>NC_143549.1:68107500-68707500 GCF_054136105.1 Typopeltis vanoorti | reverse complement strand
CAGCCAGTTTTTCCTATATTTAATCACTGAGTCTGTTATGGAATTAATTTTAAGATTTTTAATTATTTCACTATTTCTTTTTTTATCTAATAGGGTTTTCTGTTTTTCTAAGGAATTTCATGTCTGCTGCCTGAATTCTCTGTATATCTCTTTCTCCAAAGGACCATATCTCACTTTCATATAATAGTGTAGGTTTGGATTGTTTTGTAGACTCGAAGTCTTGTATGTTTCTATAAGTAATTAGGTTTAAAGGTTCTGTTAATTACTCCAGTGATTTTTATAAAGTTTGTCATCTTAAAATCAATATCTACTTCATTTATGTAAGACAGTTTACAGCCTAGGCATTTAAAATTATTAACTTGCTCAATTATTTTATTATTTATTACTATTTTACTTCTGACAGGGTTATCTCCATGAAAAGCCATGACTTTAGTTTTTTCAGTTGATATTTCCAGGCCATATTGTCATATAATATTATTTAAATTACAGATTGGTTTCTGCAGTTCGTCTTCAGTCTTTCCAAAGATGATCTCATCATCAGCAAAGAGTACAGTGTCTATTTTTGTATGTTGATTAATTTGGAAGCCACATGTATTTACTTCTCTCCATTTTTTGATAATATTGTCCACATTAAAGACAATATTATCAAAGGACATAAAGGACAGCCTTGATGGACTCCTCTATTTATTGGTTTCATTTCCAAGTAGATATGGTACCATTTTGCTTTATTGCTATTTCATTATTGTGGTATATGTTCAACAGAGCATTGTATATTGGAAGTTTTTTCCCACTTCGTTAGACTATAATAAATTTAGTCTAATCCTTTATCTAAGTGTAAGCAAACAAAGTTTGCACCTGAAGTATCTTCAGGACTGAGGCAACGCGTGGTAAAGGTGGACCAAGCTCTCATCACTACTTGTCTTAGTATCTCCCATAATGCAAAGCACATCTCCTTGCGGACATGTATAATGTCATGCATTAAGGGAAAGGCTACTACCCAGACACCGGTTTCGACCTTTATTGAGGTCTCGTCAGTGGGAATCAGATCCAGAGGTGGTGATACTAAGGTGGAAGCAATGGAGAAGTCATATTTAACTAACTTCCAACATCTTTCTCTAAATCCAGAGTAATTTAATAATAAGGTGAAACACCTTTTTGGCAACTCGTATAGATAAATATGTATATTTACCTATTAAGTTCTGTGTTTATATTATCTTCTCCTGGTGACCTGCCTGTTCTGCTTTTTTGAGGGTGTTTTGTAGTTCTTCATATGTAAATTCATCTATATTGTATTTCAAGAGGGAATTCTTGTATCAAGGAATTATCATGCTATAACTTCCAGAAATACTCCTGCCAGGTTTCTGGTTTGATTATATCGTTTTTGTTCTTTCTTTTAAATCATTATTCATTTGTTTGAGGATTCTATATGTTTTAGGTCTTTTTAATGTACAGTTCCGTTCTAATTTTGCTATAAAATTTTCTTATGTTTCTCTATTTTTTTTTCTACATGCTTTCTTTGCTATTGCTCTTTTCCTTTTATATTTTTTTAAATTTTAAAAAGACAGATGAATGATTCATCTGTCTTTTAAATTCAGCCATTGTTTATATGCTATCTTTTTTTTTCTTCAATTATTGTTTGATCTCTTCGTCCCATTGTCTTAGACCTCTGTATCATCCATTTTCTTTTTGTTCCCAAACTCTCTCTCTCTTACAGCATTTTCTAATATATATTTGATGTTTGACCATTCTGCTTTCACTGTCCTACTTTCCTCGATTTTACTCAATCAATCCCTAATTCTATTCTGATACAAGCCTCTGATACTCTCATCATCTAAGAGTTTAATCTTATATAGTTCTGTGTTTTTATTTTCTTTTGGCTTTTTCCTTCTCTCCCATCTTGGTTTTAATTAATTTTCCCTATCAATAAGTAGTGGTCTGACTCTATCTCTGCTCCTGCGGGTAAATCTCTGAATACCTTTATGTTTAACGTAGGTATTCGTAATTCTATAATTGTTGTATAGAGTGAATGCTCTTAATCTGTTCCCATTATTATTATTATTATTATTATATATATATATATATATATATATATATATATTGGTTCTCCTATTGGTCCTATATTGGGTTTATGTGAGGTATTACCAATTCTTGCATTTAAGTCACCTATTATTATAATATAATCCGAAGGGTTTATTTGATCTATAATCTTTCGTAGTTCTTGATAAAAAATCTCTGATTCTTCTTCTTTTTCCTCTTCTGGAGCATAAGTGCCTATTATTGTTAAATATCCTCTATGTATCTTCAGTTTTGTCTCTATGAGTCTATCATTCCAGTAGTTGTAATGTATAATATTTCTTCCTAAAGTTTTATGTATGAACGTCATTATGCCTGACTTTGTCCTTTCTTCCATCTTTACTCCACTATAAAGATAATATAATTCTGTTTCATCTGTTCCTTTTTGTTTTTTCTTTGATTCTGTAATGCTAGCTATCTTTATTTTTTGTTTTTCCAAGGTTTGGTCTAATTCTTAGATTGTATGGTGTAACTTCTAACATTCCATGTTGCTAGTTTCCAAATATTAGGTATCTTCTTTTACCGTTTTTGTGTCCATGTCTCAATCGTATCTATTCTCTGAGCTGGGTCATTTCCAGTAGGGTCCGTCCTTTTTGAATTGTCATGAGTCTTTTTAGTGAGTTTCAATTCAACTGTGGGGGGGGGGTTTACTGGCCACCTGCACTCTAGCTTGATGGTGGAGCTGCCACCTTAAGGTCCTCAAGTTTGCCTTGGTAAGTGGTTATTAAAGGAAAATGAAATTCCTCTTAGCCCTCAATTACTCTAATAGCTTCGGGGGAGAGTGGAGGGATCCCTCCAGAGTTAGAAGAAGTTAGGATAGTAAAGAGTATAGTATCATGTCTTCTTCTATACATGTTAACAGAGAAGATGTAAGAGGGATCAAGACAAAGAACAATATAGGAAAGTATGGCTAAGAGTGAAGGGGACCATACTTAGCTCAGGTACCCCAGGTGTACCAAGTCCATACTTGTTATTGCAAGTCCCTGGGGGTGAAGTTTTTTGCTATAGGTTGATATTGAAGGTGAGGAGAGAGCAAGGGGACATCCTTGGAAGTTGAGTACTTGTGAGGTTAAGAAAGCAGGTAAGAGTTAGATTTTTCTCTACCAGAGGTAATTACTTTGATAGACTGTTAAATGAAACAAGAAGTGAATGAAGAATATCAGCAAATATTCAAGAGGAATGCAGTGAGGATTTATTATTAATATTTCAGGCAGAAAAGCTATCAGAAACTCGAGATGTTTAAATTCAGCTCGAGTTGATGATATTCAACAGAAATACATAGAGGAATCAAAGTTTATAGGGTTGTGCTGCATGATTCAGAAGGAATGGAATGAAGGTTGAACATTAGATGTTTGGGAAAGCTCTCACAGTTCACATATATAAAGGAGGGGGGGGGGGGAATAAAACTGAATGAGAAAATTACAATTTAACTGAGAATAGGCAAAGAAAAATTGTGAAAGAGAAACCTAGGGAAGAACCACCTGGGTTCATGGGGTTAGTCCTATGCCTGTAGTATATTTTGTACATAAACTGCTTATGTTCTCCTGGTCAGTTTACTTATTTTGTAGGATGAAAAACATGAGAAAAAAAATTGATACAGATGATATCATACTCTTAAATAAAATATAGTACAAGTCTTCAGAATTCCTTAACTAAAATGTAACAAATTTGGCATGAAAATCAGAAAAAAAAAAGATAAAAAAAAATAGGCAGGAACATGATAAACATTAACTGTATCCTAAATGGAGAAGCTATGGAACAAATATTTCAGCTATTTAGGCACAATTTTAGTGAAGATAGTCAAAATAATATGGAATTAGACAACAGAATAAGTAAAACTGGTATGGTAAGCAGTCTGGTGAATACATTTGTATGGAATATAAAAGAAATTAGTCAAAACATCCAAGTAGCTATATACAAAATGATGTTCAAACAAATTTAAGTAACAAATATGAGAACCGTGTTAGAAATAAAATGGTTGATCAAAGAATGGAGAGAAGAAAATCAAATAACTGATCAGATAGCATCAATGGAAGAATCAAAAGAAATAAGGAAGGAACCTGATGTTAACATTCAAGAACATGTGAGTAGGGCTAATATAATGTAGTAGATTAGCTCTGGAAAGTTTAACAAAAGAAGTGTTCAATGATGTCCAATACATTTCTAAGGAACATAACAGAAATTAGTCAGAGAATTAAAGTAGTTGTATACAAAACTGTGTTCAAACAAATTTTAATTTATGGATCTGAGAACTGTGGTAGAAATACGAGGGTGATCTGAAAAGTTCTCAGCCTCAACCATAGATGGCAACACTATCAGCATGATTTTTTTTAACTAAGTTGGTACATCTGTCATAAGCATCCATCTGAAATTGCAAGTCATTCTATCAAGTACTGTAGTTTGTTTTATACAGCTGTCTGAAATGAATAAAATTGAGTATCATGCATAAAATTCTTTCCAAAAGAAGGTTTAATGCCAAAAGAAATTCATTTGAAGTTCATAAAAGTTTATGGGCCGTCTTCTCCATTTTCGACAATTAAAAAATGGGCTGCTGAGTTTAAATGCGGCTGTACCAGCCTTCAAAATGATCCACGTGAAGGACGTCCAAAAAGTGAAACAACACCAGAAAGCATTGATCAAGTGCACAATATGGTATTGGATGACCGGCAAGTCAAAGTGTGTGAAATTGCTGAAACTATAAGCATTTCAAAAGAACGTGTAGGATACATTTTGCATGAAGAATTGCAAATGAAAAATCTTTGTGCAAGATGGGTGCTGTGCTTGCTCACCGCAGATCAAAAACGCACTCGCATGAACATCTCTGAACAGTGCTTGGAGCATATTAACAAGAATAAAACTGATTTTGTGCATCGATTTATTACTATGGATGAGACTTGGATTCACCATTACACACCACAATCCAAACAGCAGTCAAAACAGTGGACAGAAGCCGGTTGTTCAGCACCAAAGAAGACAAAATCGGGACCATCAGCAGGAAAGGTCATGGCATCAGTGTTTTGGGATGCTAAAGGCATTTTGTTTATTAATTATCTTGAAAAGGGTAAAACAATAACCGGGGAATATTATTCCGATCTTTTAATCAGACTAGATGAAGAAATTTGTGAGAAAAGACCCGATTTGCAGAAGAAAAAAATCATCTTTCATCAAGACAATGCACCTGCTCACAAAGGTGTTTTGGCAATGGGAAAATTAAGGGATCTGCACTATGAATTGTTGGAACATCCACCCTATTCCCCCAGATTTGGCTTCCTCTGACTTCTATCTCTTCTCAAAACTAAAACTCTTCCTTGGAGGTCAGCGTTTTTCTTCGAATCAAGAGGTGATTACAGCCGTAGAGGGATATTTTGCAGATCTTACTGAGAACCACTACAGGGATGGGATAATGGTGCTCGAACATCGCTGGAATAAATGTATTAGTGCTAAGGGAGATTATGTTGAAAAATAAAAATTATTTTGAAATTATAAATTCGTTTTTTCATTGTTAGGTTGAAAACTTTTCAGACTGACCTCTTATAATGGGTGATCAAAGAATGGTAGGGAAAAAATGCCAGCATAGTAGAAAAAAGACCCAGAGGAAGACATTCTAAGTTGATTGAAGTTACCTTAGAAGGCTGAAATATAAGCACTTAGGGAAGTCTTGGCAAATATAATTTACTTTGTAACCAAGTAAAAAACTTTCTACAACTATCTCTGATCCAGAGTATTTTAATAAAGTAATACACCTTTTTACTATTTGTACATGGAAAATACATGACTTATATATTAATTCAACTATGATATCTTGCTGGGTCTGGTTTCCAACAAGACCTCAATAAAGGTTGAAATTAGTCTGGATATTGACTTCATATGTCTAGCAATATACATGTCTGAAAGATGGTGTACTTTGCATTATAAAATACTAAGGTAATTGATGTGAAGTCAACGGCTTTTATATACAAGTAGCTTAGTTGTGAAGATACTTAACATGCAGTGACTGTTGGTTTACATACAGCTCTCATATGCCAGCAATTTGCTATATGCTCCTGCCTTTTGTGTATGGGCTAAGTATATATATAAAACTTGGATAAAGGATTATAAAAAACAATATAATTTCTCACCAATATAATATAAGAACTGACAATACTGGGATGCTGACAAATAAAAGACTAATTTGAAAGAAAGTTGATGATTGTAAGTTAGTAAAAATGTAAACTTATTATGAACTACTATTATTGTATTCTGTACATCTTTCAAGGGTACAAATCAGAAATTTAATGGTGATGTTTGGGCCAAAAAATATTGTTATTATTTTTTTTTAAATATATACATGCAATGAATTTAATAATTTACTTTATTTACATTTGAAATTTCAGCTTTTGACTTTCTTCAAAATAATAATCAAGCTCTATTTTTTTCACAAAATCTGGATTTAATGAATCTTTTATCATTTCTGTCCTGCCAACCTAAAATGAAACAAGAGTAAAGAAAAATCTTCAGATTATAGGAAACATTCTTAGAAGGGGAGAGAGAGAGAGAGAGAGCATTGAAACTAATTTTTCTATCTATAATATAAGTAAGGAATACACAAGCATTAAGATATATTTCATTATTACTTTGAATAATATTTAACCTGTAAAATCGATGCAGTAGAATATCTTCTACTGCATCGATATTATTCCTTTTCGATGCAAAAGAAGATATTCCTTTTGCATCGACTTTTACAGAGGTCACAAATCTTGTAAATAAAATGTAAATTGTGTACTACTATTTAGATTTGCATATTTTTTTGTAAAAACCCATGTAGGTAGAGAGCTTAAAGAGAATGACATTAAATTGTTCAGAGATTGTAAACATAAGAAAAGCGTTTTAAGTTGCTCTCTATCTCAGCTAGATGTATAATTGAAGGGCAATGTCATAAAAAGTGGCATAGCACTGAAGCGGCTCCTCTCACAGTTAACAGGATTACGATGTATTGTCAGTGCCGATTTCAGATTGAACAATTAGTGGTGAAGGTCATCCGAATTTCAAATTCCCACCAACATCAATGAAGGTCAAAGCCGTTTGCAAGGGAATATTCAGGGGTCTCTGACCCTTAGTCCAGGAACTCTCAGAGTTGTATATAGGAAGCCTTCTAAGAAAGAAACGCGCAATTGCGGGAACACCACCAATTTTTCTTGCTGCAGATTGTCGGCCCGTTTGAAGTCGGAGAACATGGCCTGTAAGCAGGAGAAGCACTGAAGGAGAAGAGCGATGTACCAGCATGCACTGCAAGTAAATGAGCCTGCATCGTGCACTGGACGCTGGACACCTGCGATCGACGATGACACTTAGAGACCGTATACGGAAGGGCAGAGTATTAGGAAGGAAGAGCAATCAACGGAACTGGCAAAAATATAGGGGACTGGTATAACTTAGTGTGCAAATAAGGAACTGTAAGTAAATTTTATCATACTTTTATTGAACCTTGCAGAGGATAGCTAAGAGTCCATAAGACATTGCTAAGTTAGAAAATTTCATTGTCAAGGATTGAAAAGCCAGGAATCAGATATATTTTATGATTGATCAAAAATGGAAGCTTGTAATTAGAACTGTAAAACTCTTAAATCTAGTTTTGAAATGATTACTTTATGTGCATGATTGAGAATGTACATATGTGTGTGTGTGTGTGTTGAAATATCATAACTTGTAGCGTAGGATGCAATTAAGGGGAGATTAATATAGTAGTGAATTATCTTGTGTACTTGCTATTGACTTAAATAAATGTGTTTTGTTTTGTTTTGTTAATGAGTAATACCACCTGATCTTTACACAATGCGCTGTCTCTAAATAAAAAAATTACAAACCTGTGTGCAATGATTTCGAAGAATATCCCAAATACCTCCCAAGAGAATCCTAGTGGCACAGTCATTAAATAAAAATAAATTTCCAGAATTCTCATGGTATGAGAGAAATCTATATGCGACCGTGAGCAGCCAATATTCCAAATTTTGTCTGTTCATTAGAAGCATATTTACCTGTAGGAATGAAGAGGTGTTTAGGTGGAGAATTTGAATTAGGTCACATAAAGTGAGAATAGACTGCAGAGATGTCTAAATGTAACATAGAGCGACATAGCTAACTGAAGATAAATTGATAGCCACACACATAAAGGTAAATAAATAACTAACAGAAAGAAAAGGTAGAGAACACATTGCCAAAAAGAACACCAACACCCTGAGAAAAATATATTACAAACCCTTTGAATGGTAAGTTAAAAATACTTCTAACACCTTCTATGGTGTAAAATGGAAGAAAAAAACATTATTATTATTATTATTTGACACCTCCAGGGAGTCTAAAATTCATTGAGGGAGGTCGCCTATTCTACAGCTCTCCGTGTCCACCATTCAATCTCATCCACCCATCATCCACCAACCGCATCATCTACACACACACACCACCACCACTAGCATTTTCACAGACAATCACAAACATTTATTAGGCATTAAAATTTGATGAACACACACACACACACACACACACACACACACACACACACACACACACACACACACACACACACACACACACAATGTATACATGTTTATAGTGTCTTTGGGACAGAAGCATGGTAACGTATGCAGGAAAACCTCACTTAATACGAATTTGATATGCACAATAATCAGCACGATTGAGTGAAATGATACATTTCCAGCTTTAAGCGAGTGATTAATCAATTAACATGATTTTTTTAAGTTATGCAAAATTTTATGTCATCAACTGCAGTGAATGGAAAGGCTAGAGGTCATTAAGAGACATGAAAGTGGTGCAAGTAATACGGTGACTGTGCGAGACCTGAGATACGGCAAGTCTACAATTTGGACTATATTAAATAAGAGCAAAGAATACAAAGAACAAGGAAAAGTTGCGACTGCTTCTTTCAGCATGCAGACAACCCGAAATAGAAGCCATTTAATGATTGAGATGGAGTGTCTTTTATTACTCTGGATTGAGGATTATAACCAAAAAAGAATACCTCTTGGTACAGGGAATATTCAAAAGATCTCAATATTTTTACTTCATTAGAAGTTTTTCCACTTGGTCATACTATAAATTAAAGATACCAAGAAATTATATACTTGGTTTAATCTTTATCTGAGTGCAAGCAAACAAGTTTGCACCTTAACTGTTTTCAAGACTGAAGCAACTTGTATATAAAAGTTTATGACTTCATGTCATTTGCCTTACTATCCCATAATGCAAAGCACATATCCTTACAAGTATGCATGTATGTATAATCACTACCCCAAAGGGTAGTGATTATACATACATGCATTATGGGAAGCGACCCTTCTAATAATGCATAGCATTATACATACCCGTAAGGATATGTGCTTTGTATTATGGGATACTAAGGCAAGTGATGTGAAATCATAAGCTTTATTATTATTATTATTATTGTTCCAGGCAACTCCAAGGAGTCGACAGACTCATCGAGAGAGGCCCTAACATCATGTCAAGAACAACTATTCGACATTCACACAGTATCTATCATACCTTGCCTTGAACTCATTCACGGTCATAGCACCCACAACAGACTCTGGAAGCTTATTCCATTCATTCACCACTCTCCAAGTAAAAAACCTAGCTCTAACACCATTGTCAACCACGCTCTTGCCCAGCTTCCATGCATGGCACCTAGTCCTCCCACCACCAGTCATATTTTCAAAAATATCTTCTGGATCAATCTTATAGAAACCCTTCAGTAATTTGAATGTCTCAATCATATCACCCCTCCTTCGCCTATCGTCCAATTTCTGCAACCCACAAATCTTCAACCTATTCTCATAAGGTTCATTCCACGGACCTGCTATCATCTTGGTCACTCGTCTCTGGACCCTCTCCACTTCCTCCCCATCACGAAGAAACCCTGGTGCCCATAACTGGGCACAGTAGTCCAGATGGGGTCTTATCAAGGCTCGATACAGAGGAACAACAATTTGTTTGTCTCTGCATGTTAAAGTATTTTTCAGAAGCCAAGTGATTTGGTGAGCTGTTTTAGTCACTTTTGCAATGTGCCCCCTAAACTTCAATTCGCTATCTACCAACACTCCCAAATCCCTGGTCTTATCAATCTCCTGGAGTACGGTTCCACCAATGCGATATACTGCTGCTATTCTTTTCACCCCAAAGTGCATAACCTTACACTTTGCCACATTAAATTGACATTCATTTTTCCTAGCCCAGTCCTCCAAACTATCCAAATCATCCTGTAAAATTTTGACATCCTGTGCACTCACAATTGCTCTACCCAACTTTGCATCATCAGCAAACAAGTGAACACTTCCTCTCAAATCCTTTCCTATATTGTTGATGAACAAATTGAAAAGCAGTGGTCCAAGAACAGAGCCCTGTGGCACACCACTAGTCACAAGCCGTCTTTTAAACTCCACTCCTGAATAAACCACTCTCTGGTATCTCTCCTTCAACCACCCTCCTATCCATCTCACCAACCCTACATCTATCCCCATCTGATCCAGTTTACTGATTAGGGTTCCATGTGGTATCCTGTCAAAGGCCTTGGCAAGGTCCAGTAGTATAACTGTAAACCCATTACCCCTGTTCAGTTCAGCCGTCACTGTGTTATAAAACGTGAGCAAGTTACTGAGGCATGATCTACCCTTCACAAAACCATGTTGTCCCCCATACAATATCCCATTTTCATCTATCTAATCCTGTATTCTTTCTTGACTAATTTCTCTAAGACCTTGACAATGATTCCTGATATGCTAATCGGTCGGTAATTTACAACAGCAGTCTTAGAACCACCTTTATGCAGTGGAACTATTTTCCCCCTCTTTCACCCCCTCGGGACTAACCCAGACCCAAGACTCAAATTAAACAAAATGGTCAAGGGTACTGACAATTCTTTAGCTGCTTCTCGTACAACACGAGCTGGTATACCATCCAATCCCACAGATGTATTCTAATCTCTCATTGAGAGATTAGAATACATCTGTGGGATTGGAATACATCTCATTGACATTGAGGTTATGCAATAGACTACTCACCTCCACTTCATTCACCAGAATTCCCGTATAATCTACTGGTTTATTCGTTTCTGCAATGTCACCACCTGGATGATATATTCTTGCAAAGTGTTCACTCAGTAACTCAACTATATCAACTGATTCAGTTACCTCCCTACCATCGGCATTCTTTAAAATCATTCTGCCATGTACATTTTTCCTTTTACTTGCTACATATCTAAAAAACTGTTTAGGATTCTCTTTAGCCTGCATGGCCAATGTTCTTTCGTAATCCTTTTTTGCTTTTCTTACCACACTCGTAACCCTTCTGGCCTGCACCTTATACCGTTCATGTGCCTGCCCTCCTTAAATTCCCTCCATAGTTGTTTCTTTTTTTGCAGCTCAATTTTATATACAAGTTGCCCCTGTCCTGAAAATAGTTCAGGTGCAAACTTGTTTGCTTACACTTGGATAAAGGATTAAACCAAGTATATAATTTCTTGGTATCTTAAATTTATTTTACCTCATTAATTACCTTAATTAATATTATGCAACTTTCTCTGTACATATTAGCATGCTTCCTGTGATTTTATTATGTTATTATAATATAATAATATAAAATATGTATATAATATGCATGTACATACATGTATATAATGATAATGCATTACATAACGTTTTGTAACTTTATGCATATCATAACTTAGACGAGCTATTGCTCTTAGGTTACACATATGATAGTCAAAATTTTGTACTAGAATATGAAGTTTACAATAAAAACATCTGTCTGTCTTTGAAAGAGACCAAATTTCAAGAGGAATGTGAAAGCTTTGCTGTAAGTTTAGGATGGTTCGACCATTTCAAAAATCGAACTGGACTGCATACATAAGAATAACTGGGGAATTTGCTAGTGCTGATAAAGATTCTGTGGCCAAGTTTCCTGAAGAATTGCAAAGCATGATTTTGGAGGGTGATGATGATGATTGGCAAATCCTTTATCCAAATGTAAGTATTTCATCCTTTATCCAACTTTATTCAATGTTGATGAACATCTCTTTTGGAAGCGTATGCCAACAAAAACTTTCCTAGCTAAAACTGAAGCATCTCAATCAGCATACAAAGTATCGAAAGGTAATTTTACACTTTTATTAGGATGTAATGCAGAAGGCAACTTTAAACTCAAACCTGTGTTAGTTTATCATGTGCAAAATCCAAGATCTAACATTATTGATGAAATCAGCACAATTGAAAAGAACTTGAATTTAATGAACTGGATAATGAAGATGTCAGAAACTTGCTCGATTCCTATTCAGAACAATTAAGTGAGCATGATCTCCATCAACTAGAAGAACAGCATGCATTTGAAGAAGATGATAAGAAGTACGAACAAGAAGAGAATGTTACGACTAAGAAGCTAACTGAAAAAGAACTTGAGCTAGTTTTCAATCACACTGAGTATGCTAATGAAATTTTGTTTGATGCTGATCCTAATATGGAATGAAGCTTCGAAGTCCACTGAACTCTTGATAAAGCGATCACCAGCTATCTCAAATTGCATGACCAGATGAAAAAGTCAAGCATGATTCAAACATCTTTAGTTAATTTTTTTATTAAAAAAAAAAAAAAAGCTCAATCAAATATTTAGACATTAAATAAAAACTTGAGCAATTCATTATTATTAACTATGATGATTTTTATCCTCTAATATAGCTTATACTGTAATTCTGATCCCAAATTTATGCTAACTGATGGATGAATTATAATTATCCCTATTATTTATTGTATTCGCTTAACGCGATTTAGCTTAGCGTGCATTCACTGATGGATTAATTAATCATGTTAAGCGAGGTTTTTCTTTATATACCATGCTCAAAAGGTCAATACTTCAAATTTAGCTTTCAACTCTAAACTTTATTATTATTTTTTTAAAATCACTCTAACCACGTTGCAGATTATAATAACAATAATAATGCTTAAGGGTCAAAGCTGTATAACTGAGAGGAGACCTCCACATAACTTTAAAGAAATGCGGAGAACTGACCTGGGCTTCTGACCTAATGTCCAATCCTCACCTTCTCGTGGTGCACCCTCTTAGGTGTCTACCTGGATACTGAACGAACGAGGATGAGCTGGCAATTTGGGATTTAGCCGACCAAATTATATTCTTATTGGCTTAAACCAATATACAAATTGATGATACAACATGATAAAATTTCATGCCGGCTGGGGCGTCACCCAGTTATACAAGGCCCCCGTTGTTTTCGCCAAGGAACCAGGACAAACAGCGAAAAGTCAGCTACTGGAACAAATCTGAAAACAAACCCCAACTCAACATCACCAGAGTTAAAGATTGGTACTATCAATATAAGAAGCCTGAATGGCAAAGAAATGGAGCTAGCTGAGGAATTAGATAAGTATCAGATCGACATAATAGGGGTGACTGAAACAAAAAAGACCAAAACTGGTGAGATCTTTCTGAGCAATAAATACAAAATGTTATATTCAGGCAATGACAATCAAGGAAAAGAAGGAGTAGCCATAGTATTCAACACAAAATACGAGGCTAATCTTCTTGAATGGCAGGCAGTTTCAAATAGAGTGATGTGGGCAAATATGAGAATGGGGAACTGGACAATGAGACTTATTTGTGCCTATGGTCCCACAGAAGGTTCTACTAAGGTATAAGTGTAAAATTTTTTGATGCATTAGAAAAAGCAACTGACACAATGAAAAAGGAAAAGTTGGTCCTTGTTGGGGATCTAAATAGCAGAGTAGGAAATGATTGTCAGACATACAAAAATATTTTGGGAAAATTTGGAGAAAAGAGCAAAGCTAATAATATTAGCAAATACCTGTTGGATTTCTGCTCAGGACATGGACTGGTTATTACTAACACCATGTTCCAACATAAAAATGTGCACAAATTCACATGGAAAGAAGAGATAAGGAATGCTAAAATTCTCATTGATTATGTTATTGTTGATAGTGACGTTTTCTCCCGGGCGCAAGACACCAGAGTGTAAAGAAGATTTGAAATCGAAAGAGATGACTATTTAGTCTTGAGCAGGATAAAACTGAATTTCATGTTGAAAAGAATAACATGTAAGAAAGTTTTAAAGCGAATAAAAGTTGAGCAGCTCTCAGATGTGAACTGTAGACTAAAATACACAAATATTATTAAGAAAAGATGAAAGAGTTATAGAACAGAAACAAACCGTGGAGATTCAGTGGCAAGCCTTGAAGAAAACCCCGATTGATTCAGCTAGAGAGGCATGTGGGGAGGTTGTCTGTAAAGATAGAAAAATCAGAACTCCCTGGTGGACACAGGAAGTTAAAGAGGCAGTGAAGGAAAAGAAGAAAGCCTATCAAAAGTTCCTGGCAAATAAGTCAGCTGTAATCTTAGAAAATACAGAGAAAAATGCAAGAATGCAAATCACTATGTAAAACTAGCTAAACAAAATTCATGGGAGGACTTTGGCAAGAACATAGAAAATAACTATCAAGAAAATATCAAAATATTCTGGAGGTTGTTGAAGCTTTGGAATGGAGGAAAGAGTGCTGTAAAAGGAGTTAGAGATGATAAAGGTGACATGAATACAGGAGAAAAAGATATCCTTGAAGTATGGAGTAGCTACATCGAAAAATTGCTCAATGAAACAAGCAGTGATGACAGCACAGTGGTAAAAAACACTGACCAGGCACACAGTCAGGAATACATATCCATACTTGAAGTAGAAAAAGCCATCAAAGGCTTGAAATGTGGAAAGGCAGCAGGAGTAGATGATATTCGACCAGAAATGCTGAAGTATGGTGGTATAAGAGTCTTATAGTGGCTGCACTGCATAGTTCAAAAGGCCTGGATAGAGGGGCGAATTCCCGATGACTGGAGTAGAACTCTCATAGTACCCATATATAAAAAGGGAAATAAATCTGAATGTGAGAATTACAGAGGTATTTCCTTCTGAGTGGTCCTTGCAAGATCTATGCAAGTATACTTGAGAAATGGTTGAGAACAATTGTGGAAGAAACGTTTGGTGAAGAACAAGCTGGATTCAGGCCAAATAGAGGCTGTCAGGATCAGATCTTCACTTTTACGACAAATAGTTGTGAAAGCATGGGAATGTAACAAAGATCTGTATTTAAGTTTTGTCAATCTGGAAAAGGCATATAACAAGATGCCAAGAGAGAAGCTATTCAATACTCTACAGTTATATGATGTCAATGGAAAATTATAACAAGCAATACTTAGTCTTTATTTGAGTTTTAAGTCAGCAGTTAGAATTGAATGTTAAATTAATGTTAAATCTGGTGTTTTAACATTAATTTAATGAGTGACAAGGATATACATTATCACCTCTGTTATTCATTATCTATATGGATCACATTATGAAGGAAAGCAGTATTAAAAATTATATCAGAATTGGAGATGTTAATGTCAGCTCTTTGCTTTATGTGGACGATGTTATACTTCTAAATAAATCCGCTTCAAGTTTTCAGGATTCCCTGACTAAATTGAATAACTGTTGTAATAGATATGGTATGAAGGTCAGCAATAAAAAGACAAAGACAATGAAAATAGACAGAATCATTGAAAATGTCAGCTGCGTTGTGAATGGAGAACCTGTGGAACAAGTAAAACATTTCAGCTACTTTGGAACGATTTTTAGTGAAGATGGTAAATTAAATATGGAAATAGATAACAGAATCATCAAAGCTGGTATGGTAGGAAGTCAAATGAATAAATTCATATGGAATAGGAGAGAAATTAGTCAGAACACTAAATTAGCTGTATATAAGACAGTGTTCAAACCAGTTTTAACTTATGGATTCTGAGAGCTGGGTCAGAAGTAAAACACTTGACCAAAGACTAGAGATTGCAGATATGAGAGTCCTGAGAAAGATTAGAGGCATGAACAGATGGCATCAATGGCAATATCATATAAAAAATGAGGATATTAGGAAAGAACTTGACATTGTCAGCATCCAGGAATGCATTAGCAGAGCTGATCTCAGGTAGTAAGGTCACTTAAACAGAATGGGCGAGGAAAGATTAGCAAAAACAAGTGTTCTCTGCCAGGTTGGCAGGAAAATGACCCAGAGGAAGACCAAGTTATAGGTGGATTGATACGGTACAATGTGCCTTATACAATAGAAATATAAGATCTGATAATGATAATATTGGAGTCTTGACAAGTAACTGACTGATTTGGAGGAAAATTGTTGATAGGAAGTTAGTAATGATGTAAATTATCCATATAGTACTATCATATCCTGCACACTCCTTGAGAGTACCTGTCTGGAATTTGATGATGATGATAATGATAATAAATTTTCTAGAAAGTTCTGAATATATTTATGTTTCTTTGCAATGCTTGTGAGATATGCCTACTATCATTGTTTTGTTTACTGACTATTAAATTATTTCAGTAATTTACAACGTATACTGGAATATCAACTGCAATAGAAATGAAATCCGGGAAAGACTCGGATTTCATTTCTATTGCAGCAAGAGAGAGAGAGAGAGAGAGAGAGAGAACAATTTATAAGGATGTTTTAACTAATGATCAATTAACCTGTCTCATGCAGAGGAATTGGAGTTTCCCCTTCTGGACATGTAGAATTTTCATCACAGAATAACATTAAAACTGTTCGGAAGACATACAATTTACAGATTCTCATAGAAAGGCTTAGACATTGGTTGTACATATTTACTAAATAACTTAAGGAAATTACAACGTACAATGCAATATACATTAAACTTTAATATATTTCCAATATTTCGGCAACGTCACATTGCCAACTTGAAAGGAACTTACAATAAAGACGTGCACACAGGCACTAAACACAGTAAATGAGAAACGAAGCGAGGAAGCTATGGTTTTCCAAAAAGTCCTGATGGTGCCCCTTAGTGGGCTAGGTAGGTATTCTTGGCTACTGGGCTGAAGGTCTCCTGACGTAAGCCTTCCAAATTTGGGGCAGTCTCATGCAACCAAATTTGTTGAGGTTTGGCATGTTTCTTAGGGCTGAAGCTGATTCCATGAATAGTCTTTCAAATTTAAACTTGCTACAGTGTACTATTGTAGCTTTCTTCCACCGTATTCTGTGGCGTGTATCCAGAGCATGGTCTGCAAGACCAGTATGGCTGTACTGGTGCCAAAATTCTGATATTTGATGTCCTGCCTGTTTGGCCAAAGTAGGACAACTTACAGCTGCAAGGGACCTGGTATACACCAGGTAGGTCTAGGGGGAGAGTGGTTGGTCTTTAGTGGAGTGGATAAGAGATGCCAATTTTTTATATGGTCTGTAACAAGAGGTTTCCCTTTCCAGCATGTTAAATCACAAGCTTTGGTCAATTTTATATGACATCTCGTGCACTGCAGCTGATAAAGAATTTGAGAAAATAGGGAGTCAACATATCAAAAAATTTGAGAAATTAAAAAAGAACTTGACCTCCAAACCAAAACTTCCAACCAACACAGTAGTCAACCTTCCTTCAGTTACTCTGAAGCTTGAAGCACTCAACTCACTTTAATATGGCCCCAACTTCATTAAAACATGCTCCCAGGAAAATACCAGCCAAGGATATTATGATCCAAATTGAATGTGGGATCCGCCACCTTCCAAACCACATCGCCAACAATATTAGATTGGATGTAGCTTGTGTTCTCTCCAAAGCAAGACCATCAAAAATTAACATATCCAAGAAGGAGTATAAAGCACTGCATGAAATGAGAAAAAAACAAAGAAATAATAATCACCAAAGGGAATAAAGGAAATGCCACTGTAATACTCACCCAAACAGACTACACAGGTAAGCTTAATACTCTATTATTAGATTGGACTATGTACCTCCCCATTGAATACAATCCCACCAACTCACAAATTAGGAAACTCCACAGGCTCATTAAGAAGGTCACTTCTTGGGCTGTGGAAGTTACTAACAAATAAAAACTGTTTAGCTCTATACCCACCCCCCCCTCCCGTATTTATGGACTCCCAAAAATACATAAAGAAAATGTGCCATTACGTCTCATAGTGGATGGCATTGATTCCCCCACATACAAATTAGCTAAACATTTGGCCAAACCTCTCACACACTATACTGGCAACACACCATTACACATAAAAAACTCAGCCCATTTCAAAGCCAGCATAGAAAACCTTATACTCAAACACACTGACTTAATGGTCAGTTTTGATGTCTCCTCCTTATTCACAAATGTCCCACTCAAGGAAATCTTAGAGCTAATCAAAGCTAAATTTCTTCCGGATATCTCAGTCCTATTTCAGTTCACAATGAACTCAGGTTATTTCATTTGGCAGGGAAAATTCTACAAACAAATAGAGGGAACAGCCATGGGTTCACCACTCTCCCCATCCCTGGCCAATTTCTTTATGGAGACCTTTGAAGGGAAAGCCTTAAACTCTGCCCCACAAAAACCAACCATATGGCTTCGCTACGTTGATGATGTGTTTGCTCTTTGACCATATGGCTCTGATACATCAATTCCTCTCCTTCTTAACACACTTAAACAACCAACACCCCCTCCCACCACCAAATCAAGTTCACCCTGGAAAAAGAGGAAAACAACAGCCTCCCTTTCCTAGACACAAGTCACCCACCAGCCTAATGGAACCTTGGTTTTCTCAATTTATAGAAAACCCACCTATACAGGTAGATACATTCAGCAACAACCCCCCCCCCCCCCTCACAATAATATGGAGCTGTTAAGACACTATACAATAGGGCTAATCTAATCTGTTCAAATGACAATGCCCAAAACCCCCCCAAAAAATCCAAAAAATATTGAAACCAGTAAACCCCAACCCCCTCTGCCCTCACAACAAGGATTACTCTAAATCCATCACCATTCCCTACATCCGAGGCACCTAGGAAAAAAATTACAAAAATCCTAAAAGAACATGACTTGACCTCTTGTTACAGACCATATAAATAATTGGCATCTCTTATCCACTCCACTAAAGACCAACCATGCCCCCTAGACCTACCTGGTGTATATCCGGTCCCTTGCAGCTGTAAGTTACAAGGACTACACCCGGTTTCACCAGTACAGCCATTCTGGTCTTGCAGACCATGCTCTGGATACACGCCACAGAATATGGTGGAAGAAAGCCGCAATAGTACACTGTAGCAAGTTTAAATTTGAAAGACTATTCATGGAATCAGCCTTAGCACTAAGAAACATGCCAAACCCCAACAAACTTGGTTGCATGAGACTGTCCCAAATTTGGGAGGCTTACATCAGGAGACCTTCAGCCCAATGGCCAAAAATACCTACATAGCCTGCTAGGGGGTGCCATCAGAACTTTTAGGAAAACCAGCTTCTGCACTTCGTTTCTCATTTACTGTGTTTAGTGCCTGCATGCACATCTTTATTGTAAGTTCCTTTGAAGATGGCAACGTGACGTTGCCGAAATATTGGAAATATATTAATGTTTAATTTAATTTATATTCTATTTTACGTTGTAATTTCCTTAAGTTATTTAGTAAACATATACAATTTACAGGTACAATTTATAATAAACTATAAAAAATAAATAAATAAAAAAGCACATAAATTGAGATGGACTGGCCATATTAGTAGATTGACAGATAAAATATGGACATAATTAAGCTGAAAGAAGGAAAGAGAAGCAAAAGCTGCCAAAAACAAGATGGAGAGAGATGATCTGCAACAGTTTGACATGACATTGGCTAAAAACAGGCAGAACTAGAAAGTTAACGGATAAGCCTATATCCAGAAGTGGAGGGAAAGAGACTACAGAAAAAGAAGCGAAAAACATCCATCTTCTTCCTCAACATTAGACTGACTAACTCATCTTTAGTTCAAAATTCCTTATGAAGGTTCTCATATATCCAGATTGGATTTGTATCCAACTCTTTGCTGAAGAGTAAATATATTCATCCTGGCCTCATTATAGTGCAATGAAGGAATTATCTCATGATAAAAGTTTAATGTAGTGAAACAGCACTAGGAAACAATTAAAAATAGTATTTAAAGCTTTCAATATTTCATCTCAGTTACAGAGACATTGTCAGGGAGCACAAAATGAGACTTGTAATACACACAAAGGCAGCACAAAACTAACATGAAACATGCGGATGAAAGACTAGGGTCCAAACTAGGTGAGGCACCCTCATATGGATGCCTGTCACCTAGGATGCAACCCTATTTATTTAAATTAGGCTGATTTTAATGAGCAGCAGCAGATTCTAAAAACAGTTTTTCTCTTCTAAATTTATCATGATGGAGCATGATGGTCTTTTTCCAATTGATTTCTGTGAGCTGTATCCACAGCATGATCTTCAAAGCCAGATTGACCATAGTCATGACTGCAGATGTATTTTTTTGTTATTCCATTCGAATGGTAGCTGATCTTCCTGTCTATCTATAGCAGGCCAACTTGCAGGGATAAGGAACTCTATATACACCTAGAACTGAGAGGGAGTTTGTCCCAGTACTTAACACACGTTTAATAATCATTCATTGTGAAGATATAACACACAAGGCAAAACAATAAAGTAAGCTAAAACTTTGATTCTCAAGACCATCGGTTTCCTACTGGTGCTACGCATACCCCTGGGGGTATGTGCTAGGCTGTTCAGGGGCACACAAAAAATAATCAGTAATGGTAGAAAAACAAGTAAAGTAAACAAAATGCAAAACGTTAGTTATGGAACAATAAATGTTAAGTATGAATCACTGCTAATGGTTTGTACTTGTAGTGTAGTAATTTTCCTTTCCCCAACTCATTACCTCATTTCCACTATTTTACATTAAGATAGGCACTGAACAAAAGTGTCGGTATTTAAAAACAGCTATTTTACTAGGCACGTAAAAACCTAGCATTCGCCCAAGCCAAAGTTCTACAACTGAAATTAGAGCTATCCGACTACGTTATTCCAGAAATTTGGGAGATTTTAGACAGGATCACAGACGACTCGGCCAAGCACTTATTACTGAAAAACAAAGAAAAATTAATGAAATTTCAAGCCCTACAACAACAGAAAAGCACAAGACCATCAGGACACCATAATGAAAGGAATAGCCAATCACAAACCAACATTATAAGGAGCAGCCAATTGCCCACAAACAAAGTTAGGAGCAACCAACCACCATCGGACCACAGCTTGGTTATCAACCAATCAAACCAAAATCTCACCCAAGGTGAACTCTCACTGCTAAAGAAAGGTTTGAACTACGCCATTGCTCCGAGGTCAGTGAACAAACTTGATATCGTTTATCATATCGAGAGAGGTTTAAGATCCCTCCTCACCAATTTGGCTGATAAAATATGAATGGAAACATTGTGTATACTAAATTCAAACAAAAAACTAAGCACCAACTTAAACAAAACCGAAAATCCAGCCCTTAAATCCTTAAAATTTAACCAAGACATTATAATCACGAAAGCAGATAAAGGCAATGCCACTGTCCTTTTAGACCATACAACATACAGTGAAAAAATGAACCATTTGATATCGGACCACAACACCTATCAAATGGAAAACTACAACCCCACAAAATGTAACAAAAAAGAAAACAACTGAATTAATCAAATCCGTCCACACATGGCCCGAAGAAACAACAAAAAAATTAATACCTCATTATGCCCGTGCACTCAGAATTTATGGCCTGCCAAAAATACACAAACCAGGCACACCACTACATCCGATTGGTGAAGGAATTGACAGCCCAAATTATCACTTAGCCAAAAAATTAGCAGCCACACTCAAGGAATTGGTAGGTCAGTCCCCTTCCTACATAAGAAATACACAACATTTCATTAATAAAATTAAAAACATTACACTCAACGACCAAGATTTATTAGCCAGCTTTGATATAACTTCCTTTTTCACCAACATCCCAATCAATGACACTATCTTGCTCCTACAGAACATATTTGCACGCGACATTACGGCCCTCTTTGCCCACGTACTCCGCTCCGGATGTTTCGTGTGGGAAAACAATTTTTACCTTCAAAAAGAAGGTACAGCCATGAGCTCACCGCTCCCCCCCCCCCCCAATAGCTAACTTTTATATGAAAGACTTTGAGCAACGTGCTCTAGAGACAGCATGTCTAAAACCCAAAATTTGGCTTGATACGTCGACGATATTTTTGCCATTTGGTCTCACGACCGCAAAGCTCTAAATACATTCCTTAGCCACCTAAACAAACAACACAAACGTATCCAATTCATCTTTGAAATGAAAAAAAAAAAACAACTCTCTTCCTTTCCTAGACACACTTGTCACATGTCTTCCCTCTGGCTGTCTCTCCTTCTCAGTTTGCCACAAACCTACACACACACAGGCCAATACATACACAAAAATTCTTACCACCACCCAACACAAAAACTAGGTGTTATAAGCACCCTTAAACACAGAGATCTAACTATTTGTTCTAATGAACAAGCTCTAAACCAGGAATACAAGATCATCAACCAAACATTTATAAAAAATGGATACAGTAAAAAAAACTATTCACAAGATCCTCCATAAAGATACAAAAAAGATTTCAGGAATGCTATTGCCATTCCTTATGTTAGAGGCATTTCCGAAAAAATAGACAGAACACTAAGCAAATATAACATTAAAACCACCTTCTTCTAAAGATCCTCTTCCACACCTGGCCCACCCAGGGGGTATACAAAATACAATGCACATGTAACATACAACACATAGGGGGAAACGGTGAACTATCCCAATCAGACAAGACGAACACAAACAACACATTAAATACCTCCATTTTGGAAAAACCGGCCTCTCTGACCAAGCACTCCAAACATACCACAGAATTGATTGGAAAAATACCAAGTGCCTACACCACACCAAAACCTGGTTTGAGAGAAAAATCACAACCCAAATCTCAACAAAAATGACGGCCTAACCATTTCAAGAATGTGGAAAACTCATCAACAACCTGTATAACAACCCAAACTAGCGATAGAAAAATCCCACTACAAGATGAAGTGTTTGTAACATTCAACAGCGACTGAAAGAAATCATATTATAACAATCAGAACTGTACAAATCCAGATGAATATTAATACATGAGGACTTTAGCAGTTTATTGTAGTTCTATTTATTTATTTATTTTTTATATATACATATATATATATATATATATTTTTTTTTTGATTATCACTAGAGGTCAGGCTAGGGAAAAGGATTAATTAACTACATAGATTTAGTTTACCGGTATACAGGACTAGAGCATGTAGTTTGGTTCCTTATACACTTGTATCCTTCCGATGATGACCTCCATACAGGAGGCGAAACGTCAAGTTTTATTTTATTAGTAATATATAAGTAATATAAAATTAAATATAATTAATATATATATATATATTTTTTTTTTTTTTTTTATGTGTGAAAGGGTATAATTTAAGGTCAATGCAAATTCTTCAGAATAAGTAGAGCTTTTTTTCTAAAACACTTTACAAATTTTCTAAAAAGCTCAACTATATAAAAAAGAATTCATCATAATAAAGATGCTTGCACTATTTGAAATTTCTTGAAGTTCTTCAATAAGTGTGGGTGTTTTTTAAAAACACAGTTATGTATATTTCAAGGAATTAATTTGCACTGTGCATTACTGGGTTTCACAACACATCATGAAAATATGTTGGGAGGTTAACTATATCAGAGGTGTCTTCATCAGCATAGATAGTTTAAAACTTTAATACAAAAACAATGAATTAGGCTATGTTATATTACCATTATTACCCCAAGACCTCATGGAGTCAAAAACTCATCTGGGAGGTCCTTTTATCACACACACAGCTCATCATACTGTGTCTTAAACACACTCAAACTCTCTGCAGACACCACACTCTCAGGAAAGGCATTCCAATCATCCACAACTCTGCATAAAAAAATCTGCCTCTCACTACCCCACTCACACCCTCTCTATACAATCTCCAGGGATGACCTCCAGTTCTCCCTCGATCTCCCACTATTCTCTGCAGAACTTTTCCAGCATTGATCCTATAACAATCCCCTACCAACCTATAGGTCTCCATCATATCTCCCCCCTCTTCCTCCTGTCCATCTGACTCTGCAAATTACATCTTCTCAATCTTTCCTCATACTTGACACTCCAGAGGTCAGAAACTACCTTAGTCAGGCGCCTTTGGACCCTGTCCAACATCTCTTCATACTTCTGAAAACCAGGTGACCAAATCTGGGCATAACAGTCCATATGTGGCCTAATCAAAGCTTTATACAACGGAACAAAAATTTTACACTGTGACAGTGTATAAGTTTATGGAGAGAGAGAGAGAATGATGATGATAACAGTGAGTTTCATGCTGAGATTTTAGGAGGTAAAATCTAAGTTATTTCTGAAAATAATTGGGGATAGTTCACTCATTTTTTCTGGATTATTATTTATATAAGTGTTTGTTTGTTTGTAAGGGTCAATTACCTTTTTTTTTCCCTGGTTTTTTAAAAGCTATCACTTTTATTATGGCACCAATGAATACCTATCATTTGTTAGCTGCAGCACATGCAAAATGATTGGCTTCATATAGTGAAGGATTTGTGGAAAGAGAGTAAAACTAATGAGAATGTTTGTTAGAAGTGTTGTAAGAAGAACAAGTGAAAAAAGAGTAGACATACATTGGGATGGCAGGGGATGCAGAGGGCAGTTCATTTGAAGCTATCTGTTAATAGTTTTTTTCACTTGGTTATACTATAAATTAAAGATGCCAAGAAACTACATTCTTGGCCTCATCCTTCATCCACATGTAAGCTAACAAAGTTTGTGCATGAAGTAACTTCACAGCTGGACTACTTGTATACAGAGGCTAATGACTTCACATCAATTGCCTTAGTATTCCATAATGCAAGAACAAGTGAATAAAGAGTAGACAAATATTTGCTTATATGTCTCAATCTCTTTAGTTCAGTGTAGTTTTCTATAGTATTGCATATTATCACACATATCCTTACAGACATATAATGTTATGCATTATGGGAAGGGCCACTACCCAATGTTGTTACACAAAATAAAACATGCTTGGTTTCACCAACTGTCATTTAGTTATTATTGTTATTATTATTATTGCACAGGCACCTCCATGGAGTCGTAAGACTCATTGTGGGAGATCCAAACTATCGACACAATATTTATTATACCTCTCCTTGAAACCATTAACAGACAAAGCACTTACAACTGACTCAGGCAATCCATTTCATTCATTCACCACTCTCCAAGGGAAAAAATCTAGTCCTCACATCCTTGCTAACCACACTCTTACCCAACTTCCAGGGATGACCTCTTGTTCTGCTCCCTCTAGCCAAGTGTTGAAACATTTCCCCTGCACTAATCCTAGAAAATCCTTTAAGCAACTTAAATGTTTTTATCATATCTCCCCTTTTTTCCTATCAACCAAGTTTTGCAATCCACAAACCTTCAATCTATCCTCACAGGGAGCACTCCACAGACCAATCACTATCTTTGTCACTCGCCTCTGGATCCTCTCCACCACTTCCTCATTCCCAAGAAACTCAGTTGACCACACCTGAGCACAGTAATCCAGATGTGGTTAATCAAGACATCATAAACACAGATGTTTATTAACACACTTAGTGAAGGGGTTCTTAACCGGTGTTTCCCTGAACACTTGTCTTCCGTGAACTGGTTACAAGTGTTCTGCTGGTGAAAGATGTCACATGACACAGTTCTGAGTGTAATTGGCTACTTTGAATAAAAATGTCAAGAGAATTATTTCCATTATAAAAGAACAATTAACAATATTGGAAGAAAAGATTTGAAGTTACTTTCCCTCCTTAAATACACACAATTTTATGACTGGATACGAAATTCATTTGGCACAGTTAATACATCAAGTTGTGAATTTTCGTTACAAGAAGAAGAACAATTAGTTACCTTGTGAACGGATCATATTCTAAAAATGAAATTCTCTGAAATAACTCTTGAGGAATTTTTGATTTTTGTCCAAGCTGAATATCGCTCTCTCCACAACACACTGAAAATTTTGTTACAGATTTCAACATCATATTTGTGTGAGCTCGGTTTCTCAATATTAACCCATATAAAAACTAAACAGTGTGAGACTTACTAATATAGACAAAGAGATGAGGATAGCTATATCACATATTGGACCTGATATTGCTGAAATCTGCAAAAGCCGACAAGTTCAAGTTTTACATTAAAATAAGTTCATTTTTATAAAAGGCAAGTCCATGGATATTTTTATTGTTAGTTTTATGACCCTAATGCTTTTAGTGTTCCCCAAAATTTTCTTATAATCAAAAGTGTTCCGTGACTTTGAAAAGGTTAAGAACCCTTGTGTTAGTGTGTTAGTGTGTTCTTCAACAACCAACTAATCCTGTGAGCTACCCTGGCTACTTTAACAAAACAATATGTCCTCTAAACTTCAACTCTCTATCTACTACTATCCCCCAAATCCCTGGCTTCATCAATTTCCTGGAGTACAGTTCCCTCAATGTGGTACAAAAGCCTATAACCTTTGTATCCTAAAATGCATACCTTTACACTTTCTACATTAAACCGACATCCATTATGTTCTGCACATACTGTCAGCCTATTCAAATCATCCTGCAAGCTCCTTCAAATTATTTGCTTATATCACTTATATACAAATTAAACAGATGCTCTTTATAGCATGCAGATCTCATCACAGTACAGAAGATCAATTAGTTTATCTTTACCATGAATCATAGATGGCTTTCAAGAAAAACCACCAAATTAACATAACAAAAATCCACCAAATCCAAGATAACAGCAATCATCTTGGATCTCACAGCTGCCTCTGACCATGTATAGAGACAACAGCTAATAAAAATTGAATACTCATTAAAGTGACCTCAAGGGCTCACTTTAGTGAGTACAGGCATGGCAAACCAGAGGTACCCGATGCTGGACCATGCCTTACTTCATGTAATATACATCTGTTATATTATCTATAGACTGGTCCCTCCCCTTTTTTCTTCTTGCTCCTTCTCCCCAATGCTATTAGAGTATTCGAGGGCTAGAGGTAAATCTTTCCTATTTTGCTATTTAATCTTATGTGGAAAGGGCCTCTGCAACCCTACCACTTGCTTCTTGCAGTGACTTCACTCCAAAATGCTAATATGGTTGTGCAAAATAACACATCTCATGCTGCATCGGCTGTCACACAGAATAATCAGAGCCGCGTTCAGGGCTTAGGCAGAGGGTCCTGTTCGAGAAGTATATTACAGTCTCCATCAAAAGTCAGTGATACTGTGAATGAGCAACACAGAAGGTATAAGATTAATCTTAGAAAGGAATTTTACATAGGCACATGGAATGTCTGGGGTCTACAGATGGGTACTCTTGAGATTGTCTGTAAAGAGATGGATAGGTATAAAATTGACATCCTGGGAATTACAGAGACCAGATGAAATGGAGAAGGTCACTTCAAAAGACAGGACGGTAAGCTAGTTATTTACTCAGGTGGTGACTCAAAACATCATGGGGTAGCTGTGATACTGAAGATAGCTCAGGCAAGAAGCGTTCTTGGTTATAATCCCATTAATGATAGGATACTCTCTATTAGACTTAAGGCTCAGCCTACCAACGTATCAATTGTGGTAATTTATGCACTCCACATGGATAGGCCTGAAGAAGAGAGTGAGGAATTCTATGAAAACTTACAAACTGTTTTGGACTGCCTACTAAGGAGAGACATACTGTACATTTTAGGGGCCTTAAATGCAAAAGTGGGAAAGAGTATAAGAGTCAGGCCAGAGTGTGGCATGTTTGGTCTGGGTACATAACACCTGTGGCAAAAGACCGTTGGAATTTGCAAATACTAACAGATTAGTTATTACCAATACCTGCTTCCAGAAATATCCATGACGGACCTATACTTGGACATCTAACACTGATAGGCCAAGGCACCAGATTGTTTACATCCTGGCTCTCCAGCAGTGGAAGACAAGCATCTCTGATGTGTATACTTGTCTTGGAGCAGATTGTGGTATAGACCATCAGCTAGTGAGAGCCAAAGTAAGACTAAGACTCCAAAAACTTCCAGGTCAGGCACATCCCACTAGACTGGATATTAGAGTAATTCCTAGTGGATTCACAGAAGAAACATCAACTCGGTTGGATGATTTTTTTTGGAGACCAATGAGGAGAACTCACCAGAAATGCTTTGGGAAGGAGTCAAGGTGATAATACAGGATACAGTGAAGAAGTATCTCAGCCCAATAAGAAGACCAAGAGACCCATGGATATCAGATTCAACACAGGAACTAATCAAAAGAAGGCAATTGGAAAAATAAAGAGACAGGGACTGAAGAATACAAAAGATTACACAGAGAAGTCAGAAGAGCCATCAAGCAGGACAAGGAAAAGTTCTATACTAACAAATGTGAAGAAATAGAGTTGCAGATGAGAAGGCACAATTATAAAAGGATGTTTCATTCAGTTTGTGACTTGAAGCACAAGTTTACGCCTAAATTGAATGTCATCAATGGATTATTACTAACGGAAGAGTTGGAAATCAAAAACAGATGGAAAAAATACTGTGAAGAACTGTACAGCAGAGTGGATAAAGAAAATGTGGAGTCCTCCCACTAGGAAAATTTTGATTTTGATTTGGAACCTCCTCCACTAGGCATGAAGTTGAAAGAGCAGTTAAGCAACTCAACAGCAATAAGGCCCCAGGTGCAGATGAAATCCCAGCAGAGTTAATTAAGGCCACAGGGGACGGAGGGATAAGAGTGTTTCATAGATTGATTACAACGATATGGGAGACAGGATCATGGCCTAGAGACTGGAAGAAGTCAGTTTTCATACCACTACATAAGAAAGGGGATATGAAGGCATGCAAGAATTATAGAACTATTAGTTTGATATCTCATGCAAGAAAAATTTTATTGAAGATCATGCTAAATAGGAATGGAACCAAAGTTGAGGCAGAGATGCCCAAGGAACAAGTTGGTTTTAGGAAAGGTAAGGGCACCAGAGATCAGATCTTTTGCCTTAGACAGATCATAGAAAAACATAAAGAATTTAGACTCCCTCTGGTAATGTATTTCTTAGACTACTCTAAAGCTTTTGAATGTGTTGAGCATGTGAAACTGTGGGAAGTAATGAAAAGAATGGGTTTACCTCAACACACTATCAGGTTGATAGCCAACTTGTATAAGGAGCAACAAGCCATGGTAAGAACAGGTGTTGGATTGACTGACTGGCTTCAAGTTGGAAAAGGAGTTATGCAAGGATGTTTACTTTCTCCTCACTTTTTTTTTAGTATATATGCGGAGGACATCATGCATGAAGCATTGGATGAGCTCAGGACAGGAATTAGGATAGGAGGTAGATTGATCAGTAATCTGGGTATGCTGAGGACACAGTACTCCTTTGTAATGACATGGAAGAAATAGGACTAATTCTTCACAAAGTTAACAAAATCAGTAATAACAGAGGACTTCAACTCAATCCTAGCAACACAAAGATTATGGTTCTCAAAGAAAATACAAACAGAGAAGCTCTTGAGAAACAAGTGTACCTTAATGGAGAAAGAATTGAGGAAGTAAGCAAGTTTGAGTACCTGGGATCCATTATTAATGTGAAGAATTGCTGTTCAGAAGACATCAGAAAAAAGCTAGGAATAGTTAAAACAACAGTCAGAGACCTGTCTAAAATCTGGAAGGATGGATCTATCTCCATGGAAACAAAGTTGAGGATTTTCGATGCAGTTGTTTTTCCAACAGTGACTTATGGATGTGAGACTTAGAACCTAAAGAAGTCAGATAAGAAACGGATATCTGCTTTTGAGATGTGGTGTTACAGAAAGCCGTTGAGGATATCATATACTGAAAGGCGCACAAATGTATGGGTGTTAGAAAAGATCAGCAGAACTTTAAGGCTTCTTAAGGATATTGACAGAAGAAAGTGAAAATATTTTGGACACATAGAAAGGATGAAAGGGGAACTTCTCAGAACAGTAATAGAAGGTAAAGTTCCTGGAAAAAGAGGCAGGGGTAGACCATCAATGAAAATGATGGATGGTGTGTGTGTGTGTGTGGAGTGACTGATCTTCAGAGAGTTGAGGCCATCAGAAAAGCAAACAACAGAACTACATGGTGAGGCCTGGTGTGGCACATCACCGAGCATCAGAGTGACCATACGGCATCTGTAGATGTCCAGTGAAGATAGTGTAGTGTAGTGTACGAAACTGAAATAAGAGAGGAATGCTTTAATTTGGATTTCAGATTTCATGAAAGGAAGAAAAATAAAAAAATAACTGAAGAATTAGAAATCAGCCTGAAAGAAACAAGAAACAGAAAATCACCTGGAGAAGATAAGCTAGGTTCAGAACTATATAAATATGCAGGAACAAGATTCAAAGGAAGACTCTTATTATTTTTAAATAAAATTTACTCAACTGGTATCCCCCCCCCCCCAATAGAATGGAAAAAAGCAATTGTGATTCCTATCTTTAAGAAAGGTAATAGAGATGACCCTAAAAACTATAGAGGTATCAGTATACTAAATTCCTGTTACAAAATATATAGCAGAATCTTAAATAACAAACTAATGAAATATTCCGAAAACTTTATTCTAGAGGTACAAAATGGATTTAGAAAAGGACGATCATGTATAGACCCAGCCTTTTGCCTAAAATTAATAATAGAGAAAAGAAGAGAATATAATTTAGAAACACATATTGCATTTATTGACTTTGAAAAAGCATTTGATAAAGTTAAAAGAAACATATTATTTAACATATTAAAAGAAAGACAAATACCAAATAATATCCTAAAAGCTATCACAAGTATATATGAAAATAATCAAATACAAATAAGATTAAATCATGAGCTATCATATACAAGAGAGATAAACCAAGGGGTCCAACAGGGATGTCCCCCCTCAGCAACTCTTTTTAATATCTACTTAAATGAAATAATAATAAAATGGAGTAAAAATTTACATCAAGGAATTAAACTTTCACCTACAGTTAACTTAAACACTCTCCTCTTTGCAGACGACCAAATAATAATTACAAATTCTGAAGATAACTTACAGAAAGCTATTTTAAATCTAAATGAGATATCCAAAGATTATGGTATGATAATATCTACGGAAAAATCAAACATTATGGCCTTTAAAGGACAAGATCAGCAAGAACTAAAATAATAATAGATAACAAGATCTTAGAACAGGTGAATTCATTTAACTACCTAGGATGTGTGATCACTTATGAAAATGAAAAAGATATAAACATAAAAATTGCAAAATATTTAAAAATAACAGGAGTAATTAACTCTATATTTAAACCAAACCTAGTTCAAAAACAAACCAGGCTAAAATTATACAATACATTAGCCCTACCAGTCTTAATGTATGGAAGCGAAATCTGGACAACAATAAAACAAAAAGACAAACAAAGATTAACAACAGCAGAAATGAAGTTTATGAGAAAAACTGCAAAGTATACCCTATTTGATCACAAAAGAAACGAAGATATCATGAAAGAATTAAACTAAGAACCAGTAATAGAAAAAATTAAAAAATATAAACATAAATGGATGGAACACGTTCAAAGAATGAAAACAGAAAGACTACCAAAACAAGCCTTAAAGTACAAGCCATTAGGAAAAAGAAAACCAGGACGTCCTCTTAAACGATTCAACGATGACTTCTAAAGCCGGAACAGGCCATACTAGGCCTAAATCCTTGATACGTATGATGATGATGATGAAGAAAAATAAAAGTCAATGGAATCTATTCCAACACATATCGAACTTGGACTGGAGTCCCACAAGGTTCTGTTTTAAGTCCACTCCTATTTCTCATGTATATGAATAATATTCATCCTCACATAATAAATGATACAAAGACAGCATGCTATGCAGATGATATAGCAATCTGGCACAAAAGCAGTAATTCTCAACAATCTGAAATAGTCCTAAATCAATCACTACAAAGCTTAGAAAGATGCCCATGTAAATTACAGATAAACCTAGAAAAAACAAAACTGAGTATCTTTTCCACTGATAGAAAAAATAGACATAGTTACAACCCCCAAATCGAAATATATAATATCAAAATAGGAAAAAAGTCTCCAAAATACTTAGGCCTAACCCTGGATACTGAACTGAGATTTACAACTCATATTACAAATATATCTAATAAAGCTCCTAAAAAGCTTAATATCATCAAAAAACTCTGTGATACAAAGTGAGGTGCAAAACTGGAAAACTCAAAACTAATATACAGCACTCAAATGACCCACTATGGAATATTCTTCATCCATCTGGACTCCAGATTCCACTAGCTCAAAAGAAAAACTTGACAGAGTGCAATCAAGAGCAACAAAAATTATTATAGGTGCAGTCTCATCCACAAATAATTTAAAAGCTCAACAGGAGTGTGGACTTCACATACTAGAAGATAGAAGAAAACTCTCCACAGTTAAATTCACCAGAATCAGGAACCAACAACAGGATCACATCTCAGTTAAGACTTTCAATGGCTGGACAGGAAAATCTAGACTAAAGAGATCATCTACTCTACAATATGATAATGCAATTAGAAAACAGACCGATTTAGAGCACCTGTCTATCAAAATAAGCAAAGAGCCATTTTTTCCACTAAACCACCAAAAAACACAATGATTAACTTAATCGCCTAGAACCTTTCTCAAAAAACGATGGATTCATAGCAAGAAAATAAAAGAAAAGGACTTACTATACATCACTTAAATAACTTAAACCATATCATCGCACATGCTGATAGATCATCTGATGAAGCACTCAACCAAGGAGATTCAGGGATTTTTCTAACTCTACCTGGAAGCAAGGAAATGCAAATTGAATCCACAGTTGGCAAAATAGCCTTCAAACTTCACTTGTGAATTAACAGCCATACAAGTAGATTTCAAGATCTATCTCTCTAATCTAGTAATAAACATTACAGAAGGAATAACCATATAGGTGACTCAAAATCTGCACTTGAAGCATTAAAAAATGGTAAAAAAAAAAAACTCACAGAAAATTCATGAACATCTAACTTTAAATTTGAAAAATAAGGATTGTACACTGCAATGGATACCAGCCCATGTAAATATTGAATATAATGAGAGGAAAACAGATTAGCCAAAGAAGAAAGAAATTTACTCTCAAAAATTATACTCACTATCATTAACTGATGCTAACTGTCGTAGAAATAAGATTGTTAAAACAAACTATCAAGAAGCATGAAATCAGCAAAATCAATGAAAATAGAGAAATAACCAAAAGAGAAAGCATATGATAGAATTCCAAGAGAAGACCTCTGAAGAGCAGTCCAACAAAAATCAATCCCATTTAACTATATCTGCATCATTGCAAGATATGTACAATGAGGTGGTAACATCTGTAAGAAGTTCCTGTGGTGTCAATGAATATTTTTCAGTGAGAGTGGGGCTACACCAAGACTCTGCCCTTAGTCCATATTTGTTTTCATTGATATTAGATAATCTTACAGAATTGGTGCGGGGAGACGTGCCATGGTACATGATGTTTGCAGATGATATAGTTTTGATTGAGCATACAAGAGAGACGGGTAATTCAAGATCAGAAGAAGGCTTCGGAATGTAAGGGATTAAGACTGACTAGGAAAAAAAACAAAAAATATGGAGTGCTGTTTTAGTGGAGAAAGAAATGATGAAAAGAATACCTCAGTAATGACTGAAAACTGTATTTTGAAGGGGAAAGAAAAAGTTTAGGTATTTAGGCTCAGTGCTACAGAGAGGGATGATGAGATTGATGAAGAGGTGACTGGTAGAATTAGCATGAGATAGTTAAAGTGGAGACAAGCCAGCACTGTTCTATGTGTGACAAGCGAGTCCCAATTCATTTAAAAGGGAAGTTCTATAAGTCAGCTGTGAGGCCTGATTTTCTTTACAGCCAGTGGGCTAAGAAAATACATGAGCAAAGGATGAATGTGACAGAGATGAGAATGTTAAGGTAGATGTGTGGAATAAGAAAGGATAAAATTAAAAATGAATTTATCACAGGTAGTTTGGGAGTGATACAAATTTGAAAAAATGAGGGAAAATAGATTAAGATGGTTTGTACATGTTGAATCAGAGCTCAGCAGCTGAAAGTGTAAATAGAACTATGAACCTGAATGTGGATGGAAAGAGGGGGAATAGGTGGACCGAGAAAGAGAGGGAGAGAAGTGGTAAGAAGAGACATGGAAGCGTATGGAGCAACTGAAGAAATGACACAAGATAAGAAAGAATGGAAAAAATTGTTCAATTTGTACATCAATGATACAGGAAATGATTTGGCAGGAAATATTTACTTGTTTGCTGACAATGCAAACCTGGAAAGAGTGACAGTAAATGAAGGCGATGTAGAAATCCTGCAAGATGACTTAGATAGACTTGCAGTATGGGCAAAGGTAAATAGCTGCTAGTTTAATGTAGCAAGGTTAAGGTGATATACTTTGGAAAGCATCCATCACAAGTTGTGTGCTATACTGATGGACTCCCCCCCCCCAGACCTACCTGGTGTATACCAGGTCCCTTGCAGTTGTACGCTGCCCTACTTTGGCCAAACAGGCAGGACAGTGTATATCAGAATTTTGGAACACAAACACTATATCTGGTTTCACCAGTACAGCCACTCTGGGCTTGCAGACCATGCTCTGGATACACGCCACAGAATATGGTGGAAGAAAGCCACAGTAATACACCGCAGCAAGTTTAAATTTGAAAGACTACTCTTAGAATCAGCCTGTCCTAAGAAACATGCCAAACCTCAATGGATGCATGAGACTGCCCCAAATTTGGGAGACGTACATCTTGAGAACTTCAGCCCAATGGCCAAGAATACCTAATATAGCCTGCTGGAGGGGGGCACCATCTAGGAAAAACAGTAGTCTCCTCTCTTTGACCTCATTTGCTGTTTTTAGTGCCTGCGTGCACGTGTCTTAATCTTATTTTCCCATGAAGATGGCAACATGATGTTGCCGAAATATAGGAAGTGTATATTAAAGTTTATTTTAATTTATATTCCAGTATACATTGTGAATTCCTTAAGTTATTTAGTGATCATCACAACCATTTTTATAAACTAGAATAAACTGAAGACTGTGAAAATTTACTGTGGAATAATTTTCACAAGTCAATAGTAAAACATATCTATGCAAAAATTATAAAAAAAAAAAAAAAAACTACACAGTCATTATAATGATAATATAGGCAGGGCTCCAGAAATCAGAGACAAGTGACAAGTCACATTTCAGCCTCATGCTAAATGCATTCAAAATACAGGAATACCTCGATTATCGCAATTCTCGATTTATCGCGGCCTGTAATTCGATACCAAAATTCTAATTATTGTGCTCCAAATTCAAATTATTGCAGCAGGGAGATGTAGCCTACTATATATGCAACCACTTCGAGTCGCCACTCTCCAGGTATCGCTTCGTTTTTATCCGACGGCGCTTGCTCACCACCCACCAGTAACTGGCTGCTTTTGCCTGAAGTACATGTGGATATTTATTTCTCTTCTTATTTACCCCTACAATGAATGCTAAAAGAAACAAGGATGATATCAACTCTACAGTGATCAAGAAGAAACGTAGAGTGATCAGTTTAGAAGATAAGTTGCATATGATAAATAAGTATGAAGCAGACATAACCAAAGCCAAAATTGCAAGAGAGTATGGTCTAAATGAATCAACTATTTGCCATATTTTAGACCACGCTGCAAACTATAAGCAACTAGGACAAAGTGGATCGACCTCTTCTGGGTCCCAAACTATGAGAAACAGAAGCCATCTTATGATTGAAATGGAAACTTTATTGTTAGTGTGGATAGAAGATTGTAACCAAAAGAGAATTCCTCTTAGTCAAATGACTATAAAAACAAAAGCATTGAAATTGTTTGAAACTTTAAAAAGAAAACAATTAGAAAGCGAAAATGCATTTTTTTCCTTCCTTTTAGGCTTGCACGGTGATCCGAATTCATTTTTGGAAATTATGGAGACAACTACCGTGTTTGAATAAAAACTTTAGTTTAATATTACTAAAATGTTTTACGAAATTTTTACGAATACGAAAATGATTCGGCGTCAGTAGTGAAAGAAACTTTCTTTGCAAGTTCAGAGTGGGTTGATCGGTTCAAAAAGTGATCGAGCATTCATAGTGTTCGTGTACAAGGTGAAATTGCAAGTGCCAATGAAAAAAACAGCAGCTATTTTTCCTGGTGAAATGCAACAGATCATTGAAGAAGGAAAAATCCACTAAAACATTTTTAGCAAAAAATGAAAAATCACAGCTTGGCTACAAGGTTTCTAAGGAGCGTGCAACACTTTTACTATGTGGCAATGCTTCTCGAGATTACAAGATTAAGCCTCTCTTTATTTATCATTCACAAAATCCTCGCCCGCTTAAAAGTTTAGATAAAAATTTTCCCCCTGTTCATTGGAACAGGGAGAAAATTCTGATTGCATAAGGATTTTGAATATTGAATGAGAAAGTTTTGTCATTCAATAGAAAAGCTTGGATGACAAAAACTATTTTTGAGGATTGGTTTAAAAACTGTTTTTGTCCTGAAGCTGAAAAATACTGCAAGTCATTAAATCTTGATTTTAAAATCTTGTTGATATTAGATAATGCACCTAGTCATCCAACAGCACTGAATGATTTGTGCAAAAATGTAAAAGTTATTTATTTACCACCTAATACTACTTCCATCATCCAGCCAATGGATCAAGGTGTAATCGCATCCTTTAAGGCATATTACCTACGAAGAACGTTTTCACATGCAATAGAAAAGAGTACAGGAGATGAAGCTATGACTTTGACAGAATTCTGGAAGGCATTCAATATCAAAAATTGCATTGAGAATGTCAAGGAAGCATATAGTGAAGTAACGTCTAGCAACCTGAGAGTGCCGTGGCAAAGATTATTCCTCATTGTGCAAATGATTTTAAAGGATTTGAAAATGAAGTAGCCCATGTTATCAATGACATAACTAAGCTTGGCTTCGATCTAGGACTGAAAGAAATTGAAAAAGGTTATGTTCAGGACTTGCTTCAGTGACATGATAAGGAGCTGGATGATGATGACCTAATTAACCTCGAGAGAGAGAGAGAGAACATGCTTACGATGCTAAAATCGATGAATAATGAAGAACAAATTGACATGGCACCAAAGGAATTTACCCTCAAATAAATGGATGAAATGTTTAGAATTGCGAAAATTTTAAAGAAAAAATCTTGAACGACGAGCCTAATCTCGAGCGATCAATGAAAGTTTGTCAGCAAATTGAAAATTCCTTCCGTTGCTACCGAGTTTTATATGAAGAAAAAAAAAGAAAAAATTCCACCAGACAACTCTACACCAATTTTTATCCAAGATAGAATAATTGTATGTACATTTCTTTTTTACTTCGTATATAAACACATTTCTTTTTTACTTCGTATATAAAATTTAATTAACAGATTTGAAAAATCCTTGGCAATGATCACCCATTTTACACGCATTATTTATCCCAATTATCGCAGATTCGATTATTGCGGTATTTTTCATAGCAACAATAACCGCGATAATCGAGGTATTCTTGTATATTATTTTTTGGATACTTTACATTAAAAAAATTTTTAAAAATAAAACAAAAAACGTCATTGACTGTCAAGTTATTTGATCACAAGTGGCTGTCAATGAATTCATTAGAGAAGGTTTATGTCCAGAGAACTGAAAATAAAACTTCTGGATCTGAAATCCTTAATTTGAACACTACAGCATTCTATTTTAAAAAACCACTAAAACAGTTGCCTGTTTTCTCTAAGTCATAACATAATTCAATAATCTTCACTTTCTTCTAGCCTTTTACCTCCTTTAAAGTTCAGAACTTTATTTTTCTTTCCATACGAAAAACTGTTTTTTTTTTGTAGTAATTAAAAACTCACCCTTCCATATCTATCCCCCTTTCGTTCTTGTCATAACATAACAATTGATAACTTCTGAACTTTTTTTTTTCTTTCTTTATGAAAAACTTCATAAATATCCACTTTTGAGCTCCAAAAATCTCATTTCTCTCACAGCAATATATAGAATTTTTTTCACTACATGGAAAAAATTGGCAATCTCCACTACGTGACGCATTTCCAGTTTCTCTTTCAGTCATGAAGTGATAAAATTGAGCCATTATTACATGTTATAATTACGGTGTCTCACCTGAAAACAGTAAATCTCGTACAAATGTACTTTGCAAGTAAATATGCTAGTTTTTCATACCATATATGCATTTCAATTAAATTGCAGTTATCATTTCCAATAAATAAATTTTTCATCAAATCAATGCATCCATTTAGTTCAATATTAAACTTACACATACAAACATATGCACAACATATGTAATAGATAATCTATTATTTAAAATATTCATAATAATGGTACTTTTCTCATAATAACAAAATAAACCAGTCATTATAAACACAAAAATTAAAACTGGCATAATCTAATTAAATACTGTACATCTATATATCTTATAGATAAATACAACATCTTTCCCCCACCCTTAAGTAGTTGCACAATTGTAATACAATATTGTTCTAAGCTTATTTTCACAGCTCACAACATGAATTAGCTTAGTGTAATCAAATGCAAGAAAATGGTACATAATGCAGATTCTTTTATAATACTGTTATTTAAAAAAATACAATTATCTTAAAAAGACAAGTAAAAGCCTGGATCGTGTGACTAAGTGCATTATTAAAAGTGAGGCTGGCTCCAGATTGAGTATTACCTTCATTTTTTTCATAAATTTTTATCATTTATCTTCCCTCTTAAATTATTGTTTGTGGATAATTTATATAAATTCACCCCTTTGTTATGAACAATAAATGAAAGAAAACGCAAACTGACTTCTGATGAGCTGTGTTGTGGTCTACATTTTAAACCCACTTTAAAGAAAAGTCTATTTCTGTATCATTACATGTAATGTATACTGGAAATTAAAGAATGTATTATTTTATTAGGGGTGCTTAAGGGTCAAAGCTGTATAACTGAGAGGAGACCTCCACATAGCCTTTAAAGGAATGCGGAGAACCGACCAGGGCTTCTGACCTAATGTCCAATCCTCACCTTCTCGTGGTGCACCCTGTTGGGTATCTACTTTGATACTGAACGAACGAGGATGGGCTGGCAATTTGGGATTTAGCCGACCAAATTGTATTCTTATTGGTTAAACCAAAATAAAAAATGATGGTACAACATGACAAAATTTCATGCCGGCTGGGGCGTCGCCCGGTTAAACAAGGCCCCCGTTGTTTTCGCCAGAGAACCAGGGCGAACAGCGAAAAGTCAGCTACTGGAACAAATCTGAAAACAAACCCCAACTCAACATCACCAGAGTTAAAGATCGGTACTATCAACGTAAGAAGCCTGAATGGCAAAGAAATGGAGCTAGCTGAGGAATTAGATAAGTATCAGACCGACATAATAGGGGTGACTGAAACAAAAAAGACCAAAACTGGTGAGATCTTTCTGAGCAATAAATACAAAATGTTATATTCAGGCAATGACAATCAAGGAAAAGAAGGAGTAGCCATAGTATTCAACACAAAATACGAGGCTAATGTTCTTCAATGGCAGTCAGTCTCAAGTAGAGTAATGTGGGCAAATATGAGAATGGGGAACTGGACAATGAGACTTATTTGTGCCTATGGTCCCACAGAAGGTTCTACTAAGATAGAAGTGGAGGAATTTTTTGAGGCTTTAGAAAAAGCAACTGACACAATGAAAAAGGAAAAGTTGGTCCTTGTTGGGGATCTAAATAGTAGAGTAGGAAATGATTGTGAGACATACAAAAATATTTTGGGAAAATTTGGAGAAAAGAGCAAAGCTAATAATAATGGCAAATATCTGTTGGATTTCTGCTCAGGACATGGACTGGTTATTACTAACACCATGTTCCAACATAAAAATGTGCACAAATTCACATGGAGAGAAGAGGCTAGGAATAAGAAAAGTCTCATTGACTATGTTATTGTTGATAGTGATGTTTTCTCCCTGGTGCAGGACACCAGAGTGTACAGAGGATTTGAAATTGGAAGTGATCACTATTTAGTCTATGAGCAGGATAAAATTGAATTTCATATTGAAAAGAATAACATGTAAGAAAGTTTTAAAGCAAATAAAAGTTGAGCAGCTCTCAGATGTGAACTGTAGACTAAAATACAGAAATATTATTGAAAAGAAAATGAAAGAGTTTGAGAACAGGAATCAAACCGTGGAGATTCAGTGGCAAACTCTGAAGGAAACATTGATTGATTCTGCCAGAGAGGCATGTGGTGAGGTTGTGTGCAAGGATGAAAAAATCAGAACTCCCTGGTGGACACAGGAAGTTAAAGAGGCAGTGAAGGAAAAGAAGAAAGCATATCAAAAGTTCCTGGCAAATAAGTCAGCTTTTACTCTTACAGAATACAGAGACAAATGTAAGAAAGCTAAACAGTGTGTAAAACTAGCTAAACAAAAGTCATGGGAGGACTTTGTCAAGAATATAGAAAATAAATATCAAGAAGGTGGCAAAATATTCTGGAGGTTGTTGAAGAAGCTTAGGAATGGAGGAAAGAGTGCTGTAAAAGGAATTAGAGATGATAAAGGTGAAATGAAAACAGGAGAAAAAGATATCCTTGAAGTATGGAGTAATTACTTTGAAAAACTGCTAAATGAAACAAGCAGTGATGACAGCACAGTGATAAAAAACACTGACCAAGCATGCAGTCAGGAATACATATCCATACTTGAAGTAGAAAAAGCCATCAAAGGCTTGAAATGTGGAAAGGCAGCAGGAGTAGATGATATTCGACCAGAAATGCTCAAGTATGGTGGTATAAGAGTCTTACAGTGGCTGCACTGCATAGTTCAGAAAGCCTGGACAGAGGGACGAATTCCCGATGATTGGAGTAGAGCTCTCATAGTACCCATATATAAAAAGGGAAATAAAACTGAATGTGAGAATTACAGAGGTATTTCCCTACTGAGTGTTCCTGGCAAGATCTATGCAAGTATACTTGAGAAACGGTTGAGAAGAATTGTGGAAGAAAAGCTTGGTGAAGAACCAGCTGGATTCAGGCCAAATAGAGACTGTCAGGATCAGATCTTCACTTTACGACAAATAGTCGAGAAAGCATGGGAATATAACAAAGATCTGTATTTAAGTTTTGCCGATTTGGAAAAGGCATATGACAAGGTGCCAAGAGAGAAGCTATTCAATACGCTGCAGTTATATGGTGTAAATGGGGCATTATATCAAGCAATACTTAGTCTTTATTTGAGTTGTGAGTCAGCAGTTAGAATTGAAGGAAGTACAGGAAGATGGTTTAATGTTAAATCTGGTGTGAGACAAGGATGTACATTATCCCCTCTGTTATTCATTATCTATATGGATCACATTATGAAGGAATGTGGTATTAAACCTGATATCAAAATTGGAGATGTTAATGTCAGCTCTTTGCTTTATGCGGATGATGTTATACTTCTAAATAAATCCGCCACAAGTCTGCAAGATTCTCTGACTAAATTGAATAGCTGTTGTAATAGATATGGTATGAAAGTCAGCAATAAAAAGACAAAGACAATGAAAATAGGCAGAATCATTGAAAATGTCCACTGTGTTGTGAATGGAGAACCTGTGGAACAAGTAAAACATTTCAGCTATTTAGGCACAATTTTTACTGAAGATGGTAAACTAAATATAGAAATAGACAACAGAATCAGCAAAGCTGGTATCGTGGGAAGTCAATTGAATAAATTCATATGGAATAAGAAAGAAATTAGTCGGAACACTAAATTAGCTGTATACAAGACTGTGTTCAAACCAATTTTAACTTATGGATCTGAGAGCTGGGACAGAAGTAAAACACTTGACCAAAGACTAGAGACCGCAGATATGAGAGTCCTGAGAAAGATTAGAGTCGTGAACAGATGGCATCAATGGCAATATCATATTAAAAATGAGGATATTAGGAAAGAACTTGACATTGTCAGCATCCAGGAATGCGTTAGCAGAGCTAATCTCAGATGGTATGGTCACTTAAATAGAATGGGAGAGGAAAGATTAGCAAAACAAGTGTTCTCTGCTAGGTTGGCAGGAAAACGACCCAGAGGAAGACCAAGATATAGGTGGATTGATACGGTACAAAGTGCCTTAGACGATAGAAATATAAGATCTGATAATGTTGGAGTCTTGACAAGTAACAGACTGATTTGGAGGAAAATGGTAGATAGGAAGTTAGTAATGATGTAATTTTTTCATGTAGTACTGTCATATCCTGTACACCCCTTGAGGGTACATGGCAGGAATTTGATGATGATGATGATGATGATTATTTCATTATTAATTTTATGTGTATTATTTTGTATTATTAATTTCTCAATAACTCTAACCAAATCTGTGTAGAGTGGTGTGTTTGTTTTAAGATATCGTATATTAGAAAACAATAATGAAGGAGAATGCTATATTTGCTATATATATAGCAATATATTGCTATATATAGCAAATGTTTGCTATAAATGCTATATTTGGTTGGTATATTTAAATTATTCAAAGGTGTAAAAATTTGGAAGAGGAGGACAACGCTTACCTCCTTTGACTAAAATACTGTTCCCCATTTGTAAATATGGGCAAAAATTACATATTAAAAACTTGTCTATATTATATATAAAAACTTGCCTACCACGTCGGTTCACACTTCACACATGCAAAACAGACAAAACTCAGAAAACAAAAACAGCAACTCATGACAAAAAACAACATTCAGTTGGATTGGTTGACACAATAACCAATCACAGCCTCTAGGTGCTACTGTCTCATAGCTCACCCTGCCTTGCCTTCTGAGCAGTTTAAAACTAGAACGCCAAGAATTTGACCCGCTGCACCATCTGTACATCTTTTCAAAGGGCTCAAAGGTGTATGTATTTTGAACATACAACAGGGCTATTAATGGGAATGTGATGCAATGCTTATGCATCAAAAAATTCCCTCTTCATGAAGGATTAATATATTGTGTTTACTTTTAGGAATCAAATCACACAAAATCTGGAAACAATTAGGGAAGTCTTTAATGAGAATAAACGCAAAAATATTATTATTATTATTATTATTATTATTATGAGATGATAGGACACCCACTGTCAACTCTCCATCTCCACCACTACTGAACCACTACTACCAATCAACTACATCAGCGCCATCTACAGCCAACAACCACCACAAGTCTTTTTTATCTGAAAATTGTGTGTTCTGAAGGGCTGATTTGTCTGTATGCGGGATGAAAAACCCGAGTTTCTGGGAGAAAAAACCCTGCTACCTCCGTATGAGATCGGCTAACTCACCTTCAATTGAAAAAGTCCATATAAAGATTCCTCACATTACAATGGGAATCGAACTCAGGCCTTTTCCATCAAAGGGTGCAATGTACTTCTTCCAATTGTGCTACAGAGACAAGTATAATATCAGTGATATTGCTATTTGGTGGATGAGCACTGCACACCTGGAATATTCACACCTGATATATATATATATATATATATATATATGTTAAGGTTAAAGTAATTAATTGATTTATATTATTAATTACCAGCTATTATTAATAAACCAAATAACAAGGTTAAAGTAAATAATTTACGAGAATTAATCACATAAACTGGTAATTATTAATACTTCCCAACTATTGATGGTAAATGTAATAATTTTCAATACACTAAGTTTTTTTTTTGGGGGGGGGGGAGTACCACATGACTCCCGTCTTTGGAAATTTATTTCTGTTGGTTTTTGATGTACACTTAAACCCACGTTGAACATTGTCAGCAATTAATCTAATTACGTGTTGATTAAGTGAAAACTTGTGCAATTTCATGTAACACTTTTTTTTTCATCTCCTGGCTTTGGAAATTTATTTCTGTTGGTTTTTGATGTACACTTAAACCCACGTTGAGGTTGCTTTTTCTTATTTACGTCAGTCGCTAGTAAGTGTGTACATTTCTCCACATTTTCATTGATTTTATGTACCCATAAGCATAATGGGATATTTAGAAATAATGAGAACACGATTTAATGACTAAGTTAATATGCTGAGATCGAAAAGAGGGAAAAATAATCAGTTATTCACAAGAGAAGAGTATTATTCGTTTTTAGCAAAAGTTAAAAAGAACAAAGAGAAGTTTCCGGTAAAACACCAGAAGATTATCAATGGTTATCAAGATATGATATCGTAAAAATTGGAAATGTTGAAAAACTTGTACCTGTTATAAATGAAAGAGATCCAATTATGTATTACACTTTCTTGGAAGAAAATTTTCAGTTAATTCATGACACTCATATTGCTATTGGCCATGGAGGACGAAACAGAATGATGAAAGAGCTTAAAGAAAAGTATAATATCACAGTTGAAATTGTTATGATATATTTGAATCTTTGTGAACCCTGCCAAAAGAAACTGAGCATTCCAAAAAAAAGGGCTCGTTGTTAAATCAATTAAAAGCAGAGAATTTAATTCTAGATGTCAAATTGATTTAACTGATATGCAGTCACAAGCTGATGGTGATTATAAATTTATAATGGTTTATCAAGACCATCTTACGAAATTTGTTCAACTTAGAGCTTTGAAAACAAAACGAGCTGAAGAAGTTGCATATCATCAATTGGATGTATTCACAATATTTGGAGTCCCATGCATCTTGCAAAAGTGACAATGGCCAGGAATTCGCAAATAAAATTATTGAAGAAGTCTGTGGAATGAGCTTAATATTGTTCATGGAAAACCATGGCAAAGTCAATCACAAACTCGGTTGAAAGAGCAAACCAAGACATTGAATAAATGTTATCCACATGGCTTGAAACAAATACATGGTATCCCAAAATTCACGCAAGAAGTAATTTTGATAGAAAACACAGGTTTTTAATTAAAAATTGTAATTTCATATTGATTCATAAAGTATACAGTATAGGGTTATGCATGGAATAGCATATCGGGTAAATGGCCTCCACGGCTTTGCTGGCACATATGCACTCTTTTGTCGAAATTTTCCATGACCGTTTTGCATAAATGTGTTGATACAGCGCTCAATTTCCTCCTTCAAGGCATGGGTGGTCGTGGGCTTGTTGGCATAAAACTTAGACTTCAAAAAACCCTAAAGAAAAAAGTCCAACGGCGTTAAGTCACATGATCTGTGGCCAATTCTGATCACCAAAACGGGAAATTACATGACCAGGAAATGACTCATGCAGTAATTGAATTGTTTCTCAGGCTGTATGGCATGTGGCACCATCTTGTTGAAACCACATGTCGTCCACATCCATATCTTGCAATTTAGGCACAAAAAACTGGATTATCATGTCGCGATAGCGAGCACCATTAACTGTTATTGCCTTACCAGCCGCATTTTTGAAGAAGAATGGACCGATGATGCCTCCAGCCCAAAATCCGCACCAAACAGTGACACGCTGTGGATGCATTTGTTTCTCAACAATCACTCGTGGAATTTCTGAACCCCAAATGCGACAATTTTGTTGATTAACGAAGCCATCAAGATGAAAATGAGCCTCATCGCTGAAGATGATTTTGTTCGAAAAATAAGCATCTGCTTGTTGTTGTTCCATAATCCATTCAACGAACTCTCTTCGTTGTGTGTGTGGTCAGTAGGCTTCAGTTCTTGAGTCAATTGAACTTTGTAAGCATAAAGATGCAAATCTTTCGTGAGAATACGGTGTAAAGAGCTTCTCAAAATGCCCAATTCAAGACCATGGTGCCGAATTGATGTTCCTGGACTCTCAGCAACACTCTCACGAACTGCTTCGATGTTTTCTGTTGAACGACTTGTTGAAGGACGGCCAGAGTGTATAAGATCACTAATTGATCCAGTTTCCTTGAATTTTTTAATTAATCTTTTCACAGTTGATGAAGTTAAATCACTATTCCGACCATATTTTGTACAAAAATTGCGAACTTAGCTGCCAAACCTTCATTATTTTTAAAATATTGCTCAACAATGAAAATGTATTGTTCTTTCGTGTAGTGCTCCATTTTTAATAACTCTGAACTGTCAGCTGTCACGCTGTCTTTTTTTTCTCGTTGGCAACACTTTACCGCACAAATGGCGCTAAATTTAAATCTTGCGTGAATTTTGGGACACCCTGTAAAACAACAAAATGGTCGAAAGGGATAAAATTTATTCAATTTATAAAAAACAGAGCACATCACTCTGGAATAGATCGCAGTCCCTATGAAGCTATGTTTGGCTGTAAAGCTAAGGTAGGTTTGAAAACATACTTACCAGTAAGTAAGTTTGAAAATACCTTGTCAGAAATCACGAGTGAAGAAGATCTTGAGATGATATTAAAAGATCAAAGTAATAAGGATGTTGAATGTCAGAAGATAATCTCAGAGACGGAAAGTGGAATTAGGACAGAGAACGGTGACAATGTGGAAGTGGAAATAGATGATACGAGTTAAGATCTGTTGGAGATCTAAACAAAAACAGAAATAAGAGTGATAGTCTAATCGAAGGAAAACAACATTCTTGTGAAACAGGAATGATCGACAAGGAAGATAACAAAATAAAAAATATAACTAATGCTGAATTAGAAAATAACGAAGAAAGTAAGGAAATTAATTCTTTTAAATGAAATCACACAAAAAATTCAAGAATCTTGAAACTCTGCTAAGCAGTCACTTAAGAAGCAAGCTGAAAAAATGTTACAGCTTTCAATGACTAAATTTCCAATTGCAAATGTAGGAGAAAATGTTCAGATAAGAATTCCAGATGTAGATAGGGCCAAGACTGATAACCAGAATATTATAGCTGTTATAATTTCTATTGAGAATGAAAACCTATATAAATTAGGTACAAAATAATGTATTTTAAACCAACTCTATTCGAGAAACAAATTTACTGTTTGTAAGGAAACTTTTATTTCAGTTAATGAAGTTCCTGATATTGAGATAAGTCTAAGAGAATGTGCCTGCAAGAATTCTAATTTAGGTGGTCAAGGTTTCCAATATTGCAATAGCACAGTCCATTGTAACTCAAATCGCTGCAAATGTAAAAAGTCAGAAATCCTTTGTAATTCCAAGTGCCACAGATGTCTTTCCTGCAAAAATAAGTAATTCGTTTTTAACCGGACAACAATATAATCATATAATAAGGTATTTATCTCCTATTTTTTTGCTATTAAATAAAATATTTTTTTTATAAAACATGTTTTTATTACATTTACCAGACTCCTCTAGGAATTATTAATACTTACCAGTTCATGTGATTAATTCTCGTAAATTATTTACTTTAACCTCATTATTTGGTTTGTATGAATAATAGCTGGTAACTATTAATAATAACTGGATTTATTACATTATCTGTAACATATACGAGGTGCATCTAAAAAGTTTGGTGAATGGTATTAGAAAACAAACAAAACAGAAGATACAAACAAATTACCTTTCTTGGCCTTCAAATCTATCGCCATCCTTCACAACACACTTTTGGCAATGTTCATAAAGCTTCTGGAAACTGTCAGCAAAGGCCTCTTTAGGAATCGATTGCAGAACTGCTGTCACACGTTCATGGATTGCCACCACATTTGCAAAACATAAGCCATTCATGATGCTCTTCAGGTGGGGAAACAAAAAGAAGTCCGATCAACATTGTCTTGACCTTGGACTTTTGCAGGCGACTCTTTTTGGGTGACAGGGAACATGGCGAACGCAATTCCATCGATTGCCGCTGAGATTCTGGATCGAACTGGTAGCACCAGGTCTCATCTCCTGTGATGATGGTTTGCAAAAGGATGGATCCTGGTCACACATGGTAATGAAATCTCCAGAGGTTTCCATCCATTTTGCTTTCTGTTCGTCTCTCAGGGTGTACAGCACAAACCAGGAACAGATCTTCCGCTTAGCCAAATCTTCACAGACGATAGTGCGCACCGTGTCCTTGCTAATGCCCAATTCCTCCGCCAGCAATTGTAGAGTCAGTCACCAATCTCGTGCCAGCATTTGTCGCACTTGCTCGATCATGTCTGGGGTTCTGCTTGTTGACAGCAACCCAAACTTGGCTCATCCTCAGTCGTTTCCTTCCTGTCACGAAAGCATTAGAACCAGTCGTAAACATATTTTCTGCTCACGGCTTCCGTCCCATGCACTTGCAACAACATTTCATGCTTCTCTATCGCCATTTTCTCCAATTTCTAGCAGAACTTGGTGTTCACTCGTTGCGCCATTGCACTGTGACCCTACCTCTTACACTGACTAAGTTCGACTGCCCGCAGAGAGAGTTTACCCTGACGGTCGCTGTACCCCATGCTAGGTGACGCTTTTCAATGTGTCTCTGGATAGTCATGTGCATGCGCATGCACTTGGCCCGTGTTGTCATTGAGATATCGGACCATTCACAGAACTTTTCAGACTGCCCTCACATATACATATTTATATATATATAAATATATATATTAATATAGTTTAAATGACTATAACACCGAGAATAAAAAAGAATAAGGTTTAATTGTGAGACACTACTAGATATGTTGAAAAAATCAACTTCTTCAGGTGTCAAATACAAAGAATTATATAAAAAATAACAGAAACATTATAAAATAACAACAACAGATCTAATATAAAAAACTGTAATGCAGTTTAAAAAAGGAAAATGTGCTAAAGTTCCAATTGAAGTTAACTACGTGTGTGAGCTATCTCGAGAGCCCCAATACTGGAGAGTAAAAATGTGCGCATCAGATAAATTGTAGCTGAGGCTGTTATTCATATGAGTTGAATCGAGGGATATTTCTTTAGATTCGAGTATCCTTCTTTCGAGTTCATCATAACAAGTATGTATATTGGAAGTTTGAGACCAGTCTATGAGGTGTTGGCGGCCTTCGTCGGAGTTTATAGAGAATAGAACGTGGCTTGAGAGAGTGCTGGCTCGGGTCCTATTGTAGGATATGTCTCTTTTGTGTTCTTTAATGCTTAAAAGGGCAGATTTAGCAGTCTGACCATAGTATGGTTTGCCACATTCACAAATGATCTTGTAAACTCCTGGATACTGAAGAGAGAGATGTTTTACTTTAGATCTACTAAGTATGGAGTGAAGTTTAGGAAACATTGTGAAATATGTTTTAATGTTGAACTTCTTAAGAAATTTTGCCAGTTTGGGAGAGAGGGAGCTGATGTATGGCAAAGATATATATGCTCTTGGGGAAGAAGAATCTTCAATAGTAGGTAAACGATGGTGAGAGATAAATTTTTCAATGTTCTTAAGAGTGAAGCCATTGTTGAGAAAGGTCCTTTTTAGAAAAATAAGTTCATTTTTAATCTCCGTTTCGTCTGTTAATAAAGATCTGGCTCGATGTGCCAGGGTTGAAATAATACCAAATTTCTGTGGAGGGTAGTGATGGGAGGAAGCATGAAGGTATCTGTCTGTGTGTGTGGGGCTTTCTAAAAATTGAGATTTTGATATTTTCAGAGCATCTTGTAAGTATTAAGTCGAAAAAAGCAAAACAGTTGTGGACTAGTTCACAGGTGAATTTAATTTTCTGATGAAATATTGTTTAAAGATCTTATCTTTAAACAGAACCCACGATTAGCTATGGGTAGTCCGCTCTTTCCAGTACTTGCTAATATATTTCTTGAAGCCTTCGATGAAAAGGCAATTAATTTCTCATCACTTAAACCCAAAATCTGGCACCATTTTATAGATGATGTTTTGCTCATTTTGGAACACGGTTTAAACAACCTCAATATTTTTCTAGATCATCTTAACAACTTTCATCAGAAAATTAAATTCACCTATGAACTAGAATCCAACAGCTGTCTTGCTTTTTTGGACTTAAAACTTACAAGCTGCTCTGAACATATCAAAATCTCAATTTTTAGAAAGCCCACACACACACAGACAGATACCGTCATGCTTCCTCCCATCACTACCCTCCACAGAAATTTGGTATTATTTCAACCCTGGCAAGTCAAACCAGATCTTTATTAACAGACGAAACGAGATTAAAAATGAACTTAATTTACTAAAAAGGACCTTTCTCAACAATTGCTTCACTCTTAAAAACATTGAAAAATTTATCTCTCACCATCATTTACCTACTATTGAAGATTCTTCTTCCCCAAGAGCATATATATCTTTGCCATACATCAGCTCCCTCTCTCTCCCAACTGGCAAAAATTCTTAAGAAAGTCAACATTAAAACATATTTCACTACGTTTCCTAAACTTCGCTCCAAACTTAGTAGACCTAAAGTAAAACATCGCTCTCTTCAGTATCCAGGAGTTTACAAGATCATTTGTAAATGTGGCAAACCATACTATGGTCAGACTGCTAAATCTGTCCTTTTTGGCATTAAAGAACACAAAAGGACATATCCTACAATAGGACCCGAGCCAGCACTCTCTCAAGCCATGTTCTATTCTCTATAAACTCCGACGAAGGCTGCCAACACCTCATAGACTGGTCTCAAACATCCAATATACATACTTGTTATGATGAACTCGAAAGAAGGATACTTGAATCTAAAGAAATATCCCCTGATTCAACCCATATGAATGAACGGCCTTAGCTACAATTTATCTGATGTGCACATTTCTACTCTCCAGTATTGGTGCTCTCGAGATAGCTCACGCACGTAATTAACTTCAATTGGAACTTTAGCATGTTTTCCTTTTTTAAACTGTATTACAGTTTTTTATATTAGATTTGTTGTTGTTATTTCATAATGTTTCTGTTATTTTTTATATAATTCTTTGTATTTGACACCTGAAGAACTTGATTTTTTCAATGAAACTAGTAGTGCCTCACGGTTAAACCTTATTCTTTTTTATTCTCGGTGTTATAGTCATTCAAACTATATTAATATTCATAACGTTATTTACCGAGTAAATATGAACTCCGATATATATATGGTGTGAACAGCCCAACTGCAGATTAGCACATCATGTCTTGGATAAAGATCACTTCATCAGATGGAAAAAAATTGTTTTACAAATCTTACTTCAAATTGCAAAGCTTGTACTTGGAAGTAACTCCATTCTTCCCTATAGAACCCTGATAATTGAAACAGAACTGATGGTTTGATTAAAACACCTTTTTACATACCATCTCATCTTTCCTTCAACTCAAAAGCACCAGGAGTGTAACTCCAGCATCCAAAACATGACTTTCATGATTTTCTAAGTTATTTCAACTTTTGTCTTTGTTGGTGTCTTTCAAGTGCCTCAATAATGCTGGGTCTAGCAATCAAAATGTTGGTTTTTAAATATTTATTAAGTTAATTATATCTTGCTCCGTGTAGTTATTTTTCCAGAAAATTTCAACCTTAATGTCATAATATAGTCAACACTACAACAGCAAATTCATCAATATAACAAACTACGAAAAAAATTACAATCAAAGCTCCATATGTTTAGTGTTATGCCAACAAAACTTCACTGTAGCAAACTCACTAAAACAACTATCCGTGTGGTTCCTACAAGTTTGCTATACTGTGACTTGACTGTATCTGATACACTCCTTGGTACATCAAAAAAATAGTGATATGATGAAAACTTACTATACAAATAAAAATAAATAAATAAATAAATCAAATTAAATTAAAATAGGGTAACACATAAATACTTACTGAACTATTATTATTATTATTTTTTTTTTGGTTAAACAAATGGAAAGGAATATATCTTTCTATTTCTCTATAATATGAATGCTTTAATCAAGCTTACCTCATAACTTCCTCCTCCTGTTTCCATCAAAAACACAACGCACATTGGATCAGATTTGGAAAGTGCGTCCTTATTTCTGAGATTTCTATATCATTAAAAATAATTATACAGATATTAATTTAACAATGCAACTTTAAGATTCCCAATGGCATTAGTTTAGATTACTCCTCATAACTGAATTAAAAAAAAAAAAAAGCGAAATGTTCATTTTAATTAATAACTTAATATATAAAACCAATAATAATAACTTTAATGAATTAAAGATACAAATATTTCGTACTGAAAGTAACAACATCATCAATGTAGAACAAACAAACAGTTAAAGGAATGGAATACAAAGTACAGAACAGTCGGTGGATTACCAATTAAGTTGTTGCCGCATGCCAGAAGATTAATATTAATAAAATATTATTAAATAATTCTTAAAAATTATTTCACTGATGGTTGCATATGATGAGAATCTCCCAAACTTTTGGGAGAGAAAGACAGTCATTTCGATTCAAATTCGGCCGATGTAAAAGGGCTTCGCAACTTTCTTTAAAAAGGCGTTCATATTTAAACCTGCATCTGTGGAGAAGACAAGCTTTATCCCACTGGATATTATGTTTAGTGTCAATGCTATGTTGTGCTAGACCAGACTTATGAGGTTTCATGTATTCGATATAATACTGATGTTCCTTCATTCTTTTTTCCACAGAACGACCTGTTTATCCAAAGTATGATAAATTTCATTCACATCGTGTCTGGTAAACACTAGTTAATGATAAAGGTGCCAGTTTGTCTTTTGTAGATAGCAACAAGTGAGAAATTTTGTTGATAGGAAAATATGTGGGAATAAGATGATACTTTTTCAAAATTCTGTCAATAGGTTCTGAGATGTCTGAAATATAAGGGATTGGAACTCTGCAGTCTGTTGAAGAATCCTGAGATGTTGGAACATATGAGTCAATTATCTACTATATTTGATTAGGGTTGTAACCATTAGATTCTATTAACTTTTTTATAGTGAAAAGTTCTTGTTGTAAGCTTAATGAGGAGAAGCACACTTTATGTGCTCTATTAATTAAAGATTCGATAATGCCAATTTTTTGAGATGTGTGATGGAGCAGACTTTTGATGAATGTATCTGCCAGTAAAGGTAGGTTTTCGATAAATACTGGTTGATAAATTACCAGAGGCTATGCATGATAAGTGCTTGTCTGAGCAGAGAAACAAGAGAGAGAGAGAGACACTGTAAAAGAGAAGCAAAAAAAATTGCTAAAAAAGTTTTGAAAAGTGAATGTGCCATCTGCTGAATTTAACAATCAATGGTAGTAAGAATGATGAAAGCAATATGAATGTAGCAGAAGTTGAAAAACAGAGTGCAATAATGGTAAGGTTGTAAGCAGTGTTGATGGTGAACAAGCATGTGTGACTGGCAATAAAATTGAGAGAGTGAATGAGAGCGAGAATTCTAGATATGTATGGAAAAGTGAAGAAGTGAAAACAAATGATGTAGGTATGAAAGAGGTAATGAAAGACCTGCAAGCGGTACTGTATGGAGATACGATTATTAGAGGTATGATAAATGGAAAAATGCACAAGGTTTGTTTTCCTGGAGGTAAAGTGAATAAAGTGACTGAAGCGTTGGATATGAGGATTAAGCGAGCAAAAATGTTGGTAGTGGTAATAGGGACAAATGACTTGATTGGGAACAAAGAAAATGTAGGATTGCATATCAGGAGGTTGTTAAGAAGGATAAAAGATAATAGTGTGATAGGAAAGGTAATCAGTTTGTTGCCAGGTATGACAGTAATGAAATGAGGCAGAGAACAAAGATTGTGAGTGATATGTCTGCAGAAATGTGTGAGGAAAAAGGAGTACAGTTTGTTAATGTGTGGAATGGGTACGAAGGATGAATTGAACTGTATAAGAGTGATGGGCTGCATTTGAATGTTTTTGCTGTGAGTCATTTGGAGAGACTGCTGCTGGAAGGTAGAGAAATCAGTGCAAAGAATGAATCTGATTAAGTAAGGAGCAATGCAAAAGAGTGGGGGAGTAAGGATGGAAAGATTAAAGTGGAGCTGATGAATGAAAAAGTGGGTAGAATGAAGGTAGAGAATGAGAGAACAAGTGCGCAAGACAAACAAGGAGACAGGGTGGACAGGAGAATATAGTGGAACATGTGAGAAAGGTTGATGCTCCAAGAGGATGTGAAGGCATGTGTAGACAAAAAGGGAAGGGGTGACCTGGGATCAAATGAAAACAGTTGGATTTGAAGAAGGTTCTGAGATGAATAAGGAGAAAAAAGAAATGGCTCAAGGAAAGTATGGAGAAGTCACATCTAATAAGTTGTATCAGTAAAACTTGTTATACATCCAGAAATGAGACGTTATGTTTGTATACAAATACTAGAAGCATAAGGAAGAAGGGAAATGAAATGGTTGCATTGATTGGGTTTGTTCACCCAAAAATTGTTGGAATAAGTGAGATGAGGTTAACATCCTGACAGGAATAGAGATGGAAGGGTATGATGCATTTTATGAAGATAGAAAGGATCAAAAGGGAGGTGGAGTGCTATTAATGATATAAAAAGAGTTATGTCCATACAAATTATTATTAGATTATTAAATTATTAGTAGAGATTATTATTATTATTATTATTATTATTATACGGGCACCTCCATGGAGTCCAAAGACTCATTGTGAGAGACCCAATCTATCCATACAATCTATCATACCTCTCCTTGAACCCATTAACAGAAAAAACACTCACAACTGACTGTGGCAACACATTAAACTCATTCACCTCTCTTCAAGCAAAAAAATCTTGTCCTCACACTCCTACTGACCACACCTTTATTCAACTTCCAGGGATGAGTCCTTATTCTGGTCCCTCTAGCCAAATGTTGAAACATTTTCCCTGTCTATCCTATAAAAACCCTTTAAGCAACTCAAATGTTTCTATCATATCATCTCTTTTTCTACTATCAACCAACTTTTGCAATCCATACACTTTCAATCTATCCTCATAGGGCACATTCCACAGGCCACTCACTACCTTGGTCTCTCCTCTGAATCCTCTCCACCACTTCCACATCCCCAAGAAATCCAGAGAACCAGACTTGAGCACAGTAATCCAGATATGGGGGTATCAAGGAATTTTAAAGAGAAGGAATTACAACTTCCTTATCTCTACTTGTTAATGTGTTCTTTACTAGCCAAGTAATCTTATGTGCTACCTTAGCAATGTGTCCTCTAAACTTTAACTCTGTCTACCACCACCACCCCTAAATCTCTAGTTTCATCTATTTCCTGGAGTACAGTGCCATCCATGTGATAAACGGCTTCTAATCTACTTATCCCAAAGTGCATAACTTTACATTTCTCGACATTAAACTGACACTCATTAACTTTTACCCATACCAACAATCTATTTAAATTGTCCTGAATGCCTCTGCATCAGGACAATTTAAATCCTTGATTAACAATTACTCTACCTAATTTTGCATCATCGGCAAACAACTGAATATTTCTTTTCAGGTTATTTCCTATATCCTTTATGTACAAAATAAACAGCAATGGTCCCAGCACTGACCATTGTAGCACACCACTAGTCACCTGTTTTTGTCTCGTTTCTGCCCCTCCATATACCAATTTTTTATATCTGTCCAGCAGCCACCCTTTTATTAGAAATTTAGAAATTAGAAATTTATTCAAGTAAAACATTTCAACTACTTAGGCACGATTTTTAGTGAAGATGGTAAATTAAATATAGAAATAGACAACAGAATCAGCAAAGCTGGTATGGTGGGAAGTCAACTGAATAAATTCATATGGAATAAGAGAGAAATTAGTCAGAACACTAAATTAGCTGTATACAAGACAGTGTTCAAACCAGTTTTAACTTCTGGATTCTGAGAGCTGGGTCAGAAGTAAAACACTTGACCAAAGACTAGAGACTGCAGATATGAGAGTCCTGAGAAAGATTAGAGACATGAACAGATGGCATCAATGGCAATATCATATTAAAAACGAGGATATTAGGAAAGAACTTGACATTATCAGCATCCAGGAATGCGTTAGCAGAGCTAATCTCAGGTGGTATGGTCACTTAAACAGAATGGGCGAAGAAAGATTGGCAAAACAAGTGTTCTCTGCCAGGTTGGCAGCAAAACAACCCAGAGGAAGACCAAGATATAGGTGGATTGATACGGTACAAAGTGCCTTAGATGACAGAAATATAAGATCTGATAATGTTGAAGTCTTAACAAGTAGCAGACTGATTTGGAGGAAAATTGTAGATAGAAAGTTAGTAATGATATAATTTTTTTTCCATAATACTATCATATCCTGTACACCCCTTGAGGGTACATGGCAGAAATTTGATGATGATAATGATGCTGCTGCTACTGCACGCATATTGTGATTCCATTGTAATCATGAGCCCTAACTGTGCGTTATTCCTAGTATTGTTTGAATTAACTGTGTTGATGATGTCCTATGATGCTTAGGATGAAATATTTACTTATTAAAACTTATTACTGTGGTTACATGTGTTTGTTTAGTCATAAACTAGTTGACTTCAATTAAGTACCTTCTACTAGTTAGATTCAACAAGTCACAGGTAACAGCTGAATCCCAAAACTACTATAAGACAATCCCCTGCACTAAATGCAAGAATCTTTCCATAATTACAGGATTCACTCGAGGAAGACATTCTGAATTCAAAGTGAATTTCTCTGAACATCTCTGATTCTATTATCATTATCAAACACTGATATGTATTGTATCCTCAAGAGATGTAGAGAATTAAGTTTAAAATATTAATAATCACCTGCCAACAATTTTAATCCAAATTAGTGTGTCACTTATCAGCATACTAACAATGTCAGATCTTATATTTGTATGTTCTATAGAACTTCTGCATTCATGAACCCTTTAGAACTCCATCTTCCTTTGTGTCTTTTCTCTGTCATCAAACCCGTCTTGCTAACCACTCTTCGTCCAATCTGTATGAAAATCATGCAACATCACACTAGATATCTCACACACATCCCTGAATGCTAACAATGTCAAATTCTTACTAATATCTTCATTTTTCATATAATTCTGCCACTGATGCCATTATTATTTTTCATGTCTCCCACTTACAAGAGGTTCTAAATCTATAGTATGGTCTGTATCATGGGTAGGTTAAAGATTTTTTTTAATCGATTTTTCCTATTATTTATTTTTACACAGTCCAGAACCCTTACTCTAGAGATCAAACAAGCCTTCAAAAGTGGGTAACAGTCTTGCAGCAGACAATGAAACCTCCCACCTAAAAACAATCATAAACAACATGGTGGGATTTGAACATGCAACCTTAACCAGATCAGCTATCTGTTTCCCATAAGTTTTCACAGAACTCTTATATATCTGTGGTCTCCAAACTTTGGTCAACTGTTTTATTTCTAACTAAACTCTCAAATTATTATGATTATTATTAAACAAGACCTCATGGAGTGAAAGACTCATCTAGGAGATCCTTTTATCTCACACACATCTCATCATACCGTGTCTTAAACACATTCAAACTCCTTGCAGACACCACACTCTCAGGCAAGGCATTCCAATCACTCACAACTCTGCACGAAAAAAACCTGCCTCTCACTCCCTTCCTCACACCCTCTTTATACAGTTTCCAGGGATGACCTCTGGTTCTCCCACTATTCTCTGTAGAACTTCTCCACCATTGATCCTATAACAACTCCTTACCAACTTGTAGGTCTCTATCATATCTCCCCTCTTCCTTTTCTCCACGAGACTCTGGAAATTACATCTTTTCAATCTTTCCTCATACTCAACATTCCAGAGATCAGAAACTACCTTAGTTAGTCGCCTTTGGACACTTTCCAACATCTCTTCATCCTTCTGAAAACCCGGTGACCAAATCTGGGCACAATAGTCCATGTGTGGCCTAATCAAAGCCTTATACAATGGAACAAGTATCTCCCTACTTCTACACGTCAGTGTCCTCCGCATCATTCCCAGAAGTCTTCACAATTTTGGCGATGTGTCCCCTAAATTTTAGATCCTTATCCATTATCACCCCCAGATCTCTTATTTCCTCTACTTCCAACAATATATTCTCACCAAGCATAAATTCTGCATCCCATCTTTGTTTTCCAAATTTTAAAACCTTACATTTTGCAACATTGAACTCACATCCCCATTTGCTTGCCCAATCACTCAATTTATTCAAGTCTTCTTGCAAGGCCACAACATCTTCACTACTCTTTATGGTTCATCCCAACTTTGCATCATCTGCAAACAACTGAATATCTCCATCCAAATCTTCGTCAATATCATTAATATACAAGTTAAATAGTAATGGCCCTAAAACAGACCCCTGAGGCACTCCACTAGTGACTTTCCTTTTCCTGGATATCGCACCCCCATACACAACTTGTTGATACCTATCAGATAGCCAGTCTCCAATCCAATGCACTAATCTAATATCCAACCCCATCTGCTCTAGTTTGACTATCAACTTATCATGAGGTACTCTATCAAAAGCTTTTGCAAAATCCAAGTATATTACTGTGTATCCTTCTCCTCTGTCCAAGGAAGCAGTCACTTTATTGTAATAAGTAAGTAGATTACTAAAACATGACCTCCCTTTAGCAAATCCATGCTGTCCATCAAAGATTATACCATTGTTGTCAACCCAACTCTGGATCCTAGTTCTCACAAGCTTCTCCAACAACTTAACCACAACACCTGTCACACAGATAGGCCTATAGTTTGATGCTTGAGTTCGATCACCTCCTTTATGAAGTGGCACAATCTTGCCTTCCTTCCACTCTTTAGGAACTTGACCAAGTGCAAGACTCGTATTAAAAAAATATGTCAAGGCAGGTGTCAACTCTCTGGCACACTCCTTCAGAATACGCGGTGATATATTATCAAGTCCCGCAGCCTTATTTACATCTAGTTTACTCAACTCCCCCAAACACCTCTTGCTCACTTACAGTCAGTCTCTCCTCCCCATTATCGACTGCTCTTAATCTCTCCATGAAGTCACATTCACAAGATTGAAAGATCTTTATGAACTGCTCATTAAGTATCTCCACCACACATTCTGCAACAGCTGTCTTTATACTATTTCCTCCAATCAATGTCATCCTTGCATAATCATTCTTTCTTTTGCTGTCTACATATCGAAAGAACTCCCTAGGATTCTTTTTGGCTTCATTAGCTAACTGCTGTTCATACCTCTCTTTAGCTTCTCTCACCAACCAAGTCACCCTCCTTGCCTGGTCTTTGTAGACCTCATGAAATTGGTTACTTCCACTTCTCTTATGCTGCCTCCACAATGCCCTTTTTTTCTGTATTGCATGCTTAATCGCTTTATTCATCCATCTCACACCCGTGGTATACATTTAGACATTGCATCTACTAAATAGTTTTTGAAAATCCCCCAAGCTGCATTGATCTCTTTTCCAGCTAACTCCTCATTCCATGCTACATCTGCAGGCTGTCTCCTGAGCTCTTCATAATCACCCCCCCTTGTAGTTCCACATATACCCTTTTTTCACATGAGGTGATTACCTGGGTCCTTGCACTGCTGGCAACCACCCAGGTAATCACCTCATGGTCACTTTCACCAATTGGTGGATGATTTGACACCTCATTTATAATTACATCTTCCGATGAGATGACCAAATCCAAGACCCTTAATCCTCGTGTGCCCTCTGTTACATACTGTCTGAGGTAGTTATCCCTCAAAAACTCAAGAAACTCATTTTCTTTACTTCCGGTCACTATCTCTTCATTCCAGTCTATATTGCCATAATTAAAATCACCCATAATGATCACCCTTTTCTTATTTGCTTGGATAATTTGACTATACATTTCACTATCACCACCATCCACATTACCAGGTCTATAACAACATCCAACCAAGTATTTGATTCTATTCACCTCTATCTCACACCATACTGCCTCAAAACCACTGGCCCTATTTCCCCTCTTGCATCTCTACCTTGTATGGACATAACTCTTTCTCTATCATCAATAGCACTCCCCCTCCCTTTTTATCCCTTCTATCCTCACGAAACACATCATACCTTTCCACATCTATTCCTGTCAGGATGTCGTCCTCATCTAACCATGTCTCACTTATTCCAACAATCTCTGGGTGCACAGACACAATTAGTGCAACCATTTCATCCGCCTTGTTTCTTATACTTCTAGCATTGGTATACAAACACAACAACTCATTTTTGGATCTACAGCTAGTTCCACTGATACCATTCACTCGATGTGATCTCTCCATGCTGGACTGGGGCCATTTCCCTTTCTGCCTCTTCATTTTAGAACCCTTTGAAATAACATCTGTTTCCTCTTGATCCCTGGTCATCCCATTACTTTCCTGCCTACACATGCTCTCACCTCCTCTTGGAGCATCCACCTTTCTCATGCTGTGTACCCCTGTCCACCCTGAGCCTCCCCGTTTCCCTGCTCCTCTTGCACACCCATTCTCTCATTTTCTATACTCATACCACTCACTTCCCCATTCATTTCCACTTCTTCAATCTCTCCTGTCTTACTCTCCTGCTCTTCCACATCACTCCCCTCTCGATCTCATCCATTCTCTCTATTCACTCCTCTACCTTCCAGCAGCAGTCTCTCCAAGCGACTCACATCATAACCACTCAAATGCAGTCCATCGCTCCCATACAGCTCACTTCGTCCCTCAAACTCATTCCACACATTAACAAACTGTACTCCCATCTCACACATTTCAGCCAGAATATCATTCATAATCCTTGCTCTCTGCCTCATTTCACTACAATCATACCTGGGCAACACACTGACCACCTTTCCTGTCACACTATTCTCTTTTATCTTTCCAAGTAGTCTCCTAACATTCAATTTGACATGCTCTTTGTTCTCTCTAAAATCATTTGTACCAATTAATACAATTAACCCTTTTGCTCGCTCCCGCCTCATATTCAATGCCTCAATCACTCTACTCATTTTACTGCCTGGAAAACATACCTTGTGCATTTTATCCTCTAGCACACCTTTAATAATGGAGTCGCCATACAACGCCACTCGCTCATCTTTCGTTAACTCTTTCATGCCATCATGATTTATTTTAATAGTTTTGACCTGAATTCTCTTAATTTCATTCCGCATCCATTTCATTTCTTGCCTCATCCAATCCAATTCACCTTCCGAACCTCGCGACACATTCTCTCTATCATTAAATCTTTCTAACTTTCTAACTCTCGACCCCCTCTTCTCACTTTCCCTCTCATTCATCCTTCTTTGTTTCCGTACTTTCAGTCCAACATACGTCCAACTTTCACTATCATTCTTCTCACTTTCACTCTCATTTATCTTTCTTAGTCCGCGCGGTTAGCCTAGTGGCTTTGCGCTTCACAACCATATGCCTGGGGAAGGAGTGTCCTTGGTTCGATTCCCGTCCACGACGTGAGGAGCTTACGGATCTTCCTCAGCCATAGCCAAGTTAGCCGGTCTTGGGCGTGGGCAGCAGGGTTTTTTCTGCCAGTTTATCTGGGGTTTTTCATCCCGCAAGCAGGCAAACCGGCCCCGTGAACACACAGGTTACAGTCATAAATACTTACGGCAAGGAAGGCAACGGGAAACCACCTTGCTCATAATCATCTCTCCCTAGAATGGTAGCATTTAGCTACCCTCCCGCGGCCGTATGGCAGATGGGAACCAGAAGATAGATTTTCCAATGAAAAACTCTAGTTTTACATGTTCCCACCTGTTTTCATAGTTTTTGTCTTCATATTGTTTATTTTCTTACCAAATTTGTTCCAGCAGTTATTTAAATTTACTTAAAGAATTCAGGAGAATTGCACTGAATTTCATTAGAAATATAACATTATTTGCATAAAGTAAAAAGTTAAGTTTGATATCTCTGATTATGATACCAGGTTTAATGCCACTTTCACAAAGAAATCCATGCAGATGATGAATAAGAGTGGAACATAGTGTGCACCCTTGTGTTACACCTGAATTTCCATCAAAGAATCTCATCTTTCTGCATTGCCTTTAATTCTAACTGCTGATTAACAACTTAAATATACAGCACATATTGCTCATTGTGTTCCACTGACCACATATAATTGTATCATTTGAAAAGCTTTTCTCTGAGCATCTTGTCATTTGCTTTTTCTAAATAAAATTAAAGTGCAGATCCTTGTAATATGACATAATTTTTCAACTATTTGTTCTGAAATAAAAATCTGATCCTGACAACTATATCCAGCATGAACCCCGATTGTTCATCCCTAGGATTTCTCGCCGAATTTCTGTTAGCATCTTCTCAAGTACAGTTGCATAAATCTCACCTGGAACACTCAGCAGGGAAATTTCTCTGTAATTCTCATACTGTTTTATATCCCTTTCTATGGAAGGGAATATGAGAGCTCTACTCCATTAATTTCGACTCAACCTTCTGAATTATGCAGTGTAGCCACTGTAAAACTTTTCTATCTATTTTATCTATATTTCAGTAGTTCTAGTTTGAATGTCATATATTTGAGCTGTTTTTACACATTTCTGGTTTCTAATGGCTTTTCAGCCTCAAGAACTGCTCTGTATTCCTGAAAAAGATGTGAGTTTCATTCTCATCATAACAAGAGATTCTTTATGTGGACTTTTCCAATTGTTTTTCAATTACGATTTCTTCCCTTAGCCTTAATTCCCCTTTGAATGATCAGTCACAAAAGGGTTTCAAGTAATTAATATGATCAATTGCTAATTTCTTGGATGTTATTATCAAATCTCATTCATGTCACTTTAAAAAGACTATCATGAAGTTGTTGCTCCAAATATTTACTGCTAGTTCTATTATTAGCTTTCATTCTCCCACATTAAAATCCACCATTAATTAAGGTATTTTAATGTGGTTTGGTTAACTGATGACCTGCTCTCTCAGCATCTCACTCCAAATACTACTGCATAGTCTGCATTTGCTTTGCATTTTTTTTTCTACAGGTGCTGTTCCAATGACCTGGCACTGGTCAGTATTTCACTTTTCATGAGCAGCAGCAGCTCTACATCTTTATTATAATCCAACAGCAAAAAAACCCAAACCTGATTCTCCTCATCCTGTTCTCTATCTATCTATTTTCTGGAAACTGCTAATGAAATGTCCCCATGGACAATAATCTCGTGTGTGTGCAAGCATCACCTATCAAATTTTTAGCCTTTGCAGTCCAAATCTCAAATCACAAAGAATTGAGAAGTCAAGTAACTTTGCCAGGTGGAAGTGAAAAATGAAAATTTTAAGCAGGCTCGATGACCAGTGCCAGGTCATTGGAACAGTACCTGTAGAAAAGATGCAAAGTAAATACAGACCATGGTAGCATTTGGAGTGAGATGCTGAGAGAGCAGGTCATCAGTTAACCAAACCACATTAAAATACCTCAATTAATGGTGGATTTTAATGTGGAAGAATGAAAGCTAATAATAGAACTAGCAGTAAATATTTGGAGCAACAACTTCATGATAGTCTTTTTAAAGTGACATGAATGAGAGTTGATAATAACATCCAAGGAATTAACAATTGATCATATTAATTACTTGAAACCCTTTTGTGACTGATCATTCAAAGGGGAATTAAGGCTAAGGGAAGAAATCGTAATTGGAAAACAATTGGAAAAGTCCACATAAAGAATCTCATGCAGATTCTTTATGATTATTTTTATTATTATTGTACAGGCACCTCCATGGAATCTGAAGACTCATCACAGAAGGCCCACACTATCTACACACTGTATCATACATCTCCTTGAACCCATTAACAAGCAAAGCACTAATAACTGAATCCTTTCCTTCAAGGTCACATGGTGATTACCATTCATTATTAAAATTTATGAAAACAATTTTTTATGCTACTAAAAAAAGTAGCATTTTTTCACCAGAGATCAGGCCAGTAGTTGTAAGTAACGGTTGATCAAATTACTGCAACTTTAGCATACCATGTGGATTGAAATATAGCTTGTTTTTTCCTTGTATAAATTATTATTATTATTATTATTATTATTATTATGTGACACCTCCAGGGAGTCCAAAGACTCATTAAGGGAGAATGTGCCAACAACATCAAATGATTGAACCCCTTCCAACTACTAACCACACTCAAACTTGCTTAACTTTTTCGTGAGCCATTAGTAGCAGAGGCTCTACCAATTGACCAACCTTATGTGTATATTCCAGATGATGACCTTGTTATAAAGGTCAAAACATCAAGTGATTATTTTGGTTTATTGTAGTTGTTTCCATAGTTTTAATAATGAACACTAACAACTGACTCTGACAATCTATTCCATTCAATTACAGCTCTCCAAGTGTAAAATCTACTCCTCATATCCCTATTACTTTTATTCAACTTTCAAGATGACCCTTGTTCTGCCCCTCTAGGCGAAGTGCTGAAAACATTTCCCCTGCATCAATCCTAGAAAACCCTTTAAGTAACTTACATGTTTCTATCACACCCCCTCTTTTTCACCTATCAACTAACTTCTGCAGTCCACACATCCTCAATCTATTCTAATTGGAAATGTTCCACAGACCACTCACCATCTTGGTTGCTTGCCTCTAAATCCTCTTCACCACTTCCTCATCCTCAATAAACCTAGGAAACCAAACTTGATCACAGTAATCCCTACTTGTCAGTTTGTTCTTCAATAGCCAAGTAAATCTTATGAGCTACCCCTTTACAATATACCCTTTAAATTGAACTCTCTGTCTACAACCACCAACTCTAAATCTCTAGTGTCATCTATTTCCTGGAGTACATTATGTAAAAATTAAACAGTAGTGGCACTAGAATTGAACCTTGCAGCACACCACTAGTCATCAGCTTTTGCCTGGATTCTGCTACTCTGTATACCACTTTTTGATATCTGCCCCTATTATCCACATAACCAGTGTCATATCATATCCATTCCCATTTGTTCTAATTTGCATAACAGTTACATGTCGTATTTGGTCAAATGCCTTTGTAAAATCCAGCAGAATCATCATGTAGCTTCCAACTCGGATGTCACTTTATTATAAGAGCTTAATATATTATTAAGGCATGATCAACCCTTCACAAAGTCATGCTGTCCCTCAGAGAGAGTATCACATTCTTATCCACCCATTCCTGAATTCTCTTTTTGAATAACTTTTCCAGTAATTTTACCACCAATCCTGAGATAATGATTAGTTTCTAATTTGCTAATGCAGTCTTAGAGCCTCCCTTATGTAAAGAAATTATGATGTCCTCTTTCTGCTCCAAAGAGTGGAAAGAGGATAAAACCTACCAAAGCTGAGACTTAAATTTAACAGCCTAATCAGAGGCCTTGCACATTCCAGCAAAACATAAGCTGATATCCCATCTAATCCCACAGCTGTATTTACATTGAGATTCTGCAATATCCTAAGAACCTCCAATCCATCCAACTCTGTTCCTGCATAAGTCTCTGTCAAATATGTCACAGCATTAATCTCACTTGTATGATCTTGCACAGCTTATAACCAGATCTCTTACAGCTTATAACCAGATCTCAATGATTAAATTAATAATTAAATTACTAATACAATGATTACAAGTATTAGTAATTTAAATGGATTGTAACAGTAAAAATTTCATGAATTTTCTTAAAGAAAACAATCAAGCATTAAAAGGCGCACAAAACCCAACTAAGTAAATGAGACAAAGTTTTTTCATGGTATAATTTATTACTATTATTATTATTATTCCTGACACCTCCAAGGAGTCCAAAGACTCATCGTGGGAGGACACCTACAACTGTCTCAACCACTACACCGAATCTCTACTACGAATCATCTCCATCAACGCCATCTACCACCCACCTCCACCACCACTACAACTAGTATTCTATGTCTATAAATTGCATGTGTTCTGAAGGGTGGATTTGTCTGTATGCGGCTATGTTTGTGACTAATTTATATATATTTTTTTTATTATAACATTCCAAATTTGTAACATAAAATTACAAATTTGGAATGTTATAATTTTAAATTAAAAGTTAGTAAACAAACTAGCACAACATTGCAAAAGTGATAAAAATAACTTGGATAAAAAAACTTGGAAAACTAAGACTCTGATCAGATAACATGATATTTACTGTGGTCACCATGTTTTAGAAGGGATGGAAAATCTCTGGAGGTGTAGAGAAAGTTGACAAAAATGATTTTAGAAGTGTGAAATATTAGCTGAGGAGACTAAAAGTATCTAATCTGAAGGATCTGTTTGTAACTTAAATAAACAGTCTTCATATTTCTATTTATTCAAAATAAACAGAAGACAAAAGTGATGTGATAGTGATGGTTAAGCTGTGGAAATGTACTTATCCAATGGATAATGGATATTTCAAATGGTAAAACAAGGGAAAGGGTGGAAATTACACAAGGGATTATGAACTAAGTTAGAAATAAAGAGAAAGAGCAGAAAGTGAAATGATAACCTTGGAATATATGGCCTGAATGTGTTTCTTAATGTTAAAGGTATGAACAAGTTCATATTCAATATTAATAATAATATTACAAGATATGCTGCAAGAAGAATTGACTTCCACAAAATCTCTGGACTCATCGAAGTTTATTATGATAATCATTTGTTATACTTGTTCCCCTCCATGAGAATTCTAATAACTTATCATTCAAGTTTTACTTTAGAATACTTTAATTCTTCTGTAGGTAGTTTTCGGTATTGAGACCACATTGTAATATGAAGAGTTTATTAAAAATAAACAAATAAACCCCCGACAAGTTTCGTGGTTCATAAGACTTGCATCATCAGGGGTAATGGTACATAAAAGTTTTACACAACAAAAGCCTATTAACGATTATTACACATAGATATTTTTTATAACTTCACAACTGCTAAATAACTGATAAACCAGAATACAAATGATATATTCATTACTATATGCGTGTTGGAACATTGCTATTGTTGCTATCACATTCTGTAGTATCACACGTGCTATATCCTAGGTCCGTGGCAGTTAAATTTTTTATGAAAGCAGACTATACTTGGTGCAAAATTAAGCCTTGATTTTTATTGCATTGTGTAGAGATCCTGTGAGGCTTCTTTAAATTTCTTGTGAAATAGTTATTATCAATATATGACATTTTTGTTTGTTGTCAGAGTACGTGATGGCCAGTAGTGGCTGTGTGAGAATGCCAGGCCTGATTTATGCTCTCAGTTTTAACTTTTTTATTTTTAATAAAATCTTTATATTACAATGTGGTCTCAATACCAAAAACTACATAAAGAAACCTATGTGCACAGTTTAATTCTTCCTCTTTTATTATAATTTCACCGGTATTTCGAGGTGAGAAGCAAACTCTGAAAAAGTTCAGATGCCAATAACAAAAGCAGTATTGGGATTGTGGAATACTGACTATGAAGACAGATTGAGCAAATACAAATTCTGGTAAACAGGAAGAGCAGGAGGGAGATATGATTGAGACATACAAATTGTTAACAGGTACTTATCAGCCAGATACCCAGGATATTTTACAAAGGGTGGAAGGAGGGAAGAGTATAGGGACAAGAGGTCATTCTTGGAAGTTGTATAAAGGTATGGTGCATAAGAGAGAGAGAGAGTTCAGCATGACTTTTTTTGCATGAAGAATGACTGGTGAGTGGAATGTTTTGCCAAATGGGGTGGTGAGTGCACAAACATTTAACCAATTTAAAACAGGGTATGATAAACATTATCTTTGTTAGAATGCATCATCCTATTGCCTCCAGGAGGTGTTTGTATAATAATAATATTCTAATTGCCAAAATGTACCTAAATATTTGCACATAACTAATGCAATTAATTTTTTTTTTTCTTTCGTCTGAATAAAACGTATTGGTTTTGCTCCTTCGATATATGACATCCTATTTGTAGCACTTAATAACAAATATGAAAAGCGTAGAATAACTTATATGCAAATTGGTGTCATTCGGAGATGTTCATACGGGTTATTCTCATTTTCAAAAATGGCACGCCTACCTGCAAGAAACACTGACTTCTACTTTAGTAACAGGTACAGATGCCACGCCAGGCTGAAATGTTGCCATATTAAAGGTTTATAACTGCATAAAAGTTTCAAAATAGCATGGAAATGAAATTGGTGCTGCAATTTACGATTACTTTTAAGAGCAAACTACAGGATTCTTAAGAAGTATACTTCGATCCTGATTACGAAATCTGTGGAAAACAAAAACTAGCGTTTTCCTTTATTTAATGTTACAAAAAAAAAAAAAGATATGTACACAGCCCCTCACAAACGTGTAAAATAGTTAATTTCCTTCCATTCCCAATAGTTGCAAATAATCATTTATACCTAGAAGTTATTGAAGATGAATGCATCTAAGTTAGCACTTTAAGCCCAACGTTCGCCCAAAATGAGCATAATATTTGTAAAAACTATTTACTAAAATAAAATACACTTCGAGTTCCTTAGTACTGTACAAGAGATTTTGCTCTCTTCAGGTTTCTTCCATGTCTCTGAGAAGAACCAACCAGTTATAAACAGCTGTCAGGCAAGTAAAATCGTATCAAAATGGACCACTAGAAGGCGAATATATGGACTCTTGGACAAGTGATCATGTCTTCTATAAGGTCCGCGCTAGGTCAACTCGTAAATGCCAGCGAGTGTATTCCCGTAAGCTCTCTGGTCAAATTTCGTACAAAACTTTCATAGTTTCTACATTGGACTTTGAAATAATGCTGGAATTAATATCCACTTGATTTATATAATAGTAAAAACTGTTTATCAGTATGCTCAGGAGGAGCATGAGGGATTCGTTTAACGGAATTTTAGGAGTTTTTAGAATTTTAGAAGTAGATTTTTTCTTCTAAAGTAGAAAAGCAGTTGAAGTTAACGGGGCATATTGCGCAAGTGTATAAAACAACCCATTGGATTAATTATCATCATCATCACGCTTTTCAAGGATTTAGACCTAGAGTGGCTTGTTGTATAAACGCGTTAGAAGTCATCATCGAATCTCTTAAGAGGACGTCTTGATTTTCTATTTCATAAAATTTTGTCATTTAAAACTTGTTTCGGTAATCTTTCTGTTTTCATTCTTTCAACGTGTTCCATCCATTTATGTTTATATATATATTTAATTTTTTATATTACTGATTCGTGATTTAAATCTTTCATAATTTCTTCATTTCTTTTGTGATCGAATAGAGTATACTTTGCAGTTTCTCTCAGGATTAATTATCTGGTTATTGAAGAATTTCTTGACAAGTAGAGAGAGAGAGAGAGAGAAGCATGTCATTGAACCTCTTTATAAGGCTTTGATACGGCTCCCATCTGGACTGTGAACAGATCTTGTCACCTGGGTTTCTTGGAGATGAGAGATGTGGAGGTGGAAAGGATTCAGAAAAAGGAATGAAAAATTTGTGGGTTAGAGAAGCTGGTTGACAGACAGGTAATGGTGTGGACATGAGAAAGATTATATAAGTTGTTCAGTAGGGTTTATAGGATATATATTTCAATAGTATGAGCAAAATTTCCATAACTATACTCTTCTTAATTTGCATCCCTGGAAATTAGATAAGAGTGTAGTAAATAAGTGCGTGAGGACAAGATTTTTCCTGGAAGAGTGATGAATGAATGACTGAGGGAAATGGGATGCCTGAGTAAGCTGCGAGTGTTTTTTCGGTGAATGAATTCGAGGCATGATATGACAGGTATGTGCAAAAGATGGTTAGTGTTGATGCTAGTGGACCTTCGATGATAATTCCTTTCCATAAAAATGCCACAGTGTAGGCAGCGCCTGATTATACAGAATATCAAGATACCGATATCCCTTCATGAAGCCACGGACAACGATCAGTGGTCCCACTCCCAATCAGCGGAATGCTTCCCACACCATTACTTCTCCACCAACAAATTTTACTGTGGGTTCGTTTACTTGTTCGTTGTTGTGATATTCGGCTTGTTTGACGACGCTCTTCCGTAGAAACCCAGTAAATAGAGTTATTTTCGTACAGTACTATTGCTCACCGTGGTGGTATTGTCGATCTGGAACGCATAACGGATGGTCTGTACCGATTGTGATCAGATTTTGTGTGCCACCCGTTTTAGCAACCCTCCTGTCCCTGTCCGTCATTTTCAGCACTGTCCTAGGTGTTTTCCTGCACTAGCGATGCCAGAACGTCTCCATTTGTTGACCGAATCGCCAACCGTTGATTTTGAATGCTCCAGTTGAGTGGCAATAGCATATAAATATGCCACCAATGTGACAGCCCACGATGACATTTCTGTTGAGGTCAGTGAGTTCACTTGGTGTTGCTGTATCACCTGTATTCCACTGTTACCATTAAATATTGCTTCCTACTCTCTGTAAACCGGTTTTTATGTTATAAACGAACCTTGAATGTTCCATACCTTCAAATAACAGGGGTGTTCGAACAATAATTTGTAGATACTGTATAACTGGTGGTATTTTGTTTATTTTTGATAGTGTTGTTTAGTCAACTATCATTATGCTATATCCTTTCAGAAACATTTTTCGTTATGGCACCGATGCCTACGAGAAAACTGGCGACGAAGACATCGATGTTAACTGATATCAACGTGCGGGATCTAGTGTGATGTAGCGCGTGTTTAATGTATTCGTTGCTGAGAGTGAATGCTTTGTGGTTATGAGAGCGAGATTGGAGAAAATATTTGTCGGAAATGTTTCGTAAGCGAGTATAAGAATTTCGAGTCGTGTCGGGAGCGAGAGACTGAAGTGAATGATATCATGGATATAAGGCAGAATTGTCATTGTTGTGCAGGATGTAGAGGAAGCAGTGCACGAAATACCAATGAGAGTTTGAAGGAAGTCGTTGAAAGTAATAATGTCGATGATTAGTTACTAGCGCTGGAAGAAATTGCACGCTTACATGGGCTCCTTACAGGACAAAACGTGAGCTAGCGGCTGTAGAAATGATTGGCCTGTGGCACTAAAGGACGGAGAATGAAAGAAAGTGTGAATGGAAAAAGTATAAAAGTGCGAGAAACTGGGAGAAAAGAGACAGTGTTGTATGTGGAGTCGATGACAAAAGGTATGCTTAATGAGAAAATGACGAAAGCATGCTTTTCTGGTGCGACGATCAAGGATATTAGTGAAGCTAAGTTTGTAAAAGAAAGAAACGAACGAATTAATTGTTTTGACGGGCTAAAATGATTTGAATGAAGAAGAAGCAAAAGCGAAAAGTAAGAAAGTAAAGATTGTGCATCTGCTACCTCGGTATGAGAGGAGAGAATTGAAATAGGCCATGATTGTCAATGAGAAGATTGTGCAGAAGGAATGGTGTGCAGTTTATAGGTGTATGGAGCGAATCTGATGGATATAAGCACCTGTATATACCTGATGGACTGCATTTAAATGGTTTTGAAGTTAGGCGATTGGAGGAAAGTGCCTGAGACGCTTGAGAGTTTGAAAGTGCGAAATCAGGAAAACTAGAGATGGAGAAAGCAATCAAGTACGTGTCTAGCTTTCCCTGGCTCAGTTAGGTATGAGTGCAGGAATGATTATGAAGAGCTCAGTGCACTTTCTCATGTTTTGAATCTGAATGGGCAGGTAATTACATTATGTAAGTGTAACTGTGGATTCAACGGGATGTTGAAATGCATATACAAGAATGCCCAAAGTGTCAGAAATAAAGGACACGAGTTTTTAGCATTGTTCAATTCAAGTTGACCAAAAAATTATTAGCATCAGCTAGACCTGGTGTTCACATAATGATGTAGTTACAGGAATAGAATGTAATCGATGTTGTGTTTTCATAGGGCAGGAGGAGGGGGTATTATTAATGATAGCTGAAAAACTTTAACCAACAAAATTAAAAGGAAAATTGCAGTTCTGATGGAAATGATTCACTTGTGGTTGTCTGTGTGAGATAGAGAGCCAATAAGACAAAATATATTGTTGGTTGCTGCTATGAAGAAGAAGATCATGTGGATAACATGCATCAGCAGATTAGCGCAACGACTGCAGGCCGAGCAATTATCATCGGCGACTTCAAATGTGATGATATTAATTGGAAAGAGTAAAGGGCACATAGCAAAATGGGAAGGGAGTTTATACAGTTACTAAGGGATACTTATCTGGAAGAGCACGTGGTGGAAGGGACCAGGACGTCATAGTGTCGTGTCTGGTAAAAGTATCAGAAGATCTACCTATAACTGCAATATTGACTCTATCTCTGATTGGGTTAAGTGACTATGCAATCTTGCCCTGGGATGTTGTCAACATGAGAAAGTTCAGTCAAGAAAGGGTTTATACGGAACTATAAAGCTGATGATTATGACAAACTTAGGAGGCAACTTGAAGTAGTGCCATGGTATAAGAAGCTACATGGATTCAATGCATGGGAAGTGGTCAAGGATTGTTTGAGCGAGTCGGTATCACAATGAATTCCCAGGGTTTGGAGGATAAACCGAGTGGGACTTAAGTGGGTGACTAGCAATATAAAGCAGTAGATGCAAAAAATGAAAGCATTTTGAAAGGGATATAAACAACAGGGTGATCAGCATGCCCATGAGCAGCATACGGCACAAGCAAGAACCGGTAACTAATATGATAAGGTTAAATCAGATTTCGAGAGAAAATTAGCTAAGCTGGCCAGAGTAAATCCAGGAGAGTTTTAATGCTATATAGCAAGTAAGAGAAAGAGTGATTATGGAAAGATAACCATGTATTTTCCACCAGTACTTTACTCATTGCAGATGGTAGGAAAGTGACAAAAGCAGAAGAAATGGTTCATTTACTAAGTAATCATTTCAAGGGTATATCATTCAGGTGAACTTTGCAGTTACTGAGGTGACAAAATCTGATGTGAGCATTAAGGTAGATGAACTGGAGGTACTCAGCATATTGAAAAATATCAATGTGAATACAACAGTGTGTCTGGAAGGTATGTCTGATCGTGTGCTACGAAAATGTGAAAGTGAACTGGCAGTATCCCTGGCGAAGCTGTTTAATCTAAGTGTCAACTCTGGCAGGGTTCCAAGGGAGTGGAATGAGGGTAAAATTCTTTCATTACTTAAAAGTGGTTCAAAGAGAGAAGTAGCAATTTACAGACTGATGAGTATCTCTGTAGTGGTAGTTATAAAGTTTTGGAATAGTTGGTTAAAATTAAAATTCAGGTATGAATATATATGAATATGATACTTTATGGATAGCAGCATGATTTTGTGATAGGTCCTGCCTCAGTAATTTATTCACAATTCATAATAAGGTGAGAGTAGTATTGGATAAAGCATCTACGTTTTGGTGCTATTCATTATAATTGAGTTTTAGTAGAAGTAAGTTGTGATTTCGTCTAGGTCTTGTTGTACTTTGGAAAGAACGGTGTTGATCTGCGTATTGGAAAGTTGTGAACGCATTAATGTATATGTTGAGCAAGGTAGATGATATAATAAATTTAGTTTAATACTTTATCCAAGTGCAAGCAACCAAAGTTTGCACCTGAAGTATTTTCAGGACTGATGCAACCCGTGGTAAAAGTGGACTATGCCCTCATCACTTGTCTTAGTATCTCCCATCATGCAAAGCACATCTCCTTGCGGATATGTATAATGCTATGCATTAAGGGAAGGGCCACTACCCAGACCGGTTTCGACCTTTATTGAGGTCTCATCAGTGGGAACCAGACCTGGAGGTGTTGATACTAAGGTGGAAGTAATGGAGAAGTCATATTTACCTATACGAGTTGCCAAAAGGTGTCTCACCTTATTATTAAATTACTCTGGATTTAGAGAAAGATGTTGGAAGTTTTTCACTTGGTTAGACCATAATAAATTTAGTTTAAACCTTTATCCAAGTGCAAGCAAAGAAAGTTTGCGCCACAAGTATCTTCGTGTTTTCATCTCCTTGCAGACATGTATAATGTCTGTAAGGAGATGTGCTTTTCATTATGGGAGATACTAAGAGAAGTGATGAGAGCTGAGTCCACCTTTACCACGAGTTGCATCAGTGCTGAAAATATTTCAGGTGCAAACTTTGTTTGCTTGCATTTATATAAAGGATTAAACTAAATTTATTGTCTAACCAAGTGAAAAATAAACTTCCAACAGGATAGGTGATAATATGGCACCTTGTGGAACTGCGTGTTTTTTCTGTATAACTCCCGGCTGTAATGTGTGTCCATTTTTGTTACTTGTGTTCTGTTTGAGAGATAGTTCCTGAACCAGGTATACAGTGCTCCTCTTATTCCGAATGAATGCAATTTAGTCAGCAGTATGTCATGTTCAAGTGTATCAAAAGCTTTAGTTAAGTCAATAAGTGTAAGGACAGAGAACTTGTTTTTATCGAGATCTATGTTTATAGCGTCGGTGATATCTTCTAATAAGGTGATGGTGCTTTTTGTTTTCTGGAAGCCGTATCGGTTTTGTGAGATAATGTTGCATTTCTGTAAATAGTTCTGTGTTATTTTTTCAAGAATTTTGGGGATGACTGGTAGGTTAGCTATTGGTCTCTAGTTCTGTGTATCGTTTCTTTTGGCATGTTTGTAAATTGGCGTACTTTTCGCAGTTGTTAGTTATGGAAAAGTAATACCATTGTCGAATATTATGTTCACGAGTCTCAGAAGTATAGGATTTATTTGTTCAAAGTGTGTGAGTCTTATTTTGTCTATTCCTGGAGTGGTCTTTGGTTTTAGCTGGAGAAGCGTTTCCTCCAGTTCCTGTTTTATTACTGGTGGAATATGCATGGCTTGCAGTTGACTTTGTGTTGGTAATTTTTTGTTGACTATTGGTTAGGCTGACCATACATACCGTTTTCAACGGGACAGTACAGTTCTTTTTTTTTTTTCTTTATTTCCCGGACGTCCCGTCGTTTTAATAAAAATGTCAATTTTGCCCCGCTTTTAATAAAAACGATAAATATACTTTAATATTAGTCAATCATAAATTATTATTCATAACCTATAATCGTATATCAATATCATGGATACCAGTAATTTGTATAACCATGGAGTCACATTGTTCGATACTAAATATCGATATCTGCAGTGATTTATTCAGAGAAAATAAACAATGCATGTTGACAACACTTACGCGTCTTAGACGCCGAGTTTTTGTTTTGCCTGTATGCTAACCGGTGGCTTTGTTATTAAATGCCGGTGGTTTAAATTTCATATTTTTTAAAGTTTTAAGACTTAGTTTTTAAAGCTTTTAATCTATCTTTGCAATGTCAAAAAGGCGAAACTGCAGTTTTAATGACAATCTCCAGAAAGAATTCAAATTTCTTTAAGTGGTCAAGCTGTGTAGTGATGGAACAAAAGTACAGATTTTTTCTGAAATGAGCGAAAAACGCCTAGACTTTCAAGACTTTTATAATATTTTAGAGTTTATTCTTTGTCTTCCACGAAGTACAGCACCTATTGAGAGAATATTTTCTGTTATGAGCAATATGTGTTCAAAAAAGAAATCTAGATTAAGTGTTGAGACAATGAGAGCTATGTTAGTTGTAAGACAAAATTGTGTCATGGAGTTTGAAAAATTTTACGATAAGGTGTTGGAAGACCGAAATTAGCTGCCTAAGATCACTTCATCGGATAAATATTCATGGTTCAATCGTGGTGAAACACCCCCTCCCCCCATCTACGTGTACCTAAATTTTTGTATGGGTTCTGTCACTGAAAAATAATGGTAAGTTCAGTATGTTTATGTAATAAAACTTTTTTTATCGTCTTACTTTTTCATGAATACAGAATAGTACATAACCCCCGTCCCTCTATTTTCATCCAAATGTCCCGTTTTTGTATCAAGGAAATATGGTTAGCATATTACTGGTAGATTATCATTTTTGAGTTATGTGATATTGTTTGTGAAGGAGTAGTTGAATAAGCCTGCTAGTTCTTCTTGGTTCATATCCTGACCAAAGCTTTTTACGATAAAATCTTGTGGTGAAGTTTTCTTTTTTCATATTTTCATTATATTTCATAAATTTTTGATAGTAGTAATGTCTTTTCACGCTACGAATTTTTATTGTTAGTTGATTTCCTGTGTTTTCATATAATGTTTTTGTTTTGTTTTTTTAATTCAAACTTTTTATTATTATCAAAATTATGATTACATATTTACAACACATATTATTACATATTTACAACAGGTTTAATTCAGGTTTTTGTTTGTTTGTTTCATTGTAACAATGAAATTCGCACAGATTTTTCTTTCTTTTTTTATTCTCTATAATATGTTAATTTTTTCCTTTGGGAGGCATATCTGATTTCTTCCTTGAAGCTTTGCAGAGCTTATCTGAGGAAGATAATAGATGGCAGTGGTTTCGTGGTTATGTTTCTATACTGGTCGCAAGCCAGATGTTGATTTTGCTGTTACACAGTTTAACTTTTTTTTTTTTTTTGAAAGTAGCGTTGGATTTGGACATGGTGTGTTTATTTGTGTCCTTGTAGTGGTGTTTTTTTGAGAGGGGTTTGTCATAGGTTTTTGTGAGAGGCGTGCGTGCATGTGTGTGTGTGATTTATATACTAAACATTAATATATATTATGGTTGACACAAGTAGTTAAAGAAGCAGTCTGGAAAAGAAGAAAGCATATGGTAAGTTCCTGGCTGGTTAGTTTGTGTTCTTAGAGCAGCGGTTCTTAACCAGTGTTTCGCGAACTGGTTACAAGCGTTCCGCCGGTGAAAGATGTCACATGACACAGTTCCGAGTGTAATTGGCTACTCTGAATAAAAATGTCGAGGGAATTATTCCATTATAAAAGAACAATTAACAATACTGGAAGAAAAGATTTCAAATTACTTTCCCTCCTTAAATACACACAATTTTATTACTAGATATGAAATCCATTTGGCACAGTTTAACACATCGAGTTGTGAATTTTCGTTACGAGTAGGAGAACAATTAGTTACCTTGTCAACGGATCGTACTCTAAAAATGAAATTCTCTGAAATAACTTTTGAGGAATTTCGGATTTTTTGTGCATACCCAGCTCTCTCCACAACAGCACTGAAATTTTTGTTACAGTTTTCAACATCATATTTGTGCGAGCTCGGTTTCTCAATATTAACCATATAAAAACTAGAAAGCGTGAAAGACTTATTAATATAGACAAAGAGATTAGGATAGCTTTATCACATATTAGACCTGATAATGCTCAAACCTGCAAAAGTCGACAAGCTCAAGTATCGCATAAAAATAAGTTTCATTCTTATAAAAGGCAAATCCATGCATATGTTTATTGTTAGTTTTATGATTCTAATGCTTTTGGTGTTCCCCAAATTTTTCTTATAATCAAAAGTGTTCCGTGACTTTGAAAAGGTTAAGAACCACTGTCTTATAGAATACAGAGAAAAATGTAAATAACAGAAGCACTGTGTAAAACTAGCTAAACAAAAGTCATGGGAAGACTTGGGTAAGAACATAGAAAATAAATATCAGGAATGTGACAAAATATTCTGGAGGCTATTGAAAAAGTTTAGAAATGGAGGAAAGAGTGCTGTAAAAGAAATTAGTGATGATAAAGGTGATATGAAAAACTGAAGACAAGGATATTATTATTATTATTATTATTATTATTATTATTATTATTATTATTATTATCTGAGACCTCCAGGGAGTCAAGAACTCATCGAGGGAGGCTGTAAATCCACTTTTCCTAGATATCTAGATTAATTACTTTGAAAGATTGCTAAATTAAATAAGCAGTAGCAGAACCATAGCAGACAATTTTCAAGAGAAATGCAAACAAGATCATATATCAATACTTGAGGTAGAAAAAGATTTGAGAAACTTGAAATGTGGAGGGAGCGGCTGGAATAGATGACATTTGACCAGAAATGCTCAGATAGGGAGGTATAAAAGTTTGCAGTGGCTGCACTGCATAATTAAGCAGGCCTGGTCAGAAAGTCGAATTCCAGATGATTGGAGTAGAGTACTTACAGTTCCCATTTATATAAAGGGAAATAAAACTGAATGTGAGAATTACAGAGGTATTTACCTAATGAGTGTTTCTGGTAAGAGTTATGCAAGCATACTTGAAAAAAGGTTGAGAAAAATTGTGGTAGAGAAACTGGGAGAAGAAGCTGGATTCTGGCCACAAGAGATTGTCAGGATCAGATTTTCACTTTACCACAAAAAGTTGATAAATATTGGGATTATAACAATGACCTGTATTTAAGTTTTGTAGATCTGGAAAAGGCCACTGACAAGGTGTCCAGAGAATAGCTTTTCAAAACACTACAGTTGTATGCGATGAATGGAATATTATACAGAACAATGCATAGACTATATTTAAGTTATCAGTCAGTAGTTAGAATTGAAATAATACATAGTTTGATATAATTGAACAAGGTTGCGCTTTGTCTCCACTCTTATTCATCATCTATATGGATCACATTATGAAAGAAAGTGGCATTAGCCCGATATTAGAATTGGAGATGTCACACTTGACTGTTTGCTTTATGCAGATGATGCAGACTCATAAAACACATATTGTTCAAGTATCTAGAATTCTCTAACTAAATTGAATAACATCTGTAAAAAATTTGCCATGAAAATCAGAAATAAAAAGACCAAAACTATGAAAATAGGCAGAAATATTGAACACATCAACTTCATTATGAATATACAGTCTATACAACAAGAAAAATATTTCAGCCATTTAGGCACAGTTTTTAGTTGGCAGAGTTAAATCTGGAAATAGACAATAGAATAAACAAATCTGGTATTGTGGATAGCCAGCTGAATAAATTTCTATGGAACAAGAGATAAATTAGCCAGGAAACACCAAACTAGCAGTATACAAGACAGTGTTCAAACCAATTTTAAGTTATGGATCTGAAAGTTGGAGATAAATCAATGACAGAATCATATTAAAAATGAAGATATTAGAAACTTGACATTGTTAGCATTGAAGAATGTGCAAGCAGAGCTAATCTAAGGTGGTATGGTCACCTAAACAGAATGGGAGAAGAAAGTTGTTAGGAAGACAGGTGTTTGATGTCAAGAATGGCAGGAAAGAAACCCAGAGCAAGACCAAAGTCTAGGTGAATTGATTCAGTCAGAAGTGTCTTAGAAGCACGAAATGTTAGATATGACGATATTGGAGTGCTGACAAATAATAGATTAATTTAGAGGAAAACTGTGGATAGGTGATTAATAATAATGTAAACTTAATTATAGTAGCCTGAACACCCCATGAAGATAGATATCAAGAAATTGCTGCTGCTGATGATGATTTATATAATATAGAAATAATATTCTGAAGTCAGTCTGATTTGGGATTTATAAAGTGCTAAGGATTGGGTAGAACTGAAGTAGTGTTTTGAGCAAAAAGAATACCAATCATTTTATATATATATAAATATAGGTTACGATGTTTTTGTTTTAGTATGTGTAGATCAGTCCGCGCAGTTAGCCTAGTGGCTGTGCACTTCTCAACCATATGCCTGGGGAAGGAGTATCCTAGATTCGATTCCCGTCGAAGACGTGAGGAGCTCAAGGATCTTCCTCAGCCATAGCCAAGTTAGCTAGTCTTGGGCGCCGACAATAAGGTTTTTCCCCAAGCCAGTTTAGCTGATTTTTTTTTTCAGAGCAAGCAGGCAAACCAGCCCTGTGAACACACACGGACTACAGTCATGAAAAACCTCCAAAGGGATGCAGCAGAGGAGTGGCGTGCCGGCTGCATTATTTTGCCATGACTCCTCATTAGGAGGAGAAGACCCAATCCGTCTGAATCAGATGAAAGGGAGAGATAGATAGATAGATGGATGTGTAGGTCATGAGAGAGTACATAGATTTAGTTATACATAACTTCTTCAGTTAGACTGAAGAAGTTATGTATGCAGTGTGTTTATGCAAAGATAAGCTAGATGTGAGTTAGGCTAAGATTGTAAAACTGATCTTGAAATCGGAACATCAGAATTAGAAAGTGAAGTAGGAACTTTTTCCCTGGTAATAAAACAGGACTGTGTTTTGATAGAATTAAAATCAACAAGACTATTTTCTTAATATATATAGGTTATGAAAGATCTTCGAGCTTCAATGATTCGAGTACTACGAAGTTCTCAACTATAGATAGGACTTGAAGAGAGATTGAATCCATCTATATAAGAGATAGAGCGTGGATGAGAGTAAAGAACCTTCGCGTATATCAGCAATGATATAGTGACATCTGATGAAGACGCCATCCATTCACCATGACCGGTAATGAGCAACCAGAGAGGAAAGTGGCAATGCAATCAAAAGGACAAGAGGGAGATTATAAAATCGTTGATTGGTGAGACGATCTCAATGGTAGAAACCCTTTGAAAATACCAAGAGCAACCACATTAGGTTTGTGTCTAAACATGGGTAAGGTTAGCTAGCAGGTCTACTATGGAACGAGAATGGTGAGAATCCATATCATTAATTATCTGGAATTCTAGTTGGCAGGTCAGACTGTGACTGATAGGTTTCCTTTCTAGCTTGAACGTGAAGTTAGAAGTTAGAGAAGGAAAGTCAGCTAGCATTTCTTCCATCTAGAGAAGATATGCTTAAAAGGATACATACTCACTTCTCCAGATTGCCTTTTGTGAAAATCGGTCACATCAGGGAAGATGAGTTTGATATGACTGATAGACGCTATATATTGAGCATCATCAGCCCTTTAATAGCTCGAATATAATTTAAGTCCTAGTCTTTCACGTTTCATTCCATCTTCTCTTAAGTTACTGCCATCAACTGTTTTTATATGCTTTTCATGAATTTTAACTTCATTCTATTTCACGTTATAAGTTCTCATAAGGAAGATAGTCTCCAGAACTGATTAAGTTCATCACACACACACACACACACACACACACACACACACACACACACACACACACACACACACACACACACACACACACACACACACACACACACACACACACACACACACACACACACACACACACACACACACACACACACACACACACACACACACACACACACACACACACACACACACATTCAGTTTGTTTCTCCTTGCAGAATAAACCTTTTCAATTGTCTCCTTGCAATCTTTTTTTTTTTTGATGCACCTGTAGGAAATAAAAACGGTCCATTGAAGCAAAATATCTTTGAATAACTGAATGATCCACGTTATTGTATTTGTATCATATAAAATTTACTTTTCAAAAATATTCGTCCAATAAATGCAGTAAGTTAATCAGAGAAGAGGATTATAGTAGTGACATTTCACTACCAATAAGAATTTCCGGTCTGTGTTATAGACCCTTCAAATGCAGGTAATTCTGTTAAACGGTCACCAGAAAAAAAAAAATATAAATTTCCAATAACTACAATTAACTCCATATTCTCTGCCCATTAATATTCTTGTCCGATCTTAACAGGTTTGTTTTCTATTTCATCATTTTATTATTATTAGTAGTAGTAGTGGTAGTAGTAGTAGTAGTAGTAGTAGTAATAATAGTAGTATTCCAGACCACCATATAGTAACAAGACGTCAGAAGGCTAAACTTAGATAACACACTGTCTATCATACCACTATTTAAAATATTCACCATCTGTACATTCACCATTCTATCAGGCAATGAATTCCATGATCCAATCACTCTTTACATAAAAAGAGCCACCCTTTTCTCCTCCTTTTGCAACTTCCAGGTAAGGCCTGTTGTCCTTTCTTCCTCTTATTCTGCTCCAAATAGAAAATCTGCATGCATCATCTATCCTCATAACTAACATTACAAAGTCCTGATATCATTTTTGCTATGTGCTTCTGTACACTCTTCAAGGTTAATTTATCCTCTTCAAATCTCAGTACCAGATCTGAGCACAATAATACAGATGTGGCCTGATCAGGGCTTTATACAATGAAATCACCACTCTATCTCTATTGGTTAAAGTCCTTAATATTGCAGCAATCCCCTGGTTTACCTACACTACATTTTCATAGAGTATTTTGTTCATTATATTTTTGCAATAGGACATGCATTATCATGTTCATACGCCTTTTTTGATCGTTTCTGTGATACCTGGGAGTTTAAACAAACGTTTACTCAGTGGAGTGTGCACAGACGTTTACAATATAGTCTACACAGATATTTACATAATGTAGGTTATACAGAATTATCCAGAATGTTAATATGATATTTGACATTCAATTTTCTCATAAATAACATCCTCAGACTATAACAGTACACCTGTCCCACTTAATAGATCAGACAATCTCTGGTAAATAATCTACTGACAATTACCATACACAAACATGTCTGAGTTGAAGATTATGTATTTTGTCCATTGTACACCACAGATTTACAATAATATAATTTTCAATGTCCCTAAGCTCTAAACTAAGCAAGTTGAACATAGACATGGAAACTGAGACTGTTGAATTCGGTATGTATTTTTTTTTTATTAGACACAAACATCTTCTACTGCGCACATCCGAAATTCTTTGATAGAATAAATACAGATTCACTAGGAGAAGATCGCATAATCCTTTTCAGTGCTCTTTCACATTTTCCTTTCTATTACTTTCAGTGGTCTTCCTGACTTTCTAGGTTTTGACATCAAAAATGGTTCATGCTTTCATTTGATGTTGCTATTCAGTACTGTCTGATTTATTTTAATTCCCGGAGTCGCGCTTTTGGTTGCTGTTTGTGCTGTTTTAGTGACATGCAGCACATGCTAAGTATTGATGACCTAAGAAGTAATGGAATAATGCTAATTATTGTTGAGAATAGTGCTGAAATTGGCTAAGGTTTTTTTTTTTTTCAGTTATAGTTGTTCAAATTTTTCAAAATATTAAACTAGCAGTGAAAGGATTTATAAAAGATAGTGAAGATATTAAACCAGCAAGCAAAAATATTAATTTTGAATGTTCCAGTTGTGCTGCAATCGTGCGAACTAAATGTGACTAACACACACACACACACACACACACACGTATATATATATATATATATAATACATTTTTTAACTCGGGGATATTGTATATTAGGATAACCAAGTAATTTTGTAAACTTGGTTATTTTAACTCCTAATCCCAAGTATGCAAACAATTATACAATATCCCCAAGTTAAAAAATTTATTACATCTATATCTCCTCCAGAGATTTTTATTAAAAATAAAAACACCTTGTTGCAACTTCTATAGGTAAAGGTGATAAGGCTCCGTATTACTAAAACCTTGGTATTTAGGGTCTAGCTACTCACTGAGGAGACCTCAAAAAAGGTAGAAACCGGTCTTGGTAATGACCCCACCCATAATGCATTGCAGTATACATCTTCTAGTGAGATGTGCTTTACATTATGGGAAAATACTAAGAATAGTGATCAGAGCTTTACCCACCCTTACAATGAGTTGCCCTGGTGTTGTAACATCTTTAGACTTGAACTTTGTTTCAGACGCAAACTTAATTGTTTGCATACTTGGGATTAGGAGTTAAAATAACCAAGTTTATAAAATTACTTGGTTATCCTAATATATATATATATATATGCATGGATCATTTATGATGCTTCTCTCTCTCTCTCTCTCTCTCTCTCATCCACACCCATCCACCAATCCCCCCCCACACACACACACAGAGAGAGAGAGAGAGAGAGAGAGAGCTCTTTATATATCTATATATAAAGAGCTAATATCAAGCAACTAACCATGTAATTCATCAGATGGATAAATATTTCTTTCGCTAAATGCGCACGAAGGTCCCATACTTAAAATACAACGATACTACATAAACTGTTGTTATTTTTCAGATTTAGACAGTAAGTACTGTTATTATTTATTGGCATTTTAATAATTCTGGATTTTACAACAGCCATCGCGAATTTCACCAAATTTAGCAATTTCTAGAAAAGAAAATATATAATATAATTCTTATTAAGACAGAAAACAGACAGACAAAGAGAGAGAGAGAGAGAGAGAGAGAGAGAGAGAGAGAGAGAGAGAGAGGGAGAGCGAGAGAGAGAGAGAGAGAGAGAGAGAGAGGGAGAGCGAGAGAGAGAGAGAGAGAGAGAGAGAGAGTTTCTTTATTTGAAAGGATGAGAGGATAATTTGATCAAAATGATAAATGATTTTAAAATTCCTCAATTTGCAGTTCTAATTCACGAACAATAAGCAAAATAATGATCATAATAAATAACAAAATAAATAAGCACTTCACTATGTGAAGGTACAATAGCAATAAAGTAAAAGAAAACAAATAAATTACGTTTATGCACGAGAGCACTATAATTAAATTCTTTTAAAAGTTATTGTATTTTGAAATCTATATTTTTCCCCCGTTGGAAGGCTTTTATTACCAAAGTCATTAAACAGAGGGTCGCCAGAAGATAAAATTCTAGTGAATGGAGAAATAGCATCATACTTATATCTTATTGTTATGCATTTTGCGACCTTCACTGTTTCCCGATGTTATTCTTCTCCAAGTCGAAAGTGATTTGAATTTAGTAGACGAGTAAGGTGACCTACAAACACTAATGATAACTGGCATCTTTCATTTTCTTTTACCGTATTTTATTATTTTTTTTTTAACTTTGCTCAGCACAGATGGTATATGTGTACTTCTCACGATTATCATTCAATCCTCCTACTCTAGAATGCGAAAGAATGTATAAACCGGTATTTTGAAAAAACAAAAATAAAAGTATCAAGTTGTTTTCATGAGGAAATTGATGGCATACTACAATTCATTCAGCGATGCAGCAACTGCTTGCTGAACTTGTTAAACGATCAGTCCGCTTACATATGATGCAACACGGTTGTGCTGCAGACTCCATGTTAAAATAGCAGACAGCGATGAGCAGGTTCGTATTTTTTATACAGAAGAATATTAGCAGTGTTTGAAGATTATACAAATGAAATTTGGTACTCTTTTTAAAGTGCTTAAAGAGAAGACTATCAATCCCGAATTTCATTACAATATGCTAGCATTTTGTAAGCAATCAGAAGTTTTATATATATATATATATAAAGTATAACAAACAGTCCCAAAAAATTTACAAAAAAAAAAAAAAAAAATCTCTGCTTCGTGGGAAGAGCTAGGATCGCTTCCTTCTTACAATTCAAGGTTAAAGAATTTTGTGAGGTGGGAAGATACAGAATAAGATCTCTCCTCAACCCTTCACTGTCTAATATACTTTTTGCTTTTGAAGAAAAGTTTTAAAAAATAAATATTGTACCAAAGTGCGCTTCTTTTTCCTTTCAGGTCAACGTTTTGGTGTTGATTTGTAAAAAAAAAAAACTTTCGAAATGAATCAAGGCAATGAGTCAGTTCGGATTCCAAACGTTTAGCGGTTTTGCAGCAATAACTTTTTTTTCCAAAGCCCCTAGTTATCCAAAACTGATTAATTTCATATTGGTGAAAATTTTCAAATTCGTCGTGGTATCTCAGTGCTTAAATTCATATCAGTATATATATATTTTTTTCAGAGTTAGATTGATATAGTTATTGTATATAATTTGATATGTTTCATATACTTATAAAAGATTATGGAAATCAGCAACAGATTACCGATTGTATACCCTAAAGAAAAATGAAAAAGTTTAGCTAAGAATATGCTGCATATACGTGAGTGTATATATATATATACTGTATATGGCATGTTTAAACGGAACTAACGCCAGGTGTGATCGTTACATATTGAATTTATTAACTTTGACAGGAATAGAAACATAACAATAATGCGCCTATATAAGGTATTTTGTCTTTTAGGTGCGTGAACTTTGAGTCTCTGCAGGACCTACTACCTAACAACGGATTGCTATCAAGTTATTTCCGGAAGTAGCTACCAGACCATAACAGTGTCACGACTACGATAACAACTGCACAATGCAAGAGGTGGACCGACTTCAATATAAATAGTGAGAAAACGTTTTCACGCTGTATGCTTGTGCGCTAGGAAGTAGTTGACGTATACAAATTGGCCGCACTTCCTAAATATAAAAGATGAGTTTAAATAGAATACTGCATAGTATAAATCAATATACTCGTACATATTTGCGTCGCTACTGTGTGCGTTTATCATATAACAAAAAATATAATCAAAATATCGAGAATGAAACACGGACTGTGCATTTCAAGCAAAAAATAAATATCAAAGTCATAAATTCTCTTTGATATTATCACCTTTCTTAACAGTGATGTGTGACACGGATGCAGTATGTCATTGCTAAGAAATCGGTAAAAGTCAGTAATATTTTACACATTTACCTGGTTTACCTGATATTCGCTATATAAAGCTTTTTTATATATATTTGATATATAAAATTTTATTAAAAATCATCGTATACGTTTTACTTTTATTTTATATATATATTTGCAATAAATTTATGCTTAATTTGTTGTTCTTATTCCAAAAACATTATCACACTGTGAATTAAAAATATCAGTAAATATATAAATATATTTTTTTAGTTTTCGTTTCATATCCTTTTAATTTTGAATTTCTGCAATATGGAAACTTCTTCCGCTACTTTCGCACTATGTAATATTAACAATCCCACACATGATTTTCATCTATTACTTTCATTAAACTTCCGCTAGCCGCTGGCGGACAAAAGTTATGTGATAGGAACCAGGGCGAGGTACATATCTAGTTTAATACTATCAGATCTCTAATTCCATTAAAAAAACGTACTTAACCCATTTTACTTGGGTACAGTCCAGCCTTCACACTTACTCAGTGCATTTTGAGCTTCCTTAAGATCCGAAAAATGTTCATGAGTTTTTCAGCTAAAGGCAAGTTAACCGGTCTCATATACGGCAATGAAAGGGTTTTTCCTCCAGGAAAATCAAGCGTTCCATCCAGGAAAACAATTTTTTCACAGGTCTCATAGTAGTCACTTCAGCCAACCCAATTTAGCTCAGTGCATCCCTGTAAAATCTCCATAATTTTTTGACAATATTTTTTAAAAGTAAATGAAAATTTTTAATAAAGAAAGAGCCATGAGGCTTCATTACAATTTTTATGAAATCATTTTCATGAAAACTTTTATTCCTTTTATTCAAACTTCTCTAATTAAAATTTTTTGGCTGCTGTAGCATATAGTACTTTGAGAAAAATGGATCTTAGCAGCTGGATTGAAAGATGAGCAATGAAGAAGTTCTTAAAAGATTCAAGGTGAAAAGAAACTATATGGTTAGTATACAAAGAAGAAAAATAGCATTTGCAGGACATTTGATAAGGGGTTCTTCTGGAGAGATCCCCAGAATAATATTGCAGAGGATTGTGGAAGGAAAGAGAGGAAGATCCCCGACTGCAATGGAAAGACAACATCAAACACTGGACAGGGGGGAAAGCGTCTTACAGAAGTAAGAGATAGAGAAAAATGGAAGAGGACTGTTCATCAGCTGCAATCCTCTCAAAAGAGTAGACCACATGATTAGAATTAGTTACCAGATGGCTCCGTTCTTTCTCGCAGTATTTTTCCTTCTGTACATCAATCTCTAGATGACTATAAATCAAATTCAGTTTTGCTGATGATAATATAGTAAACTTGTTTTTCTCATTTGAAATTCTGCATTACGAAAATCACCAAAAGTTCTAGAATACGTACTTTTTCATCTCTAAATTTGTACCTCTTCACTATAAGAATCCTACTAAGATGACATTGTGAAGGTTTATCCCGAGGAACCCGGTCATATGCCTTCTCCAAGTCACAAAACATGTGTAGACATTCTTGGCATATTCCCAAGATTTCTCAAAGACTTGCCTTAAAGTGAAGATTTGGTCAGTTGTGCGTCTACCAGGACGAAAGCCACATTGTTCTTCCTGGAACTTTGACTCAACTATGCTCCTGCACCGTCTTTCCAAGCACCTAGCATACACTTTCCAGGCAGGCTGAGCAGAGAGGTGCCACGATAGTTACTGCAATCCTTCTGGTCTCCCTTCTTGAAGACTGGTATTATTATGCCTGTCTGCCATTGCTTTGGTGCTCGCCCAGATATCTAAGCAGCCTGACACACACTCGAGTCAGCCAGAGAACACCGTTTCGATTTAAGGCTTTTAGCATTTCGGGCCGAATTTCATCATCGCCAGCAGCCTTTCCAGATTTCAGCGATTTTATTGCTAAATGGACCTCTTCTTCTGTGAGACTAGTCATTGCCCCGATATACACCTCTTGGATGTCCACAACTGCTGGACCACCCGGGTTAAGAAGGCTCTCAAAGTATTCCCTCCATCTGTTGAGGATATCCTTCTCGGTTGTTTTAAGTGCACCATCAGAGGCCTTAATTGTCCTTGCTGTGCACGATTTCCTCCCTCGAAGGCGCTGGATGGTCTGGCAGAATACGTTGTTTGCATTTGCATAGGTTGAGTCTAATCTTTCTCCAAAGGATTCCCAAGCCTTCTGCTTTGCTGTCTTTACTGCCTCATCAGCAGCTTTTCGTGCTTCATATACAAATATTTTGAGAAAATTTAGAGAAAAGAAAGCCAAGCTAAAAATAATGGCCTACTAGATTCTGTTCAGGACTTGGACTAGTTATCACGAACACCATGTCCCAGCATAAAGATTTATACAAATTTACATGGAAAGAAAAATCCGAAGAAAGAAAAGTCTCATTGATTTTGTTATTGTTGATAGTGATATATCTTCAATCTAATTCAAGACACAAGAGTACCAGAGCATTTGAAATAGGAAGTGAGCACCACTTAGTTTTGAGAAGAATAAAAATAAATATCGTATCGAAAAGAAAAATGAATTAAGAAAGTTTAAAATAATTAAATTCGAGTAAGACTTTTAGAGGTAAGCTGTAGAATTACTATACAAATATCGTTCAAGAAAAAAAAATGAAAGTGTTCGAAAACAAGAAGTAAACTTTCTCAGTGGCAAATTCTGAAGATAATATTGATTTAAAAAGGGAATTATGTGGTGAAGATTTTTTGTAAGGATAAAAAAAATCCTATCTTCATGGATTACAGAAGAAATTAGAGAAAAAATTATTGGGAAGAAGAAAGTGTATCAAAAACTCCAAGCAAGTAAGTCGTCAGATGTGCTGCTCCAGTACAGAGAAAAATAGAAAACAGCTAAGCTGTGTGTAAAATTAGCTAAATAAAAATCACGGAAAGACTTTGATAGGAATATGGAAGAAACATATCATGAAGATATCAGAATATTTTGGAAGCTATTGAAGCAGCTTCAAATTGGAGTAGTATGAAGGAATCAGAGATGAATAAAGATGACATAAAAAACTGAAGATATTCTGGAGGTCTCGAGTAATTACTTTGAAAGATTGCTAAATGAAACTAGAAGTAACAGAAGAGTGGTAGAAAATATTCTAGTGAAATACAGTCAGGAGTACCTATTAATGATTGAGGTAGAAGAAGGCACCAGAAACCTGAAATATGGAAAGACAGCTGGAGTAGATGATATTCGATCAGAAATGCTCAAATATAGAGGTATAAAAGTTTTACAGTGGATACATTGAATAATTAAGAAGACCTCATTCAGAAGATCGAATTCCGGATGATTGTTTCCATCTATAACAGGAGAAATAAAGCGGAATATGAGAATTACAGAAGAATGTCTATACTTAGCGTTCCATGTAAAATTTACGCATGCTTATTTGAGGTGAGGCTAAGAAAAAGCGTAGGAGAAAATTTGGAGAAGTGCAAGTTGAGTTCACATCAAACATGGGTTATCAGGATCAGACTTTCACATATAACAAATTGTCGAGAAATCCTGGGAATATAACTAGGATTTGTACTTAAGTTCTGTAGATTTGGAAAACCATATGACAGTGTGCCTAGAGCAGCTTTTTAAAATGCCACAGTGATATAGGGTACTGAACATTATACAAACCAATACATAATCTATACTAAATTGTAAGTCAGTATTTAGGACTGAAGGAATCAAAGCCAAATGGTTTGATGTAAAATCAGGTGTAAGTCGAGCGAACACACTATTTCTACCCTCACTCATGTTTATGGATCACATTACGAAAGAAAATGACATCAAACTGGATATCAGAATCCTAAGTATCAATGTTAGCGCTGTGCTTTATGCAAATGATGTTTTATTCCTACACAAATGCAACGCAAGTTTCTAGGATTCTTTACCTAATTTAATAAAATGGTAACAAATTTGCTATGAAAATCAGCAATAAAAAGGTCTAAACTGCGAAAATTGGCAGAATATAGCAAACTTCAGCTGTAGTCTGGATAGAGAACCTATAGAACCAGTAAAACATTTCAGCTATTTAGCACAATTTTTAGGAAAGATGACAGCTTAAATATGAAAATAGACAATAGAAGAATAAGCAAAGCTAGCGTGTGGAGGGATCCAGTTGAATTAATTTCTATGGAATAGGAGAGAAATTAGCCAATACAATAAGCAGCATACATGACACCGTTGTTGAAACAAATTTTCTTATAGATCTGATAGCTATGTTAGAAATAAAACAGTTGATCAAAGACCCGAGGCTACGGGTATAGAGAAAACGAACATCCCCATGAGCAAGGCGCATTGTACCATGTAACGAGTCACGCGTTTGTAGCCGGTATAAATTGAAGGAATATGATGCTCCCAAGTCAGTTCAACTGTGTCCGGGTGAAATGGGAGCGAGAAGGGAACTGACGGAGTTTGAAAGAGGCGTGGTGATAGGACGCCATGTTTCAGGCCTATCTGTTCGGAAAATTGTTGACAAATTCGACTATCCCAAGTCAAAAGGCAGTGATACCCATATTAAATATGGAAGCGCAGGGCGTCACTTGCAAGTGCAGTGGCCTCCGCTCACCCGACACATTCAACGCGGAGTTCCGGTCATCGATTGGAACATTAATCTGCAACAAAAACGAGGCTCTCCACATGGATTTCTATGGTAAGACCGCAATATGCAAGCCCATATTACCTGAACCAACATGCAGCGATGTCTTCAGTGGTGCAAAGAGCGTGTACAGCGGGACATGAAAGCTTGGAAAGCTGTGTTATGGAGCGACCAATCATGCTACACGATCTACTGAGCAGATGGATGAGTGTGGGTGTGGCTGATGTACGGTGAACGTCTCTTACCAGAGTACAAACCCCAACTATGAAATTTGGAGGAGGCGGTGTAATGGTATAATCCTGTTTTTTCCTGGTTTGCCAGAGGACAAACCAGGAAAAAACAGGATTAAGAGAGGTATCTGAATATTCTAAACAATGCAATGCATCCTACTTTGTGGCGTTTCTACGGAACTGGCTGTTGTCTGTTTCATCAAGATAATGCACAGTGTCACAAGGTTGCTGCTGTAACTGAGTGGCTTGTGAACATGATCGTCAACACACTTGACTGGCCTCCACAGAGCCCTGATCTCAACCCTAATGAAAATCTGTACGATGAACTGGAGCGTTGGTGAGGTCAAGAAATGTTCGTCCCATTACATGCCTACAGGAAGAATGGTCCAAAATTCCCATTAATTGCTTTCTATGTGGAAAGTATGCCCTGTAGGCTTGCTATATCATTATAGCGAAAGGAGATCCTACATCTTATTAAGGTGAGAACTGGCTGTTTGTTATACTATGATGTCCGTTGAATTCTTTCCAAGCAGTGTATATAAGATATCATTATATTGGCGTGCTCCGTGATTGGAGCGATAGATAGTGGAATAGCCTTCAGATATGGAGATTAGCTGTGATGTAAGACCTCTTTGACGAATAAGCAGTCGTAGACCAACAGCAGTCGCCACTAGGGTTTGGGGGAACAGAGTCGGCAGCTCTGCTCTACTTACAAAACTCACAAAATCCCAAGGACAGCAGTAGGTCATGGCGAGTCATTGCCTCCATAAAAGCACTTGTCCTAGTAGTGAACCGCAGCGCTACCAACCAGTACTGAATTGAGGTCGAAGAAGAATAATTCGGCAAAAGCTTCATGGCTAGAAACAAATGTAGTCATGGACAATGGAAGTCTTTAATGGTTGCATCACTACTAGATGGAAAGAATCACGAACCCATCACCTTATTTTCCCAAATCTACATAGTATGAAAGATGAACTAAGGAATTACCAAAAAAGATAAACCAGCTCTCCTGAGAATTGAAGAGGCTGTCCTTGGCAGGAGAGGAAATCGTCGCAGGGCCTCTCCGGCCATCAACCAGCAGAATCCGTGCAAAATAGGTACTTGGAACATGAGATCTATGAAGCAATGTAGAAAATTAGAAACTTCAAGATGATTGAATATTGATATTCTTGGAGATTACAGTGGCGATTATAGAATGATCTATTCGGTTCACCAAATGACATAGCAGGTTGGATTCCTGGGAAATAACAAATTAAGACATAAGATTAAAACCATTAGGGGATTTAATGAAAGAATAATCCTTATTAAGATTCAAACAGAAGCAAGAGACCTAGCCCTTATACAGATATATATACCGACAGGATACAGCGATGAGGAAATAGAAGTATATGAACATATCGAAGAAGTACTGATGAGCGTGAATGATTAAGAAAACGTGATCTTAATGGGAGATTGGAATGCACTTGTTGAGCAGGGAGAAGAGGAGAAGATTATTGGAAAATTTGGACTAGGCAAATGGAATGGCAGAGGAGAAAGACTCATCAAATTCTGTAAAAGCGACAACCTAACCATAGAAATGCACTATTTGAACAGCCCAAAAGAAGACGCTATACATGGATTGCAACAGGCAACATGGATCGATATCAGTTAGACTACGTAATCATCCAAAAAAATATCGTAACCATTATTATTATTATTATTATTATTATTATTATTATTATTATTATTATTATTATTATTATTATATATGGACTACCAGGAAGTCAAGGACTCGTGAAGAGAGGATCCTTAAAGATGTAATTCTTTGGTTGCCTATCTTACCCGCTTTCCTTGCTTATCTCCTTGAAAATATTCACTGAAGACGCACGAACAATGTCCACTGGCAGCTTATTCCATTCACTCATCGCGCTATGAGAAGAACCTGACCATCACACAATGACTAATTCCTTAATTAGCCTCCAGGAATGGTTACGAGTTCTTCCTCTATTTACCGTGAGCTGCAAAAATATCTCTGTATCTCCCATAACTAGTTTGTACGGTTCTATTCTATTCTGCCCTCTTCCTTCTATTTTTCTAACTTTGAAGGCCACACTCCTGTCTTCACATGCAACACTCGAGAAGTCAGTCATAGTTCAAATTATCCAGTGCCGGAACCTTTCATCGACTGTTTTTTCGTCAACATGAACTCAGGTGATCCCAATATCTGAGTACAGTTGTTCCGATTTTATATTACATATCGTGCCCTTGTAAAGTGGGAGAATAACTTCCTTATTCTTACATTTTTTTTTTAATACCTGGCAATATACCTCTAATCTTTAACTCGCTGCCCGCAGTTATTATTCCTTGGTTTATAGCATAATCAACCATATGCAGTAAAACAAAAATGTGAACTGTTCAATTTTTAATTTGAAAACAAAGGCTAAATATTTTTTAGTATTCTCGATCGTTCTTATTATGTGAAGCTTTGCAGTCACTAATCAAGGAGATTTCAGAAACATATTTTAGAGGAATTGTACGGAACTAATAAAAATACATGATTATGGAAAAAAATGAATTTATGTATGCAGTTTAAATGATCGCATTTATATGAATATTTAAATTATTTATTAGAATTTTATCGACTGTATTTTATTATTATTTACAAAGTCAATATTTCGCAGTAGTTTCAAGTTGCATTAAAATGAGCAATTACTTAGCTTGCAATGGCCTATTTTTATTACTTACAAAGCCATCATTTTGCTACCACACACGTTTCATTAAATTACCTAACAGTGAATTAATATTTCAATAAAGAAATATTTTAATTAACTTTATTTAATTTTTAATGATTATTAACATAATTTGCATGCTTAAATTATTCTTTATGCCAGTTATGCAACTAGGAATAGGTACGAAACATATGACGTCACATATGATTCATGTGAATGGCATTTGCAGCCCGAAGTTTTAAAATTTCAATTTCTGGACATCTGCCCTAGAAGTATGATTAAGCATATTCTTTAATATTTTTAACCGATGGTACATTTTGATTCGTACAACCTTAGGTTATTTTTTATATCATTATTGTTGTTGTTCTATCATAACTCAGATAATTCATTTAATGGTAGCCTTTTGAATATTGCGAATAGAAAAAAAATCTCATCGCCACAGTATGGTGTTAATTTACATTTCTTTATATAATTCATTTTCTTTCTCTTTCTACTTTTTTTTTAACTTTTGTTAGGGTTAAATGATCAAGGCCGTTTCTGTGAAATGAAGTTGATAATTACTGACCAGCACTCCATTCAAGGAGTAATTTAGACGAACTAACTACTACAGAAGAAATGCCACAAACTGAAACGTATCTTCATAATTAGCAGTTTGGTGAGTATGTAAATAGAAGCTGGTAATTTTGAGTGGGCAGTAAAATATCCGTGAGACAAGGATAATAGCTTTCTTTTTTGCTTTCTTATGCGGCCTCAAGCTTACTTCTCCAGTTTTTTAACAGGTAAGATCAACGTTTATTATATGACTTGTTTCATTTCTACTTTATACTGACCTCTGCGATAAATTTGAACTCGTTGTGTTAGTGGTGGCTTTCATTACCGTAAAATGTCTATTATGGATGTTCATCTTACTACATAACATGAAGTCCAGTACTTTAGTGACCTAAAAAGAAGCTGAGCAATGTGATAATACAGTAAAGTTATGGGTGAAGTGTTCGTTAAGGTAAGTGGAGATATTAAGGCTTCGTTATAATTATACGCAGTGATGCTATGTAGCATGATAATTACTTTTTACAGACGTTTCTTTAATTAGTGATAATTTGAACATTTTTTTTTTGAATCGCATGATTCTTCCTTGAAACCTGAAATAATATAAATGGAACTTTTCAAGAATTATACTAATTGTTCAATTTTTAATCATTCGAGAATTTGCTATTGGCAATATTGCATTATTTCAAAAACGTCCGGTTTTAGCCAAACAAATCCTATACTTTGAAGAATTTTGGGATATTCATTCCACCACCTGCACGAGATTTGATTGCCAGATTTATTCGTTACTATATTTTGAAGCAGATTGTTTATTCCAAGTTAAAGATCGCGATTAACTATGCTCAGATTATAGTGAGACTAATAGACTGCCTAAATGCGTTTAGATATTCTTTTAATTTATTCTTTATATTGAATTTGTTCGAAATTTTCATCTCGCATATCAGAAAAACACACTCTTCAGTCGTAATTCAAAACAACCTAACCCTACTTTGAATTTGATTCTAATCTTTTTTTTTTTTTTTTTTTGTAATATAATAATTCAGAAGTTTTATATCGTTATAACTGCTCTTAATAGCTACTACTTGAAAATGTAGTAGCTATTAAGCCACGAAACGAACTAAAGATTTCTTTTATGACATATTTGATTTCATTTCTATGTTTACGAATTTCTTAACCATTAAATGTTTATAATTTTAATTGATCAATTATAATTAATTAATCGATTAAATTATAACTGATTAATCACTTGAAATCATAAACAATTAATTAATCGATTAATTGCTTGTTTGCAATTTTAATTGATTAACTATTCATATAGATAAACATTCGTTAAGCAACTTTTTTTTCTCTTTTCATTTCTTTCTTTTTTTAATATGGAGAATGTTAACTAGAATAGATTGAAGATACATATAAAATAATATAGCATCTTGAAAAATAAAGATCCAAAGAAATGGGCAGGTGGGTGTTAACTGAGCGTTACTGAAAAAGCTTAACATAATTGCTTAAATGATTTTGGTTGGTTGCCGTTTTAGATTACTGAAGCCTCTATGTCGTGATTTCATATTTAGTATCGTTTGAATTTTCTATTGTTTGCTTACGTTTGTATTCCAGTCGACTCATTCTGAGGACTTTAGCGAAATATACGAAATACTTTAGCGAAAATTTTATAATAAATAATTTTTCCTGCTTACGTAGATTATCTCGTGTTTTATTTCTTCGTAAAACTAAAATAGACAGAAGGACGATAGGGAGGAATGAGAACAAAGATGGATAAATAAAAGTTTAGGTGAGATCATAAATGAGAAGATCGTAAGAGACAGTATTAAAGGTAACGCAAAAAAAGTTTAAGGTTACAACGAAAAATGAATAATAATAATAATAATATCAGTGGCAAAGGAAAATGAAAAATAAGACATTTAAAATGACACTGGGAAAGGACAGAAGATTTCTTAAGCTGGCTCATTATTTTGTAAATAGGTGAGAATTTATTTCTACAGTAGTAAGATCATTTTCATTCACAATCTTCTTTTGGACCTGAATCTTAAAATGGACAACAAGAAAATACTTCATGTTTAATTAAATAGTGGAGGAAACCATTTGAGTGTGCACAGTCCTTCGACAAGAACAAGTAAACATTTAACTTCAGGTGGAGGCGAAGAAAGGATCGTTTTACAATATGTATTGTAATAGTCAGAAAAGTAAAAAGTTTAACAAAAAATAAATAAATATGTATCAAAGTTTTATTTGTACATTGTGATGAATGATGAATTCTACAGAAAATTAAAAAAAGGTCTAAATGCAAAAAAAAAAAAAAAAAAAAAGGAGGAAAATACAGGAAGAAAGTTTCTCTGCGACCCCACAATAGGCAGGAAAGGGTGACACTGAAAAGCATACACCCTGTACTTTCGTATTGTAGAGAATTTGTGTGTGTGTGTGTGTGTGTGTGTGTATCGGTAAATATCCAGAGAGCCATCCAACATCTTCATACTTTTGCGACAAAGAATAATAACTTCACATATGAAAACTCTGTAGATCCTGAAAACAGAGCAAGGAATACGGTAAAACTAATACTATTAGTAATTATACGACCTGTGTCATGGTGACGCCGGTAGAACCATCAGTATTCTGGAGTTCGGAGGCGGGTTTGACCTACATATTCTGGTTTATAAGCCTACGACTGCTCTAGTTTCTTTGTCCTTAAAACTTTCATTGTGCGTCCCTATCGCCACAGTGTTTCCTGGTGTCAGTTCGGAACAGGTTTTTGTACGTTAAGAATGTAAGTGTTTTTTTCCCCTCTTAAGAAGTCAATATTGTGTGTGTATTACCGATGCTTTATGGTCGGTACGTACTTTCGCTGTCAGTAGAAGCTCAAGTTGGAATATGGAGGAATAAAATTATTCTATCCCTTCGAGCGATATACCTCATTAAAGAGGACGTTATTAAAAACAATTTATCATTTAAGATTTTTTTCTTTTTCATATACTGGGAATTAAGTCACTCTTGCAATTGTAGCAAATATCATAAAAACCATTTAGCATCTCGTTAGAGACACTCGTTACGTTGATAACTCTCTCATAAGAATAATACACTCATTTAAAGTAAGAGTTTTTTTTTTTTAAGAAAAAAGGATGATTTAATTAAGACACTCAAAAAAAAATAACATAATCAAAAAATCGCTTGTTTTTTCTTTTTGCATTTTTTCTGTCACACATTCTTGATTTTCATTTTGTACGCTGAGCTCTCTTTGTATTATAAAAGTAAATTAATTGAAATGTTGGCTGGAATAATAATTATTCAATTTTTAAATTATGTTTTCTCAGTTGCACATTTCGTAAACTGCTCTAGTTTAAGATAACTGGTTGATGCGAATGCGAACAATAAAAAGTGGCTTTTTTGGCAGGATCATATTTTCTATACCCAAGTATAATACGAAAATATTGCATGATTTTTTGTTTTGCGATATACATGTATAGTAAAGAAGAAGCAATTCCTTTTTTTTTTATAAAAAAAAATTGTCCTCCTAAAAAGTGTTAAATCGGCATACTGGCACACATTAATATTTTAAGTGGCAGGTTCAAAGATATCATTATTTTAAATGGTAATAACTCATAATATTTCTTTTATGGATTGAACATTTTACAGAAAACAAACAGTATTAAATAGTAAATGACTATAATGCGTATGAATGGGCGATTTGGCATAATCAACTGGTTACTTTATTACGATAGATTTTTGTAATTTACAAGCGAGTTTCACAAATGCAGAACAATCCTGTATCCTGAAGGAACATCTAAAACAATGAAATAAAATGCCGTCTTGTATGGAGGCATTGGGACACAAAAGCGGACTAACACGCTTTAGTCCACTATTGCAAGAAAACATTAAACAAAAGTGATTTTGTGCTGCTATCTACAAAATCGCAATGGCAATAAAGTAAAAGTTGCACTTCTACTTGGCGTAGTTTAATGTTATAAACTCAAAATTAGAAAAAACAGTGGGTTAGTCCACTCTTGCGCTCAGTGCCTCATATATTACAAGGCGTCTCACAATTCTATGTTAGGGAAACAAGAAGGATAATTTTTAAGATAAATATTATTTTTTACCTTTGATTTCTTTGATTTTTATTTTACACTGACTGAATGTCTGACCTGATATATTTATCAACTCACCTGTTCGTATTCGAGTTCCTATCAACTCATCTATTACTATTCGTATATGTTTATCATCATCATCAAATTACTGACATGTACTCTCAGGAGATGTAACAGGATATATACTTGTAATTTAAGATATAGTGGGGGTTCCAGAATTTTATAAATATAGAAAATTATATTTTTCCAGATTTATAACAAGTGTAGATGTAAATATTTTGAATAAAATGTAGTGACATGGACAAACATATCTCTAACCTTTATTGTCAAGTTGAGAATAGTGAAATACACTATTTCTCTCTCTCTCTCTCTCTCTCTCTCTCTCTCTCTCTCTCTCTCTCTCTCTCTCTCTCTCTCTCTCTCTCAGAGAGAGAGAGAGAGAGAGAAGGATGTAGTTCTCAAATTTTCAAACTAGAACGTATGGAAATTCAGGAGTGACTTTATGGAGGAGATATCCAGCTACAATTAGTTTCCTGGACACATGCTCTTCACAGTGCTTCCAATAATTTATTCATTTATTATTTTTGTGTCAGTTTCGTCCACAAAACGTTGAATATAAATTGTACATTAGTACTGAGGGTGTGTTAAGCACTCCTGTATTATTTAATTGAGAATCTGGGCAATCTGTTCTACAGCTCAGCATGGTACTTTTTTTTTTTAAGGGTAATTAGGACTCCTTCCGGTAAATAGGGTAACCATATCCATGCAATGTCCATGCAATAGTGGACTATTGCATAGGCATTTACACTACTGCATGGGCATTGTCAACATGGAATTCGAAGTAACAGATTGAAAAGCGGAGATGTTTTTCCCTCAAACAAGTTGGACAGTCATTTACTTCTTTCCAATCAAACCTTTAGATATAAAGAGTCAGTCATTCGCACTCTGTGCAAAGTTGTGTTCCCCAAGACTAACGGATACTTCATAACAGGACGATCCACTTAATTTAGAAACCACTGATTTGTAGTATTGAAGTCGGGCAATCATGCTATAAAAATAAGTTGATGATTCCAGTTGTCTGAAAGATACCTGCATGGATTTCATTGTCAATAAATAGCAAATGACAACTGCAGTTATTAACGATGGAAGGTCTTGAAATATCCAATTTCCAGCTCTGGAGTATCGATTTTGATATTAACTCTTTTTCTTCTTCTTCTTCTTCTGATGTGATCGCTGTTTAGTTAACCAACGTTGGTTGTTACTTGGAATTAAGGCTAAAGAACCTAAGGCTAGTGAATTTATGTCTATTAATTGTATGAGTTCTTCTGGCCAGTCTGCCTGTTGTTAAAAATCGGAGATTCTGGGAGGAAAACCAATTCCACATCCTCATGAGGCAAGCTAACTCACCTTCAAATGAAAAGATCCTTGTAAACATGTTCTTTGCTTCCAATACGGGATTTAAACGCAAGTATCTCCAATGAGAGGACATCGTTGATATATAGTATATACCGAGAGCCATAGGAAGATTACTTCTAATGGTTATCCATTAAATTAATTAATTAAAAAGTATAAAATATAAAAATTAAAAATTAAGTAAACAAAATAATAAATTAATTAAATAAAAATAAAATAAATTTATTTATTTACTTTAAACGTTATTTGTTTTAATATAAATAAAATTATGATCAAATGGTTGAGAAATTGTGTAGAACCGTCTATTTCTTTCTTTTTCTTTTCTTTTCTTTTTTTTTTTCTTTTCGGAATGATAACTTAATATGATTTCAAAAAAATAGCAAGCGGCAGCAGCATTATAAAATAGCTATGGAAAACAATGGTTACTAAAAACCACAATAAACAAAATAATACTTGAAACATGCGTGGGTTTGACCAAACGAGCTCTATATTCATAAGTTTTTGTATTTAATTTAACTTCGCTGAATGCTTCTGGACATTTGCCACTATCATCAACTTAGATTCCAAGAAAGAATAATCTTGATGACGTTCTTACCAAACCACTTCGTTAATACGGGAAATAACTTTTATTGGTATTTTGAAGATATCTACAACAGCGCAGTAGATCATTTGGATTTTAAAAGTAATACGATTGTCTATGCGCTGAAGGTGCCCTTATAATACGTTAATTAACATTTTAGTAAAGAGAGTAAACTTCCAGTAATGTGAGTATTACGTGCCACTTTTTTGTTTTATCTTTGTCGAATAACTAAAATATTTAGTCGAATTCTTAATCTTTTACGCAGCAATCAGTGTGTTTCCTTATGTGTGAGTTTTGATTTTTAAATAAACAAACAAAAAAATCAATTTTTACCTTAGCTGCAATTGAAAGTTTTTGTTTCGTGACATATTCAAAGTTCGCGTGCTATTTAAGATTGTTTTAAACTTCAGTCGTACTTGAATTTTGTACATATCAACCGAATCTAAATTTTATTCCTTTCTAAATAATCATCTCGAGAAGTAAAGTCCTCTGCAAACAAACAAACAAATAACTTTTATAGTAGAAGACTAGAATGAGAGCACGAATGTGGCATCCGTTTTGCGATTGGTGATTGTACAATTATCTCTGTTGTAAGATGCATTTTTGAGCGATTTAAAAAATATTATCTTACCAAGTGCTAACAGAACTATTTATTTACTGTAACTTGTGCAAGTTATAGGTAATTAGTTGCGCCACAGTATAATGACATGATTTCGTTGAAGTGTTTTTTTTTTTTTTTTTGGATTGGCTTTAAATTGTTAACTATACTAGTGAAATTGGTTTGGTGACATCAACTAGAAGATCTACTTGAAGTACTATCAAGTCTATAATTTTGAATTCTCCTTTGAAATTCCGATTTCCTTCAACGCTATATAATTATGTATTGTTGCGCTTCGTATGCTGCTTGGGGTTCCTCTTCTGTGGTCAGATATAGATATAGCTAATAAAACCTTCCTATGTCAAAAAAAAAAAAAAAAAAGAAAAGAAAAGAAAAAGGATTTAAAGGATACACCAGGAATTTTATTTAGGCAGAATTTCTCACATGAACTAATGCAAAATATATATGCCATTAGTGTATCAGCAAAGTACCTGTTAAAGAATACGTTGTCTTGGCGCTAGAGAAAAATCGATAAACTACTATTCTCAAGCAACTCCCCCCCCCCGCTCCCGGCCTCTACAATACATACAATAATCATACAATAATCACCACTCCAAATGTGTGTACAGTATTTTAAGGATGGATAGATTTGGGATTTACATGGGTAGGTGGGTATAAAATAGCTTTTTGAGCGAAAAAGAATACCTAGTTTTTTCGAGGCTGAGGAAACTATTGATGTGATATGTTCGTGCCAAGAGAGGTTGGACGTAAATGTCAGTCCAAGGAGAGAGAGAGAGAGAGTTCATCCTGTATGATTGTGTGTGTGTGTGTGTGTGTGTGTGTGTGTGTGTGTGTGTGTGTGTGTGTGTGTGTGTGTGTGTGTGTGTGTGTGTGTGTGTGTGTGTGTGTGTGTGTGTGTGTGTGTATTACTGAGGATGAGGGAAGGCAAGCTGAGATTCCTCTTGCGAGAGAATAGGCATGACTGCATTTTGGCAGCACTGAGGTGACTAGGCTATCCTTGCACCATTGAAGGAATGGTATGGAGATCAGTGTTTATGGCACTGATTGCAGATGATCTTGATGTAAAGGATGTTTGGAAATTACATGGTTTGTCAAAGGAGTAGAATGAGTGGAGAATGCTATCGTCTGCATTCGTGGCAATGCTCGAATTCGTGCCGCCCACCATGACCAGAGAGAAAGATGGCTATCCAATTATAGAAGGCGGCAGGTAGACCGAAGGACGGCAGTTTGTAAAGCAGGCCTTAATGCCAAACACCATTGAAAGCTAAGTAGATGACATGTTTTCTCGCCGATTTGCCTATATGGGGATAAAACGAGTTTCCGGGAGAATAAACCCTACTCTCTCCGTATGAGAACGGCTGACTTAAAAAATCCTCTCGTCACAACGCAAATCGAACTCATGTCCTTGAACACGAAAAGCGCAATATCTTGTCGTTCTTCCAGTTCATGTATCTTTGCATGTTTCCATGTAGTTTTATTAATAGAGATCTGCACTTGTAATGAAGGCTAACTAAGTTTTATTGCTAAAGATTTTGGCGTAAAGTATTAAGCATAAATTAGCCTTGAAGCATAATAGAATTTATTGCAATCCTTCAGTACCGATATTTTAATGGAATAGTCAACCCACGCATTCTTCTTCTTATTCTTCTTCTTTTTCTTCTTCTTCTTCTTCTTCTTCTTCTTCTTCTTCTTCTTCTTATTATTATTATTATTATTATTATATAACAGTGTCTCTATGGTGGCAGAAGACTTATCGCGGGAGACCGACCCTACATTGACATACTAACCATTATTTACACAATGCCTATCAACTTCTTAAATTCATTAACAGACTAAGCATTCACAATCACCTCTGGCAACGCATTCCACACATTCACCACCCTCCAAGCAAAAGGTCTAGCCCTAACCTAACACCCTTGTTAACCACACTCTTACACAATCTCCAGGGATGACCCCTATAAAACTCCTTTAATAATTTATATGCCTCTATCACATCTCCTCTCTTACCTCTATCAGCTAGTTTTTACACCCACAAATCTTCAATCTTTCCTCATAGGAAACATTCCACAGAGCAACAATCTTTGTCACTCGCCTCAGGATCCTCTCCACCACTTCATCACCAAGGAATTCAGGTGACGATATTTGTGCGCGATAGTCTAAATGTGGTCTTATTAATGCTTTATAAGGTAAAGCATTAACTTCCCTTATTCCTACTTGTCAGTGTGTTCTTCAACAACCATGTAATTTGATGTGATGTTTTGGCAACCTTTGCAGAGTATGCCCTCTAAACTTCAGTTCTCTGTCCCTAATAATCTCTAAGTCCCTTTCCCCGTCAATTTCTTGCAGTTCAGTTCCATTATTATAGTAGATCGCATGTATCTCATCCTCACAAAAGTGTAACACCTTACACGTTAAACGGATAGCCATTTACCTTAGCCCATACCGCCAGCCTATTTAAGTCACCTTGCAAGATATCTACATCATTTGAATTGACTATCGCTCTCCCCAATTTTGCATCATCATCAAACAAGTGGATATGTCCTTTCAAATTATTTCCAATATCATTATTGTACGAATTAAACAACAGAGGACCAAGTACGAGCCCTGAGGTACACCACTAGTCACATGCCTTCTCTTGGACTCAACTACTCCATGCACTCTTTAATATCTGTCCATCGGCCGCCCCCCTAATCTAAATCACCAGCTAAGGATCCATGCCCTTTTGCTTCAATTTTGCAGCAGAGTTTCGTGTGGAATCCTGTTAAATGCAAAGTCCAGAAGTATCATAGAGTAAGGATTTCCTTTATCCAACTCTACTGTTACTTTACTGTTACAAGACATGGTTTTGCAAAGGGTATTGGACTATTATTTGCTACTTCTGTCCTAGAGCCTCCCTTATGCAGTGGAATTTTTTCCCCTCTTTCCACTCTATCGGAACTTTATCAGAACTGAGGCTTAAATTAAACTTCTTGGTTGTGGAGGTGCTAATTCTGTTGCACATTCTCGTAACACATGGGCCAATATGCTATCTAAACCTATGGCAGTGTTAGTATTAAGATTCTGTAATATACTAAGCACCTCTATTTTTTCTATCGCTAGACTCTCATCAGTCAGTGACACATTCGGCACTGCAATATCACAATCAAGATGGTGCACCACTTTTGCAAAATGATCACTAACTCAACTATTTGATTTGCTTCTGTTACTTCCTTACCATCAACGCTTTTAAAAGTCATCCTTCCATAGTTATTTCTCCTTTTACCTGCCACATAGCGAATGAACTCCTTAGGATTTCTTTTGGACTCTCATCAGCTAGCTTCCTCTCATAATTAGCTTTGGCCTTCCTTACCATACAGGTCACCCTCTTTGCCTGTACGTTGTACTGCTCATGAGTATGTCGATCACATTTTTTATATCATTTTCTCCACAATCTTTTCTTTATCTGCAACTCCTGCTTAGTAATACTATTCATCCATCTTGCTTCTACTTGATTTCCCTCCTGACTCTAGGAATACAGTGTGATACTGCTCTCCTTAAACACTCTTTGACAATCTCCCATGCACCATCAACATTTCTTCCCCTTCAAATTCTCATGCATAGCACTGCTGAAAACTGATTTCTCAGCTTGTTATAATTACCAGCCTTGTAATTTCACATATACCCCTTCTTAAGAGAATATTCAGCACTTCTTACATCACCCAGGTCATTTCATTCTACTTGTTTCCACCAGTGCTCTATGGTTACTGCTTGATTTTATATAAAACTCATATTTTATAAATTTTACATAAATTAAACTTCGCATAAAATTATTGAAGAACTCTCTCTCTCTCTCTCTCTCTCTCTCTCGAAATATTTCAAAGGCGTCTATCAAATGCTTTTTAGGGTTTTGAAAATGAATTAATAATAAAAACAACAAAAAAGAAATTGGTACATCAAAAGCTGTATGCGTCATATGTCTGCTGTTTGCGTGCGTCTAAGAAATTGATAGTAACCGCAGCTATTCTGGCAAGTTAATGTGTGTTTTGTTTTGTTGGGTCAGCTGTCAAATGAATCATTCACATATGATAAATGGAAAGAGATAGAGAGAGAGAAATATTTTTTTCCTTTTTTTTTCATTGCGATTACATATTCTGTGATAAATAATGCTCTCTTAATTACTTGGAAAAAAAAACCAGATAAATAACCCACATCTCTCACTTTTTTGTGATATAATGATTCGTAAAGAAGGCTCCTATTTTTTTTTTCATTCTCATTAATAAAATATCACTCTGAAATTAAGAGTAATTTCAGAGTGATATTTTATTAATGAGAATGAAAAATTATACTAAGTAATTAGATGCAGAACGAATTTATATTTTCTTGAGAAGAAGGCTAATAATTTTCATGCGTTTAGCGTATGTATTATTGTAGGTATACAGAAATATAAGACGACGTCATTAAGTTCAAAAAGATTTTGCTTAATCTGTTGATAATTTTTCTTTCAATAGGGTTACAAGAACTAAATCAATGACTAGTTGGTAGATGAAAACCGTGTCATAAATTAGTATTCATCCGCAATTTTTTCCACTTATCTGCATACTTATCGTCAGCCTGAAGTCTTTCCTCTTTAAATTCTCAATTAGTTCTCATATTAAACTTTTAATGAATAGAAATAGAGTTCATTTGATACCAGGCTGTAGTTTGGAATTAGGTTGTTAATTCCATAAGTATATTTGCGTAGCGAGCATCTCGGTTATTCTCCATTTGCCATTTTACTAATATTTATTAGGTATGATAGGAGATTTGCTTATCGTCCCAAAATATCACTAAAGTGCTAATTTATGACTTGGTCCTAAAGACAAGGAATGTTTTTTTTTTTTCATTTTTTGAAATGCGTGATGTATACGGTCGATTAATGTATTAGCAATGACAAGAAATTCAATGAATAAGAGCTTATCACAAGTGAAGTTTTAAGAGGCCTTAAAATTTTATGTAATTTAATTTCACTTACGTTAAATGACTCAAGTGAAAGCACATAAAGATGATTTCTGTGCAGGCACAGAGAAATTATTATTTATTTATTTACTTATTATTGCATCTCGATGGAGTCCCAGGACTAAATTAAAGCCATTCCGCATTACACTATCCCATATTCCAAACAGTCTAGACAAATGTAATTTTGTCTGTCTAGTAGGTTTGCCTGTTGTGCGAGAGAAAAAACTCCAATTTTCGAAAGGGAAAAAACTCCTGTCAAAAAAACCATTTTTTAGTAAAACCTTTAGTAAAATTTGATGTCATTTAATTACATGGATAAATCTGGATTCGAATCTAGGTTTATTCAAACGAAGGGTAACTTTAGTGCAATTAATAAATGAGTTTTCACAAGCTGATACGTAATTCGAATTATATTAAAAATACAAATCACTACAGCACATATGTACACAAAGAAATAATACTACACAGAGATTCGCATGTAGCTAGGGTAGGAAGATTCGAAGGCGTCTCTCGATTCTACAAAAGTTCTCTAATAATAACATCAATAATATCATTGATAACGAAAGTTAACAAAATAACAGAGCAAAAAAAATTGCGTTGCTCTGGATTCCAAATTTTCTTGTCGTGCCATTCGTATAATCAGAATAGAATGTTCTCTAATGAAATACGATGACATACCAAACACATAATAGCAAGATCTTCAAATAACTTCAGTAAGATATAGAAATCAGATTTAATGTGTTTATAAGATAAGGGTTACGTGTATTTTGATTGGGATTTTGTTTAGTTTATTTAGTGTGCAAAATTCGACTAGCAGTGGTAACATTGAACCAAGTTAGTGTCTTTATTTGTTTAGTCGTGAGAAGGTGATGTTATATTCCCCCCCACCACCCTCTCTCTCTCTCTCTCTCTCTCTCTCTCTCTCTCTCTTTTTCTTTATCTCGCATGCAAACACACACACACAACACACACAGCATTTATGCTACTTAAAATCTCGGCCACGTTCCGTCTCCAATTAAACGTAAGAATTTTAATGTATTATTTTTATATACTCCAATGTAGCACAATTATTAATCATTATTGGATAATTATATTGCTTAATGCATAAATGTGTGCTTATAAACTTAAACATATTAAGCACATGAGTATTAATCGTATTTTGCTCCTTTGATGGCGAAACAAATTTCAACCCTTAAGCACTGAAATTCAAGGACCACAGCCATGGACCTTGAAACTACCATAATATCAAAATAAAGGTAAAGTGGCCAATTTAAGTTATTACTTCTGGTTTATTGGAGCGTTGCTAATATAACGAATCATCAAGAATATTATATTTATATTAGTATAACGTTATCGCGATGACAACAACAGCAACAATAAAAGTAATTGATTTTCTAAATTCAGTTGCCAATTATGTTGCTCTAGAGGGAATGAATTTGCATTTTGTTTTTTAGATTTTTTTTAAAGCCATTATCAATCATTTGGCCATTATCAAAAGCATATTTTTCTTTGGTAATATACCATTGGGCTTATTTATTAATCTTGCTTTTTGGCATTATGTGTATGTTGTGCTTCAATTTATGTATGAATTTATGCGTCGAAAATATCTATTTCAATATTAGTGGTTTTCAGTAGCCAAGCACATGTTGCTGTTTAAATCTCTTTATTTGGATTTCTAGATATTTTTATTTTTCATATTTGTTCTTTAAATATTTTATAGGTTTTTTTTTTTTTCATTTAGAATGTACAAGATTTGCACTTAATTCTTAGATTATCTGTAACTATATATGTTAAGAATATACTTATCCGAACCCATTTTGATATCCTGGTCACAATTAAAATTAATGTAATCTGTTGATAAAATACTTTCATTTTGTCTGTTTTTAGTAATGAAATAATTAATCTTTTTTGAAACGAACTCTGATGAACTGGTGATTAAATAAAATATACAGTCGAATTCAGTTACTTAAAAGAATTGTAAATATTTTCCTCCTGTCAGATTTTCAGCATTTTTGGGTGGGAATGCTGTTAATGTAATTATTCTGGAACAGCGTCTGCTTTTTTTTTTTCACCTTTCAACAAAGAAACCGTATTCTTATTGCAACAGCGTTTTCCCCCCCTCCATCTTCAACGAACTTGAACAGTACTTTCTTTCTTTCTTTCTTTTTTTTTTTTTCCATTTTTCTTCCCTTCAAAAACAGTAATACAATAAAGAGACAACGCCGCATGAGCACGAGAATGCTTTTGATATATTATGGGTCATTCACACCAAAAAGGTAACGGATAACGCATGAAAAGTAATTGCCGAATGATATTATTCTAACCTCGGGAGAGGAGAGAGGAATACGAATCAAAATTTCGTTTCCAATAACCAAGTACTGGATCTTTCCCTTTAAAAGTAGATAACCACAAAGTGTTCTTGTATTTGCACGTGTAAGCTTCAGCTCTATAATAAAACAGAGAGAGAGAGAGGGGGGGAACAATTAATCAACCTAATTGTTCTTCTTTGAGAGGCCAGAGAATTTTTAGGGTTATCATCTCAAATGCGAGGACACGTTCCTCTCGACGTTACAGTTCTGGATGTATGGGCTAATAGTTATTCAGAACTGTATTGCCTGTAGCGAAAATAAAAATTATGCACATATTTTGAAAAGGACATTATTATTATATTTTATGTCCTTTTCATAAAAGATATAATCAAAGCCCAATTAAAAAACTATAAAATAAATAGATGAACCAGTTTTTTTTTTTTTTTTTTTTTTGGGGGGGGGGTCTCTGTAGCCTTGTGACAACGTTTCTTTGTCATTATTCTAGATCTTTGGTGTAGTGAAGTAATTTTTTTCCCTTCCGGGAAAGTGAGGTTTTTAATCCCCACATCTTAGAAAATTCGACTGCAGAACGTACACCATTAAAGAGAACTCATGGTAGTATCATTATTTAAGGTCGTGAGATGGTGTCTGGTGTACTGTTTCCCTGATATGTCTAAATTCATCGAAAGCCATGGTTTCTGCCAGTGTTGGCTAATGGCAGAGACTGTCCACCTCTTCCCTCGATTTTCAAAAGTCAGTTAGGACTAAAACAGCTCCGTCTAATTTTTTGGAGGGATAAATGGTGTTAGATGATTACTGAAAAACAGATTATTACTCAATTATCATTATTTTATTTAAATAATATTAATATTGCAAAAAATTAGGAAAATTAGTTCAGACGGAATCAGATCAGTCGGGTTAGAAAAAGAACAATAAACGAGAAGTCAGGAAGTATTGAAGTATATGTATTCATCCTATCGTTGGAGGAAACGGTAAAATAAAGATAGTACTTCGAGAACAATGGAAAATGAAGGAGTAGGAACGAGAAGAAGCATATTTGCGATATTTTCTGTTTCCGGTTGTTCTTCGTACATGATACATTAGCTTCTGTATAAGAATGAGAAGCGCATTGTACTTGAAAAACCTCTATAGCATTATATCGATTTTATAGCACATGTCGTGAACTTCGTTTCATTGAAAGAAAATCCGACATGCATGCATCTATAAAGAGTTATATAACTCACTAAATATAATGAAGTGTAATTAAATTAAGGGGATATTAGATCCCACATTGTTTTAAAATCGAATAAGAAACTCAAAGATTGGAATCAGAGAGTTTCATGCCGAATATAGTATAAAAAACTATAAAAGTATCGGCGAATACTAGCGTGAGCTGAATGCAAGTAGTCCTAGAACGTAGTACAAACACGGGCAACTCGTTGCAAAGGTGGGGAAAGTTCTGATCACTATTTTTTGGTATTTACCATAATGTAAAAACACATTTCCTAGGAAATGTATGCTGTTATTACGTTATGGTAGGGAGGTCACCACTCAGACCGGCCTCAGCCCCCATTGAGGCCTCATCAGTGAGTAGCTAGACCGAATTATTAATACCAAAGGGTATAGCGAAAAGAACTTATATACTCTGCTATACGAGTTGTCCAAAAAGGTACACCCATTAAGTTACTTAAATATAAAGAGCCAACAGGCTTCATTTCGGCGATATAAACATTAATTAAATTAAGGGGATATTAGATCCCACATTGTTTTAAAACCGAATAAGAAACTCAAAGATTGGAATCAGAGAGTTTTGCCGAATATAGTATAAAAAACTATAAAAGTATCGCCGAAATGAAGCCTGTTGGCTCTTTATATTTAAGTAATATAAATGAAGTGTTTTGATTACATATTTCTAAATGCCTTTCTAAAACAAGGCACTTCCATGTTGGAATTAGAATCTAAAACAAGGTGTAGGAGAAAAAATGCAACATACCGCTCTGAAAAATGCTTCTTAAAAGTGAGGCAGTGTAGATGCTCACTTTCTTTAAATACTTCTGTTTAAAACTAATCATTATAAGAGACCACGTTAGCATCCATAATTTTTTAGAGAAATGCAAAGCACTTACTCCTTTCTTGACTGATCTATATTGAAATCAGTTTCCCGAAAAACGAGTGTACGAACTCGAATTATGAAAGGAATTAAATGCATTTACAATTTCGCAATAAGCCTTTAGCTTAAGCACTTTTTCATTATATTTCTACTGGTGAGCATGAAACATGCGAAAAGAAAACGTAGACCTGTCTCATTTGATCGGAGGATAAAAGTTCAAGTTTCTCTACCTTCTTCTTTCACTTCGGCTGTAAATTCTCGCCGATATAACTTCTTGTGATTTATTATTATCGTTGTTGCTGTTGTTGTTGTTGTTGTTGTTGTTATCTGGAAGTTCTAGAAAGTCAAGGACTCATTGAGAGGCCATAGATCACCCATGCTAGATATTATACTTTCTCTTCAACTCATTCATAGTAGACGCACTGACTGTGTTCAACAGCCAAACTGTCCCACTAATTCATTGCTCTGTGAGAGAAAAATGTTGCTATCACCGCTGTCTTAACTGCACACAAACTTAATTTCCACCGATGCCCTACTATCCTCTCCCTTCCTCTCATATAACGAAAAATTTCAACTTGTATCTTATAATATCCTTTCAGACATTTATAGACATCTATAAACGCACGGAAAATAGTCGTAATTAACATTGGTTTATATTTGAGCTACAAACCTAGACAATTAACTTTTATAAATTTTTTTTTTTTTTTTTATGTTTGCTAGAAAAACATAAGGGGATAAAAAATATTCCGAGTTTCCAGAGAAAGCGCCCTCTGTATGAGACCGTCACCCACTGTATGAGATCTCTACCTGGTCTTCGTTGAAAAGACTTATTCTTCATTTCCCAGGATTTGAATCTACTGCCAATTAATAGAGAAAAAGACTTGTCTGATAGCTTTAGTGGCTTTGGTGTAATTATAATATTTAATTTTGAACTCGTTTTTCTACAAGAGGGAAGAACATTTGATAACATTTAGGAGTGGTAACAACAGTTCACAAATTGACTATATTTTGACTAGAAGAAAACATCTTAAGGTTGTGACAAATTGTAAAGTATTTCCAACAGATCAAGTAGCACAGCAACACCGACTGCTGTGCGCAGACTTTTTGATATTGCGCAGACATTTGATAACATTTAGGAGTGGTAACAACAGTTCACAAATTGACTATATTTTGACTAGAAGAAAACATCTTAAGGTTGTGACAAATTGTAAAGTATTTCCAACAGATCAAGTAGCACAGCAACACCGACTGCTGTGCGCAGACTTTAAAATAAGATCAAAGATAAGAACCTCTGGATGCCATGGGATGAAGACAATTAAGTGCTTTCGCTTAAAAGAGGAGAGTGTGAGGAATCGTTTTAGGGAGAGGGTGTTAGAGAGGATTTCGGATGGACTGGAAATTGTGCAAGATTGGTGGAAACATAATTCAAAATTAATCCTGAGCTGTGCAATCGAGGTGCTTTGCGAGACATCTGGAAAGATTAGAGAGCAGAAGGAGGGTTGGTGGTGGAATAATAATGTACAAGTGGCAGTGACAGCTAAGAGGAAGGCAAAGCAGAAGTGGGATGAGTCAAGAGTGGAAGAGGACAGAGAGAGGTGTACAGAGAGAGAAAGCAAGAAGCCAAGAGAGTTGTGGCACAGGCGAAGGCCATGGCATATCAAGATCTGTATGATCAATTAGAAACAAAGGAAGGACAGAGAAAAATTTACCAACTAGCGAAATGTAGAAATAAAGCAGTAAAGGACATCTTACATGTGAGGCAAATCAAAGACGCTGAAGGAAGAGTATTATGGAGGGACGTGGACATAAGAAACAGATGGAAAATATACTTTGAGGGACTTTTGAATGAGGAACATGCAAGGACTCACAAAGAAGATGGGAAGCCTTCTGAGGGGATGATGCAAAACATCAGTAGAGTGGAAGTGAAGGAGGCCATGAAGAGGATGAAGAATGGAAAATCGGTGGGCCCGACAGAATTCCAGTGGAGGCATGGAAGGCGCTGGAGGAAGAGAGAATTGACCTGCTGTGGGACCTGTTCATGAAAGTTTGCCAACAGAAAAATATACCCGAGAAATGGAGGGAGAGTACTCTTGTCCCCATCTACAAGGGTAAAGGGGATGCACAAGACTGTAAAAATTACAGAGGAATAAAGTTGATGTCCCACACAATGAAAATCCTAGAAAGGGTTCTTGATGGTAGATTGAGGAAGGAGGTGGAGATTGCAATGGAACAATTTGGCTTCATGCCTGGTAGATCAACAACAGACGTATCTTTGGGTTACGGCAGATGATGGAAAAGTATCGAGAGAAACAAAGGGAGCTACATCTGGCATTTATTGATCTGGAGAAAGCATACGATAGAGTGCCAAGGTAAGAAGTCTGGAGATGTCTGAGGGAGAAGAAGGTGCCGGAGAAATATGTCAGGTTGTTGCGGGAAATGTACAGAAATGTGATGACAAGTGTTCGGACCTGTCTGGGACAGACAAAAAGTTTTCAAGTAACAGTTAGCTTGCATCAAGAGTCAGCATTAAGTCCGTTTCTGTGATGGAGGTGGTAACAGGAGGTGAGAGAAGATGCGCCTTGGACAATGTTGTATGCAGATGACATCTTGCTGTGTGCAGAATCAAGAGAAGAAGCGGGAACTAAACTGGAAATATGGAAAAAAATACTGGAAGAGAGAGGTATGAGACTGAGCAGAAGTAAGACAGAGTATATGTGTTGCACAGTGGGCGGCGGACAGGAGACAGATATGGAGCTGGAAGGAAATGTCACCAGGAAGGTGAGAGACTTTAGATACTTAGGTTCAACAGTGGAAGATGATAGAGGAGCTGAGAAGGAAGTGGGATGCAGGATACAAGCGAGTTGGAGGAACTGGAGGGAGATGGCTGGAGTGTTATGCGATAAGAGGGTGCCGATCAATCTGAAAGGCAAAATCTGTAGGACAGTAGTGAGGTCAGCTATGACATATGCTATAGAAACTGTGGCCCTGAGGAAAAATAACATCAGCAGGATGGAAGTAGCAGAGATGAGAATGCTTAGGTGGATGTGCGGTGTGACCAGAAAGGATCGTATGAGAAATGACTATGTCAGAGGAACAATGAAAGTTATGAACTTAGGAGCGAAAATACAGGAGGCAAGGTTGAGATGGTTTGGTCATGTGATGAGGAGGGAGGAAGAATATGTGGGAAGAAGGGTCATGCAGATGGATGCAAGGAAGGCGGAAGTGTGGGCGGCCAAAGAAGAGATGGAGGGAGCTGGTAGAAGAGGACTTGAGAATGAAGAACTTGGATGTGGTGACAGCCGAAGACAGGAAGGTGTGGAGGAGACTCATTATCAACAGTGACCCCCACTTAAGTGGGAGAAGCTGCAGAAGAAGAAGAAGAAGAAGGTGTAATTATAATATTTGTTTACTTGAAGCAAAAAGTGAAGAGACAGACTGAAGTAATGTTTCATTACAGTGCAAAATTAAAGAAAATATTGGGGAAGGATTCTAATGGTTGTTGATTAAAGCATTTTCGAGGGAAACTCGTGAAATATGTATTATTTTTATTTATTTATTGTGAAATACTAAGATTTAAGTATTTTAAATATCCCCCAAAAAACAGCAATAACTAAAAATATGCATTAGGGTTTTTCGCCCAAAATTAAATTAGCGCTTTCCCTATTTAATGATCGATAAATAGTTAATTCGTGGCCACTTCTTAATAGGACATTCATTCTTGATAAAAATAAAAAATAAAGTAAAACAATTTTACTGTAATTAATCAATCAACTATTTTATGGATATGAGTTTCTTTTGGTCTTTTGACTCCTGTAAAAATGTAATAATATAATCACTGTTGAAAGATTCTTTAATTTTTTTTCTGAATATTATACAGTAGTTTAACGGAGTGTAACATAGTATATGCAGTATGTCCTCATTTATTTTGTCTGGCTATTTTGTATGGCAAAACGCTTTTTACCTACAAAAAGAAGGCACAGCCATGGGCTCGCCATTATCCCCCCCCCCCCCCATTTTAACTTTTACATGGAACATTTTGAGCAACTTGCTTTAGGCTCCTCCCCTTTAAAACCCAAAGTCTGGCTTAGATACATTGACGATGTTTTCGAGATCTGATCCCATGGTCGCCAGACACTAGGCAAATTCCTTAGCCACCTAAACAAACAACACAAAATCATATAGTTCACAATTGAGATTGAAAAACAGAACACACTTCCGTTAAAAGATACACTTGTCACACGTCTTCCTTCTGGCAATCTTTCCTTCACGGTTTACCGAAAACCGACACATACAGGCCAATATATACACATAAACTCCTACCACCACCGAACACAAAAACTAGATGTCATCAACACTCTAAAAAGCAGGGCTCTGAAAATCTGATTCAGTGAACAGACACTGAAAGACGAATTTAAAGTGATCGGCAATACTTTCCAAAAAAATGGGTACAGCCAAAACACTATTAACAAATTTCTCTACAAGACCTCAATAAAAAACAAAGACAAACCAGACTACAACAAAACTATAACCATTCCCTACATTAAAGGGACATCAGACAAAATAAACAGAGTACTACAAAAATACAACCTCAAAGCCACTTTTAAACCCCCCCCCTGCAAAATTAAAAAGCTAACTCAACTCATCCAAAGACCCCCCCCCCGCTGGCCCACCATGGAGTATACCTTATTCATTGCGCCTGTAACATACCATATATAGGACAAACAGGACGCACAATTCCTATCAGACAAAAAGAACATAAACGACACATTAAATATAATAATTATGGTGAAGCTGGTCTTTCTGCTCATGCCCTGAACACCTTACATAGAATTGACTGGAAAAGCACTAGATGTCTACATCACACCAAAACATGGTATGAATGCAAATTTAAGGAAGCCTGTGAGATCATTATCAACCACCCCAATCTGAACAATAATGAAGGTCTAAATATCCCATACATATGGAAGGCATATATTCGACCCACGGAACCTTCCTCTCTAAGAACAACTATAAACAGGACTATAGTAAATCCAGGATCCTAAATCAAAAATAACAATTATAATACTAAAAATATGACATCATTGTTACTGAAAGAAAACTATCTATAAGATTTCTGCTTCTCTAAATATCACATATGGTATTTTTTCGAGAGATATTTCAAGCCTACTGTGCGAAGTGGTGAGAGAAGAAAATCGGTTGCCACCCGAAAACCATTCACAGAAATCATGTCCACGGTGAGATTCAAACCTACTGACTGTTGATTAGTCAGCAAGACGCTATTCAACTACTACCTAATAGTAAAATTTGCTGCCCTAGAAAGAGTAGAAAAGTTCACTACCGGGCACAGTTATCCCTTAAACTCTGTCCAGAACTTGTCGTTTTAGACTTTACTTCAAGAGGAAATTGTTAAAGTAAAAATATTTAATATTTTTAAATATAATCAGCTTCTTTTTCGTTGTCCTTTTTCATGCCTATATTGTGCTTCCTATTTAAAAACTTGCTACTGAGTAAGTTTATTAGATTTTTTAATGCACTACTATTAGAACTGATTTCGTTACATTTCCTTATTACAGTGACTGCAGGAAGACCACCGGTTAAACCAGGATGTGGCTTACGGTACTGCTTTTAGGTAAGCATAAAAAATAAGACTAAATCTCTGTTTGAGTTCTATAAACGTGCTTAAGATTTTCTTCTTTTCTTTTTTCTTTTTTTTCAAAGAAAAACTCGCACTTCAGATCATTTAACTGAAACCACATAGCAAGGTATGACCTTGACATCACGCAAGCTTGCTCTTATTCTTGGTAAGCGTGCTCTGGTATGTTGTCCTTAATCTAAAAAAAGTAGAAGTTAACCGAAGTTAACCTCACCTAATTGGCTAATTAATTAGACCAAACAAGATTCGACTCAGTTAAATATGATGAAGCATGCAGTTCAAAAGGCGTGACTAATTACAGCCAAATAACGGTTACATTTACTGTTTTATTCCTTAATGTTTTATACTAAGGCCGGGAATGAGAGCAGAGTTAAGTGATCAGCTCAAATTATGTTCCATTTATGTAGAAATGCAGCAGTAATTCCTTCACCACACGCACATGCAAGAACAGCAGTGATGTAGCCATATTTTTAAATTCCATATTTTCCATAAATATTTAATGTTTCTTCTTCTTGTCATGTGGTTGTTACAACGTCGATTGTATATAAAAATGCAAAATTAGAGCATTTATATGGAATATAACCAATTCTGAAGACAACTCCATCGATGATGTATCATTAAAGAAATGAGACATTTCTTTAATGTCTCATTTCCAGTATTATATAAACACATTGTAGACTTTCAACTGAGATACATTACGTAATATTCAGGCAGCGAAGATTTATTAAATTAGGAAACCAGTGGCGACCGGTGAAAATTTTAAGTGGGGGTGCTGCATAAAAGATAAGAAAAATAATTCATTTTTTTCCTAATCAGTAGCCAATTTATTAATAAGTAAATTTACATATTAAAAAAATTGCTTTATTAAAAATATTTCACCCTCACCACGAACACACACACACACCAATAATAAAAGTTTCGTACACAGAAATAACGCGCGCAAGCATACAATTTATCTGTAGCGACACTGTTCAACGAGCAGTGTCGGTTTCGACATTCCATCGCTGCGTTAGATCGCAGTGCATTTGTTTCGTAATCTAAAGAGTTAATCGAACAATTCCAATTATTAACTATTCAGTCAATGTCAAAACATAAGCTGTAACCTTTAACATGTTGTATTGTATTTGTATAATGTGGTAAGCATTATTATTATTTATAAACACAAACAAAATTTAATTGTTTTTTTCCTTGGGGGCGCTGCAGTGTCGCAGCGCTTATGTACAAGCCGCCACTGTAGGAAACTAAAAGCGCAAACATCCAAGTTATCAAATTAATTGGTATTTTTGAAGTACAGAGACCATGCTAATTCAAAAGCTTTTGTTGACACTAATTCAGTAGCAGAACAACACTGACTCGCGTAATCTTATGACACCTTATCTTGAGGTACGTTTTGAGATTTTGCAGTCATATCAGGAAAACAACACCTATTTTATTTAAACTGAGAGTTAGTTTACTTTGTGGAATTACACGAAAGAAACATTTTTCTTTTATATATCTAAAATTAAGTTTTAAGTTTTTAAGGTAATAAACTTGTTAATATGAAGTGACAGCTCTTTCTGTAGTTTCATTTACACTTTAAAAATAGCCGAGGCCACACAGAAATTCCGTACAAACAAAATCTATATTTCTTTTCTAAAGATATTAGCTTGTAGCAAAGCCTTTGAACAGCGTTCCACCTAAAAAGTCTGCATCAAAATGATCAAATAGGTATTTGATTATCATCTAATGCGATGGTTATAAAACTAGTTGACTGATAGATGACAGTAATTGATGTTCAGAGTAAATTCTTCAAAGAGCTAGGTTGTTAGGAGATGAATGCCACAAGATTCGGTGTTAGTACCCTTTTTGTTTCATATATATTCATAAATGATTTAGATTGAAATATTAAAAGAAAAAGTTCTATTTTTACTGATGATACAAAAGTAAGCAGAGTTCTAATGAAAAGTTATTTAAAGAATTATCTTAATACGTGTATATTAGAAGAGTAAATGATGAAGTATGATTTAAAATTTGATATGAACGAACGCAAGTATATTCGATTCGGTAAGAAGATAACATTGGATGAATATGAGTTGAATGGACAGGCTTTATAAAAAGTAAATGAATACGAAGATTTGAATATTTTGGTCAATAGGTCATTTAAAGGTTGGCACTCAGCTTTACTTGCTATGATTTTTAATGGAGCTCAAGAAAATTCAAAGATTCAGAGAGGATTGATTGTATCCTCAACAGTTATAAGAATCAGTAAGTTAGTTATAATCTGATTAATTTAATTAATATTAGATGGCATGGAGATTTAATCGAGGTTTAGATGTTAGTTCATGGCATATATAAGATAGATAGCTGAAGTTTGTTGTATTGAGCTAAACCAGGCTCTAATTTTTATTTTTATTATTATTATTATTATGTGAACCCTACTTACGAATGGTTATTATAAACCTATAATACATTAGTACTTTGGGTGAGCTAAGGATTTTTTTTTCCATTATTATTATTATTTTTTTATCAAGTCCGTAAACCCTGCTCTAGAGGCACCAAGCCTTCAATATCTAATTCGAGTAATGAAAATGTCGATATTGTTATGTGTCTTTGCATAAATATGTAAGGAAATATAAAAATATAAGGAAATATATATATATATATATATATATAATAAAATAAATATGAGAGAAGGATGAAAGGGAAAAGATAAGATGCGTGAATGTACACGTCATCCGGGTGCGAATGGTGAATTTCGTGATAATCGTATCCGTTAGTCCACAGCAGCTATTAGCCAGTATATAGTTCAACCGTGTTCGTTTTATTTTTAAGATCATTTGCTTAGTGAGTCTCAAACTGTGTCTGTTGATTTGTATTCCTCCCAGTAACTCCAGTCTTTCCCTTCACAAAGATAAAGCCAACTTTAAATGCATTTGATAGTTACATTAGCAGAAAATCATTAGTTATACACAATAAAGTCTATAAGCTGATAATTTTTTAAAACTCTTCACCGTAATTCTTCATTTTCATTTTTGCTTTAGTACAAAGTAATATTATCACCTGATTTCGAATACAATGATGTTATGTTTATTATTTTTCCTAACCCATCCACGATACATGCTGGCGAACTATGTGCGACCACAAATGCGAGACCCCTCGACTCTTCTGCACATGGCAAAAGAAGGCAAATCCATTCTGATAATAGGTAATCAATGCGTTTCGTGGGATGAATGTTTATTATTATACGTCGGAAAAATTAGCTTTTCTTTTATGAAAATTCTAGTTTTAAGTGGTAACTATTTTGCTTGTACAACAGTTTGAAAATTTTACGTATAAAGCACGTGATTTTGCGCATTGGTAGCGAATTCGTACATCGCCTTATTCCTTTCTCCCGTTTAACATGAATTGACTCTTCTTGGCACATTGCCAGCCGAAGGCCTCTCATCTGTGGTCTGACAGTAAATGGTTCAATAAGCTTTTAAGCCTTATACAATCTGGTTCGCACTTGTATAAAACATGCAATCTATTTAGTTTAAATTATCATTAAAAGATTGCTTGTTTTTCAGTGAATTTTATTTTTACCGGGCTATGCTTGGAATCTTTTTTTTTAAATTTTTACTTTTTAAATAAACGATGTCATCCCCAAATTTTGCAAACAATCTGATTTAATGTTGCAATATTCTACAAAAAACACCAATGTTTACAATTCAGTTTACAATTTAGCTGACCTGCGATCTTGAAATAATATTCTTTTCCGTGTTAAGCAGAGGTGCAACTGTCTGCTTGGTTTGTTTCTGGTCAATAATTCAATCATAAAAGCAACAAATACTTAACTGATATTGCCGTGAAAACCTACTAGCAAAAAAAAAAAAAAAAGTACAAAAAAAAAGTCAATGTTTATGACAGACTTATAAAGTACTGTACTTCGTTTTATGAGTTTAGCATATATATATATATATATATATATATATATAAGATTGTAGAATATTTTCTAATCAACTATTTTTCGAGTTTATGATATAAAATGTTTAAAATAAATATAAAATTTAAAATAGTGTTTATAATATTATAACTTACAGGATTAATATAAAATATTTATTTTATTCACCCGTGTTAGTGTACGTTACTTCTTTTAATTTTTACTTTTTAATTTTCCTCATTAAAATTTTCACTTAACTGTTTACTTCCTTCTATGGTTACGTACATTCAGCTTTGTCTTTTCATTTGCAAATCACGAAGCAAAAAGCAGTACTAATTATAGTTTAATTACCTTTCATTCTAGAAGGTGTTTCCGACTAGTACTTCAAGGGTATTATATCAAAGTCTAGCTAGTGTGTGATATACTGCGTACTGCATTCTAGATTTAATTACAAAGGTGGGACCATTGTTTCCTAATCAAAGTCTTGAGGGAATTTTGGATTTTTATAACGTGTGACTTTTCTTTTTTACTGAAAAGCAAGTCGCATACGTAGTAGTGGATAAGAAATTCACACATTTAAGGTACTTGTGAGGGTCAATACAACGTTAATAGACATGTCATCCTTGGAAAACGTCTTGTGGTTTGGTCGACGGTGTCGTTAAAAAGGTTAAGAAAGCAATTAGTGAAATGAAGGTTTTTTTTTAACGTACATTTATTATTTCTTAGCACTCATTTTACACTTTTTCTAGTAGAAATGAAATAACTATGTAATAATAATAATTAATAAATAAATAAATAAACTAAATAATAATGTCTACAGACATTCTCTAGCGCAATGTTCTTATAAACTGAGTATCTATTGTAGCCTTTACTAGCTCAGCAGTTTTCTATGCAGGCAAGACATTTTAAAGATGTTCTTTGCTGGGAGGATGATTCAGAGATAGAACTTTATTATTCGAAACATCCAAAGCCTTTCAGGATTAACTCAGTATTCATTAAATGGCATGCACCAAACATTGAATTTCATTTTCATGAGCGAAGCATCTTTTCTTGGCAAGTCCTTTAAAAACATAGTTTGTTCCTCTTGCTGGACTGTCCGAAAGTAAAGGTAGCAGCAATATTTGGTGAAGATTCAATCCAAGAAAAAGGAAGATGGTCTTCAAATACCACAAAACCAACAATGCCTTCAAATACCAACAATGCACTTAGTATTTTATTGCATTTAGGAAGGAGGACATGATGTTTGTTTGTTTGCTTTATGCCAAAGAAATGAGCCAGAGACTGTTCTTTCCTGGTATGTAAAAAAAAACTACTTCCTTCAAACTGAAATTAGAGGAATCAGTAAATAAATGCCTATATTGTTGAGGTTTTATTCCCCAAAGCAAATTTTTCATCAGTTCATTAATGTCCAGAACACACAAAGGAAATTTTACATACCATTAGATCTTACAGTTTTTCACTCTCTTTCTAAATGTAAATAAATATTCATGTCTTTTTAGAAAATAGATTCCATTTTTACAGCCTAATCACAAAAGTTCTGCTAGTCGCTTTGACAAATGCAGATGACGTACTATGTAATTAAATTCCTTTACTCAATTAGGTGTGTAGTTCTTGAGTACCCTCGGATCAGATTGATGACCCTCTGTACAATAGTAGTCGTTTTTTTTTTTTCCAGTAATATCAGTAATAGTGAGATTATGGGATAAGGGTAAGAAGATCTCTGTGTAACATGTCTTTATTGTGGATGGAGAATTTTAAATGTCCTGTTTGAAATTTAAAAAAAAGTAGCAGTCTTCAAGGTTCATGCCATGTCATGCAAATGGCAAACTTCAACTCTTCTTTGCTTTCATTCATTACCGCGGATTTCCGTAGCACATTATGTTGCATATACATAATGGCCAAATTTTGCCTTCTTCTTCTCTCAAATGGCGGCTTATAAAATACAGCAATTTGTACTTTGTTATACATCAATGTTGTGATTTTGTTATAAGCAGTTCGACACATAAGAACTGTTTGGCGAATTCTCACAGCCGCGACGGTGTTCCTTCCTCAATCTCACAGTTTCACAGAAAAACCAAATACAACCGAACCCAACTATCCTCAATTCCAAATAGTCTGCGATTGATTAATATGAACAAGCTTGCTATGAAACGATCTTCTGCTCTCCGTCTGTCCTTCGCTAACGCTGTCACGTTCTATTACCATATCCATTAATTCTGCTACCATGTAATAAGTAAGAATTTATGAACAAATGGTCTTTATTTTCTTCATCTTTTTCTAAACAGTGACGTTATTCAACTTCAAAAATCCAGTCTGAAATAAGCATATATCAAAATTAATGTAAAAAAATTTTCAATTATGTTCCAAAATCTTATCAACTTGTGTAATCTTTCCGGCGCTTGAGGAAAATAAATATTTGCAAACGAAACTGGATCCACTTGTTTTTATAACCGGAAGCAATGTTCCGCTCCTTTTACTGGCCTTCACCAGACAGACAAAGCTATGCTAATGAACCCTACGCATTCTTACAAAGCACTCCTTAAAATCAACAACTTGGGAATTGTGAAAATGAAAGCCTCACTAACAGTAATCTAACTAATGAGTATCTCCAGAATGATTTGTCAACTAGGTTTCAAACATTTTCGAAAGCAAACATTTACACGGAACTTCCTGCAAAGGGTTTAAGTCGTACGCTCTGTCCTAAATCACGTATACTTATATTTGTGCTTACCCTCGTAAAAATGCGTGAAGAATTATAATGATTCGACTGACGTCACGTTTTAATAATCAAGCCATGCTTAGATGCCCATGGCTTTTATTGAATGCGTGGAAACTGAATCATCAGTTTTATTCCTTTCTCATAAAGGTTGCGAAATCGTATAAACAGGGTGCGCATTATAGATTGTACCTGAAGAGAAGCTGTAAGAAAGCAATTATTTCGACACTGTGTACACTTACCAGTTTATAGAATCTTTCCAATTTGTAATCGGTTCATATTATTCTTTCTTGACTGATTAGTATTTCTTTCTATGCAATTTTTCGTTTCTTTAAAAACGAAAACTTGCATAGAACTCTAAAGTAGGTCAGCATATGTTGACGTCATGATATGCAAAAGCATGATCATAATAAAACTAGTGTTTAAGTTGTTGCATATTATAAATCTCTATTCCCTTTTAATTGACGATCTCAGACAAGAATTTGTTTTGACCTAGAAATTCAGAATGATTGAAGGTTTTGAAGGAGAATATACTAATTAGCATTTGAATTGAATATATGTAGGCTGTGATGTTCCAGGAAAGAAATATTAAGGAAAATTATTCCAAACGAACAGACGTTCGTGTGTGTGTGGGGGGGGGGATGAATGCAAAAGAAGAAAAGTTAGTTTGGCGAGTTGAGAAATGACTTGCAAACAAATAGCGACTCAACTGGCTGGTGCTCGTTCAAATCTTAGCGGAATTAGCTTGGAAGTATCTGTAAATAGACAGACAAATAAAACTGCATATCTTGGTAGAGTAAATTAATGTGCGTGTGTGTGTGTGTGTGTGTGTGTGTGTGTGAGAGAGAGAGAGAGAGAGAGAGAGAGAGAGGATAAGTAGATTCAAGTTAGATTTTTTTTGTCCTCTTTCTTCGGATGTGAGAAGCGCATATTCTGATGAACATACTATCTTCACTTAAAATACTATATTGATTTCAGACTCATGCACAGAGAGGGAGATACAATAAGACACAAAAAGTAGCCGTTCTTAAACCACTATGTTAAGAAGCATAGCTATATTTAAATAAACATTTGAAGAGGTAAAAATATCCTTCCACCATACTCATAAAGAAATTAATAATGAACATTTATTTCTTCTGTACTACTTCTATTTCTGTTCTTCTATTTCTTTATTGGTTATATGATAGTTTTTTTTCCTTTTTCCCCCTTGTTTAAACACGATTATAAAGTAAATTTAATTTGACGAAAACTTATTCGATAAAATGAACTTTTTTTTTTTTTTGGATACCACTTTTAAGATTTTATTTCAAAGTACGTCTGTGAATCTCCAATGGTCCTTGAACTCACCATAAATTGAAATATAGGAGCAAATTATTTGTATTAAGCAACTACTTGAAATTATACCAAATATAGATATTCATTAGTATTTAATGAATATCTATATTGTTTTCGCTTCCACAAAAAGATAATGTATGAGACATAACATATTAGCATTTGTGAGCAGCGTTGCCGAATTCTGTGCTCAACGTAAGATTGATGGAAGACTGAACATTACAGTAATTGTATTCTATTTCCTGCAGAAATAAACCTGTTTATCTCCACACCGATCTCAATAATCAAGATATATCCAGGCATCACAAATTACAGAGAACAGCCTTTATTAAATCTTCAGGATATTGACCTAAATAACTGAATATCATGTTTCGAAATATTATTTGCGCTTTTCAAATTTTCAAGGATTATTATACAGAGATTTGAAATAGAGGTTTTGAGTCTAACACGAACTATGGAGAGAGAGACTTTAAGAATTTTTGTTTCACATGTCGAAAGAGTCAGTAACGATTATTTTAAGTACCGCAAGCTAAGAACTGATGTATGCAATTAAAATAGCAAGCTAATTAAGATAATGATAAACTTGATAAGACAGTGATAAATTTGCAGACTTTTTTTAATTAATTATAATGAAATAAAGGTAGAAGTTTGGTTCATTTACATTATTCTCATAAGTAATATATTCATTGGAAAGTATGATTATTTTGTTTTGCGTTTACCCAGGAGGGATACTGCAGCATTTCCTTTTGTCCCAAGCAGCCGTCCATTCTTCGTGGCATACAGGTGGTGCACAGGTAGGTGTTAAGAAACGTGACTTGTACATTAAAATTTTACTTATATTGTCTACTGCTTTGTTCTGATTTTTTTATGCTACTTTATAAAAGCAAGTAATATATGAAGTAGCTAATTCGTGAATAAATAATTTCTTGCTTAAAATGTTTTAAAGAATCTTTCCTTCTTGAAATACGCTCTGTATTTCGAGAAATTGAAATACAGAATATTTCAGAGTACAATGTATTTAGTAACCATTCTGGATGTTTTTTTTGTGACTATTATTTTTGAAAAGAATACATATGTGCCCGACCATCCATCTTAATAATTTTCATGCGAGTTCGTCTGGTAGCCATGTTGGCTTTACTGAATGAAATGTTATGAAAATTCATGAAATGCAATTAAGTAAGATGACATCTGTAGACATGATATTTATGAAATTTCATGATAGCGGTTCAAACGTTCATGGTTGTAACATACAGATAGACAGGAAACTTTTGATACGAACATGGTATTAATATGATTTCTGATGGTATGATATTCGTAGTTGAATAAATATCGGCTCCAGAGTTTAAAAGCCATTAGAAAAATATTGACAGGCTGGTGAAGTATTTGTTGCAATTAGGACTGAATCAAAATAAAGCAACGAGACAAGTGTACGTCTGTTATATCGTGTATTCTTCGTTCAGGCTGTTTTTTTTTTTGTTTTTAATCCAGTGTTTCTGGAAGAGCAGAATACCCAGGAATCTTCGCCAGATAACTCGCTTTCACTGAAAAGGTTTTATAAAGAAGGCTTCTTAGACCGGATTCAAACTCAGGCCTTTCTAAACCTTGCAAATACATTAACAGGAGATTTGGGCTAAATTTAAATGAGAAAGTCTGTAATAAATGCTACAATAACTCAGAATTCTTTGTGGTAGCCCTCTGCTGTCGAAAAGGTTCCGCTAAGCAATGTACGAGTATAAATATTTATACTCGTACATTTATACTGGTATAAATCTTTGCGTCATATCCTTGTAGGCATTTTAAAAATTATAAATTATAATTTGCTTGATTTCAAAAAAAATCCAGTTGCATTTTTCCCAACACGTATGGTTTATTTTAAGCAATTTTATTTTTTAATCTTCTGTTGTTTTATGGTGATACTCACTTATCATAAGCATTACTCAATGAACTCTTCTGACTACCTGTTAATGATATAAATTCATATTTTTCCAATTATCAGAGATATATGCATGTAAAATACTTCGTGGTAAGTACTTTCTGATTCATTAAACTGATAAAGTGATATGTCTAAAAATTTAGACATATATTAAAATAACAGTGTGTAATCTGTTATATAGTTAAAGTACTGTGGTATTTTCAATGCAAATAGATTTATACTTTATTAACACGCTTCGAAGAGCATTCCAATGATCCATTTGTCTTCATTAAGTACTTCGCAAACATATTATCTTTAAATAATTTTGATTTTCTAGTAGGACTGCTGAATTCATAAACTGAGATATTTATCTAAAATTACACTTTAAAATGTTTTGAATTCTAAATATTAAAGATCAAGTAATAATTATATAAATACAGACTAATAAATTAAATCGGATCGATTAATTCTTAAGTACGTTTAAAGCAAATAAATGATTCTGACATAAAGCGATTAGAAAAATAAAATCAAGAATAATACAAAAGTTATACACACATAAAAATGAAATACTTAAAGCTATGCTATAAGATGATATAAGACATAACATAAGATATAAGAGAAATAATATAAGATATAAGAAATAAAACAGAAATAATAAATAATAATAAGAAGAAATAATACAATGATATAAGAAATTAAAATACCGTATACGTATCAGTAAAAGATAAAATTTACCTCCTGAAGTAGTCAAATTGCAACCATTAAGCTTTGGTTCGAATTGGAATCATTGCTGTTGTCAGTAATATTATTAATTTTCTCTTCCATTAGAAGACATTATTCTACGTTGAGTGACAATATGAATTTCACGAACTACTCAATTTACTACCGTGTTCCGCACTCAAAACATTAAAAACATGTCTCCGATTTTTGTTTTGAGGATAAAACTTACTGAGGAAAATAAACCTTAAGACGACAGTCCGAAACTGAGTACTTCAGTGCTGCAGATCTTTTACAAAATCTGTAGATGATTTTCATTTTCCAGTGTGACACTATAGTCCTGCTTAATGGAGGCCTAAAGTAAATTAAAATCCCATAATCTTATGCAAATTTATTAGCTTCCTACCGATTTCTCACGATAAAAATGCGTGTCATAGTTTTACAATCTTTAGTAGGCGCAAGTATCATAAACAATAAAAGTAAGTTTAAAAAATAAAAGGTATCGATACTCTATGTCATTACACATCATAAACTACTGCAAGAACGCATCATTTTTGTTGTTGTTGCATAGCACAGCCCAAACACAACTTCGTATATTTTCTGGATCAATTTACATTGTTCATTGACTTAGAAGTTGTTGGCTAATAATATTCAATGTTGTTTCAAACTGTCAAGATATTGAGTTTAAAGTGAGAATTTCGAAATATAGATCGGTACAACAATCAAGTCAGGATAATCCCGAGGAAATCAGATTCTGGAAAATCTAGTTAGCAATCATTTATAACATTGAAATGTACGAAGTTCTACTGCGCTTCATTCGTTATTCTTTTTAGTCACAAAATGATTTCTGTTGCCCTTTTTCTATTTATTTCTATAACTGGAAAGACAAAACTTCCTTGGTGGCTTCTAGATCAAACTTTTCTTTGTTAATTAAGGAAGAATAATTTGAATTTCAAAAAAAAAAAAAAAAAAAATTCATTCTCTCTTACCTGGAATTATACATAAGATTGGGATTTTTCCCTTTCAAAAGAAGAAGAATACAGGAATTTTCATAATTATTTTAGTACAATTTTTTTATCTTAAAAATACTTAAGGTGATAGTGTCGTGACGGCTTTTTTCTTGTCGTGTTCTAAATCCATCTAGCCTTAAGTCACTTTTATAATTAAAATAACCAATTGCGAAATGATCACCGATCCAAAAGTAGGGAAATTTATATTTATACTGCGCCACCCTATTCTTAGATTAGTCTATATAAATAGTAGGATCAGTTCTAAATTAAGTTAGCAGTCATCTCATTAGGCCAAATCATCTATTATCATTTTTACTTGGGGTTCCCGCAAGATTCGAATATTTATGAACGGTGCAATAATAAGGAATTCAGGCAAACACAATATTTAGATCAATAAAATAAAACATTTAATATATGATATGGTTAACAAATACAAGAACTCTATTTTTAAATGGAACTATACAATTAACTTAACACATCTTCTTAGGTCACTGATCCTAATTCAATGTTCTAACTTTCATATACTATTCACAGTCTCAAAAACACAAATCTTCTTATCTCAAGTTAATATAACAATTTCACATTTTATTCAGTCTTCACAAATCTATCAGCTCAATGTTTATATTCACAGCAGGCAATAAACTACGTAAGCTATATTCCAAGCAAATATATTCCGGACTTTGAGCGTCGGAGATATATTACAGTTAATGCTAGAATAGAATAACTTATACAACTACTCTTACCAGACAAATTCTTCAACACTTCAAATTATTGAGAGAGCACTTATGAATTAACTTAATTAACGTTAGCGGAACACACATAACAAATATTCTCCATAGTTTAAACTGTATTACTGTAAGTCGCACTTCACTATTCCAAACAACAGTAATTAGGTACTAATATCTTTTCCTGTTCACTTTTCTCCAAGTAATCAATATAATCTTTTCCTAGGGCAACATAGAATTTAATCGTAATCCAGATTAACTGGAACTAATCAGAATTTTCGCATTGACTGTCCAGTTTCTTTTTTATCTGATTACGGTAATAACTTTTCTTCATAATAACAGCTGACTTCGCTCATAATATTAAACTTTATGATTCACTACTTATTGGTTCACTTCCGAACACTATACTCATAAATTTCTTCCCTGAGGATTTTATAATCTTGGTTCCGCAAAACTCTCTCCTCACTTGCTTAATAATAATTCTTCTCTTCCTTCTTGTCTTATATATCTCTCTATGACCTTCACTCTCCCTTTCTGTTTCTCCCTCTCTCTCTATCTATGACCTTCACTCTCCTTTTTCGTTCGAACGCCACGCTCTACTCCACTCGTGGTTGTTTACGCGTGCGTCTCCATGACAATAGACTAAATGTAAACATTTCGCTAATGTAATGTATGCTCTCTTACTACTAGATGAGTGATTACATAACATTAAATATTTGACAAATAAGAACAACAGAATATTTAACGTACTTCTTCAACTTTTTGATTACGTATACAGTTAAATATAAAATAACACTTTACGTTACATCATATATATTTGGTTATATAAAATTCTACACATTTTATTATTTCATAAATTAATAGTAGGTCAGGTTTTGAATAAACATTTAATTAATAATTCTTATTTAAGGAATAATAAATAATTTTATATAAGTCATGATTAATATTTAATAAGCAATGTTAAATGTGAATGAAAAATAATAAATTACATAACATAGCTTCATTCACAATTTAACAATAGAACTTCAAGCATATTCTTTTATTACATAGTAGTTTCTCGTCTTTTGTTAACCGCATATTTCGCGAGGTCAATTTTTTTCTTTTAATATTTTATACGAATTCCTTTATGAATTGGGAAAACCTTGATTCCATGATAATATTTATGCAACAGATTAATTTTGTGGCAACTTTGACCTTGAATATCGATGCAAACACGATTTTGAGTCTGAATTATGTATTACTGAACAATCCTACAAAGTGAATACTATTCACGTTTACAGCTGGATTACCCATCCATTTAGCTCATTGTACAGTAAGTCATCCTTAGAATATAACCAAATACCACAAAAAATATTGACAACGGAGTGACATTAGTATCAACAAACAAGGCAGGAAATATTCTTATTGCTATTATAAAATACTCAGTAAACTAAACTTAATACTCAACTTACTTAACAGTACAAAATATATTTAACCGAAGATAGATGAAATATATATCATATTTATATTAAAATTATTTATTAATGACTAAGAATTGCATCTTCATTATTATTATTATTAATTTCTTCCCAATTAATTTTGGTGTCACCTCTTCTCCTATAATCTCCATGGCCGTGCAGTGAAGCTAATTTTACGTTTCAAGTTCAAGGTTGGAACACGTGTAGCCTATTTATAGCTGTACTTCAATGGTGAATTCTGCTGTAGATTAGAATAACGCAGAAGACTTCTGCATCAAGGACTATTTCTATTAAATATTTGGTATTTATTGGCTACTTGTGATGAAACCACCACCACCACCTAGCATACTGAAAACCTAAGGTGGCTTGAAAATATTCCGTATTTGGTCGCTAGATTAAATCATCACAAGAAATCCCACTATCTGCAGGCAGCATACAAACAAAAAAAAAGTAATGATGTCTTGCAACGTATTTACATCTTTAATTGTTCTCGTAAAGCAAGCATGAGTACAACGACTGTTGAACCTCACGACAACCTCTCATGATAATACTGCCGTATTCTACCTCTCGAAAATATATATATATATGTAGAAAGTATTTTGCCTTGGGTATATTAAATGTTAAAAATACCAAGCAATGGAGTAAAACCCGGTTTAAAATTGCTTGATATTTTTAACATATATATATATTATAATAGAAATATTTTCTATTATATATATTATAATAGAAATATTTTCTATTATATATATTATAATAGAAATATTTATACTGAATATTTCTATTATATTTATATATCATATAAATATGACAGAAATAACAAAAATATTTTTTTTTTACTGCTAAGGTCAGTTTTTCTAGTGCACGATTAACCCATTCACTGTTCTGTTACCTCTCTGTTTATTAATAGAAACCAGCGGAAACCAAAGAACAATGCGCACCACTTGGAAATCTTAAAGTTATCGAACTATTTTTAAGGCTGAAAGTAGTAAAAACGACTTGGTTATATGTTAATATATTATAATCCTTCTAGTGCAAAGTAATTTCAACGCACTCTATTGTATTATTTTATGGTCCTTTTAAGATCTATATTATTGGAATATCGAATATTGTCTGAGTGTGAAAGAGAAAGAAGAATCGTACTAACGCTGAGAAAGAAGAATCCTAATGTTCTTAATTTTGTTACTAGTTGAACATTTGCTGGTCTCATAAGAGGGAGGCAGGATTTCTCCCCTCCAAAAAATTTGAATTTCATTTCCTTCATGCAAGATAAACAAATCACCCGAGGAATTCAATTAACAGTCGTATCATGTATTGGTGTCGTATTACATTCATAACCAACTATGCCACTTTTTTAATCGCTCCTCGAAAAGCACGAGTCATTAGATTATCTTCCTGGTTATATGCCTCTAGCTGCTAGCCTTGCAAAATTTGACTGGATCATTAACTTTGAATTAAAGACTAATGATCGAGAGGCACTTGATTAGATATTATAAACTCGTTTTCACTTAGGATTATAGGTCGTCGTGAGGGAAAAAAAATATAACGTGGAGAACGAATTCTCAGATACGACTCAGTATGCGATGAATCCCAGTTATAAAAAGGGAAGAATAGAAAACGTTAGATGAAAAATAATATAAAATTGGTATATTATAAGTTTATTCAAATTAAGAATAGTTAGTATATACAGGGAAAGCTCCCAATCAATGCATATTGTATTTCTTAAACAAATACTAGAAGACTTATATAATAAAAATATAGTCTTTAATTTGTAAGTACAAATAATATAAATTTTTTAAGAAAATATATTTGAGAATTATAGAGGAAATTAATCTGTTAAACATTCTGAATTATCCTTGGTATAACATGCTAAACATAAGCTACTCTTCAACCACCCATATTAAAGTCTATTTTCGATGTACTTACTTTAAAGAAACAAAAACGGTTTTAGAATTTACTCCTTCTGCAAAAATAATATTTTTCTCTTAAAAATCACTGAAGGCATATATGCATTGGTTCTGAAAGTGCTTCGGTAATTTCTTTTTGAAACTATTGTAAACAAAATCAGACAAGAATGTAGCACCTGTCTATTTAGTATATATATGAGGAAATAGGAGAGAAAAACATTCGTAAAATAATACAGACTTTTAAGACAACTGTAATTAATGCATTGGTTTTTGGCACATGCCCATATGATTCCTTCCGTCCTGTTTTATGCTGAGATGTAGACCCACACCGTGACATATAAGCTTTAGAAGCCATATCCGACGGAATATAGGGATTGATACTTATTCCCATAACCTCCTACACGTGTTCTTATTGCGGGGATATTTTGCAGGATGAAAAACTCGCGTTTCCGGGAGGGAAAAAACCCAGCCTCCTCCTTATGAGACCTGCAAACTCACCTTCATATGAAAAACCCTGATAAAGGTTCTTCGCGTCCTAGACGGGGATTGGAACCTAGGTTCTTTCCGACCAAAGGGTATTGCCGAAACCGACTGAGTTACGGAGGCTAGAAAAAATAATTATAAAAGTGAAAATGAATTACAATCAATTTCTAGTTTTATTTATAAAATTATTAACTGTTTGTAATGACTTTAGAGAAGAAATATTACGAAGGTTGAACACTTCAAAAAAGTATCTAATTTTAATTACCTATGAGGCAACATATCATCTTTTGGTTCAACTTGGTCATCATGGCTTGTTCCTGTCTCAGAAACAAGCCATGATGACCTTTTCGTCATTTCAAGAAACAGCCATTGGCCGTTTCTTGAAATGACGGATGTGGCTCATCAGGCTTGAAAATACTCAAAATATAGCCTCTTTCGATCAGCCCTAACCCCCTCTTTCTCGTGATAAATGGGGAGGGGGAGGCTCTGTGATCGAGCATTGCAGATAAAAGCAACACATCTTTAGCTAAATAGATGCTTACACTATTTATCCTATGGATTTAAATTTGGAAGAAGGTAAATCCAGAGGGTTTTAAGCATTAATCATAACGCTGAACTAGCCAGGCAAGTTAATATCCTACATTGCGAATCTTATCTTACTTTAATTTAATTTTAAGCCACTAAAGTAGAACATTGAACAGGATATTATTATTATTATTATTATTATTATTATTATTATTATTATTATTATTACTTAAAACCATTTAATTATTATTATAAGTTAGCTGTATGCATTTTCTTTTCGTCCGTGTAAAGGCTTCCTACTTTTTGATGCCAAGATTCGAACCTAGGTCTGTTCTAATCAAATAGAGGAAACGTGTAGATGGGGAAAGAAAAAAAAATTCGGTGACAATTGTGGACCCGTCAAATTCCTTTAAAAAATAAGATGCATAATAAAATGAGATGAATTAGAACACGCGAGTGTCTTATACCCAAATAACTGTCTCTTAGAAAATGTTTAACAAACCAGTAGTCATCACTTTATTACATTTAAAAGCATATTTTACGCTCTAAATGACGCATTTACAATCAAGCGACATGCTTCATTACACGAATCGCTTGATTAACGAAAGCAATTGATACAGTGATCATGTAAGTGAAAATTTAAATTGAACACTGAATTTCCGATATTTTGTCATTTCTTTTTTTATCACACAAGACAAAATATCGTCTATTATAACTTATTTTCTTTAATTGAGGTGGTATCATGTAATTTTATCTCATTGGCACACATAAGATAAAGTTCATGTATTATAATTAACTAATTTTCTTTAAATAAGGTCTTGACTCGTTAAAAAGGAGGAAATCATTAAAAACCTTTACAATATCTAAAAGCAAAAATTAAACAAAAACAAGTACACACTAATGAATAGCCGCTTCGACTGAGGACATCGTAAACAGTTCTGGAGTTATTTTTGTTTATTTATTTACATGAATTCCTACGCACTCAACTATGACGAATATTCTAGACTGGTTTTCAAAATTTAGTCACCTATGAAATGATTTATTCGTTGTGGCCAAAAAAAAGCTGCTTTGTAAATCGAAATATATTTATTTATATTTACAAAGCAACTGTCGACATAGTAAATACTTTAAAAAAATGAGCGTATTTTATATTCATGTAATTGGTCATTATTTATTCAAACATAGCAGAATGTATGTAACACTACTACTACTAAAGTATAGTATTAGCATTGATCTTTATTGTTAATTTCACAGAAATTATTCAGCTATAAAATTAAGCCTTTGCTTGTTACTCTACAATATAATAACAGCAAGCAAATTTTAGTAGCCTTTAGTTTGGTTTCTTTTGATTCATGATCGAAGCAAGTAAGATTGTTGAGTTAATGCATTGTGTCATTTAATTTTGTGTTGTTCTGATAAGTTTGTCTATTTTGTAAAATGAAAAGCCAGAGAGTAGGAAAGAAAAACTCTTCGAGATCTATGAGACCGATTAACTCATTTTCAGCTCTTACAGTGATTCCTTGAGTCCCATACTGGAGGTTTTTCCAACTGAAGAGCAAAGGTTAGCATCGTCCTTGCTATTCGCTACGGAGGCACACATTTTTATACGCATAAATGTAAAATGCAACTATTCATAAAAAATAGTATTTGAAAAATGGATTTTGTTATAGTTTACACAGCGGAATTTTATTCATTTCTGAGCTTATAACAGCAATGACTCTTATCAATTGAATTTCGAAGCCATACCGATATTATTTTAAAATTTCTGAAGAAAGTATTAAATTGCATTAAATTGTTTTAATATTATTAACGGCTGGTTGAAGTACCACATAATCTGTTGCATTGAATAATAAACATTCTATTCATACACCCTAAACAGAACTTTTTTTTTTCCAGAAAAGGCTAAATTTTTTACCTCAAAGAAATTTTCATCAACAATAAACAGCGAATCAAAATATAATTTACGTTCCCAATAAAAACCACAGCGAGATCGATCTTCAAAGTCTGGCATTTTCACATCCTGCATGATTTTTTTTTTCCCACTGAAAGTCTAGCATTTCATCACTTTCAAATAAACAATGTTATTTTTTATCTTAATTATTCTTCAAGTAATAAAATACACGAATAGTAAACCTGAAAAAAAAAAGTATATCACCAGAATCATATTATTTAGGGGGCCATACAATGCTTTCTAAATGACCGATATCTAATAAGTGGGGCCATGGTAACATCGACATTCTTTTTTCTAGAAAGGAGAAAACCGAAATTCATACAAAAAATGACCCTGTGGTGGTGAAAAACTACACCCAATGGTGAACAGCTTGATAGCCTACTGTACATATCAATATGAGGCTGAGATTGTTAAAAAGACAAGGGTGGATTCAGTTAGCGTCAAGAGCAAGTCAGTTCAATCCACCTTGGCTGATAATATGATTTTGAATCATAAACAAAATACCGGATTTCTCTAACATTATAGAAGTTCAGTGTTCTTTTTATCTTCAGCTTTCCTTAATCATTCCTCTCCCCCTCTATTATCAGCAGTCTCTCTCTCGGATGTGTGCGTGTGTACTGTCTCTAATTAATGGCAATAGCCCTAAACAACCTTGATAGCTCTTACTTTCTTGCACCGATAAATCTTTGGAACAATGCAATTTCTCCGTCGAACTCTAATGACTTTACGTAGATAGTTGGTTCGGGCGATAACAATACCCGAAAAGGGAGTTGCACACGTTGGGAAAGTCGAAAAGATTGACCCACTCGATTATATGACTCTGTACCGCTACACAGCCCTTGGTGTGGCCTTCCCCTTTCTTAGCCTACGTCAGGGCGTGAAACAACGCGAAGGTTAATCGCACTACACGTCGCCCTCTCGTGACCTGCCCTTCGAATTATAGTAACGATTGCAATAACGGAACCGGAAGTATCACCACGCACGAACATAAAGTGGTGACCTTGAGAGTAGTAATCAGAGTAAGTTATATTTCTTTCGTAATGTGGCGCTCCGATCCGATTTCGTCTTGAGCTGTGGAATGTCGGGAGTGGTCACTTGTACCTGTTCGGTTTCCTCTTTTGTATCGAAACACCGCCTCGAGTCAGGGCGGAGTAAGGTAAAGACATGCTAAACGTGAAGTGCAGCCAAATAGGACAGCTAGCCGTATTGGCATTTCGTCCGCTACTGTTTCATTCACTTGGCACTAGTTCCTTTTCTTCATCGTGTAAATTAGAAAGTGGCATAATAACCTGTATTCCTCGTACACACACAAACAGGGAGAACACACATTTAAAAAAAAAGTTTCACCTACCTAATATCCTTTTCGTGTGACCTCCTCTCCATTTTATGACGTCACTAATATATGACGTATTTTTAGCGAAATATATTCCACCTTTTAGACGAAGTGAAAACGAAATCGGAAATCCTTTACAATTATTATTATTATTTAAGCGAGTATTAGATAAATCCCAGACGTTGATTTATCCTCAGGATAATTTCGTAACTTTTCTTTGAAAACATTATTCAAAGTTTGGGTACTATGGCAAACAGGATCAATTAAAATAAAATAAGCATGTTACATTGCTCAGAGTTGTGCTTGTGGTGTAGTGGTTATCACATCCGCCTAACACGCGGAAAGTCCCAGGTTCAATCTCTGGTAGGCACAGGAAATCTTTTTTTTTCTCCCCTCCTTTCCCATACTCATGCAATAGCATTGATGTAAGTAATTCTTTTAATTGAAAAACAGTTAAGTATGCGCTTATCCATTGGTGCATGTTCTTCTTCCGGTTTGTCTGTAGAAGTTAAAAAACCCACAAGCTCCTTTATGAGACTGGTAACTCGGCTTCAGTTGAAAATCACTTTATAAAGATCCCTGATCCCAGAGGGATTCATCAGTTCCTTCCAATTAAAGGGTGTCGTTGTTACTAATATCATGTAAAATGAAATATAGGAAAGAACAACTTATAATAACCTGCAATCTTCAGTTCTTCATGTCAAGAATAACCGAAAAAAATTAAGCGCTTACTAACTTGTATAATGAAATTATACAAGTTAATAAGTTCTTTTACTATCGAACTGTAATTCCAACTTATAGTTCGATTTTTGATTTCTGCTGTATATGTAAATACATGAATATTCCTAAATAATTCACCATGCACAATATAATAATATTAAAAGTAGAATAATAGAATAGCAGCAGCAGAATAACTCACGTGGTTCCTTCTTGTGTTCTTGCAACCAAAATAGTTGGAACGCCTAGTGCAAGATGAGTTGAAAGAGGAAAACACTGGCCATGATAAGAAATTAAAAAAAAAAAATCATAATTTGAAAAGAAAGTTTTAATAAAAAAATCGAGGAAACTATAAATAATTAATAAAAAAATTTAATTACAATTATGCTGCATTTCGCAACATAATTATGTATGTGATATCATGCAAAATGATCAAATGAACTTAGGGCTTTTTCTTTTCTTGTTACACACACAAATTGATGTTATCTAGAGTGACTCTGACTGTTCCACGCTGACCAGAATCCGAAGGCTGCATACAAAAAGTAGATAGCGTCAATGCTCATACTGATAACACTTTAAGAAAATAATGATCTTTATTGTCGAAAAAATGATGAAATGAATAATAAGAAACTTTACGATTGCTGATTTCTTTTTTTTTTTCTCTTTTTTTTTTTTTGTTATTATTTGATTTGATTTGATCTGATTAGCGAAAAGTTTCCTGTGTAGCTTTGGGGCATAGTTTTTATAATCCTAGTTATAAGAAAACACAGTTGTAAGTATTCTAGTCGCCAACTAGAGAAACCTTTAATAGACGGTTTTTTTTTTGTTTTTTTTTTTTTCCCGACGCTTCCCAAGCTCTATGGGAAGCGTCTGAATTATACTAAAAATCCTCAGAAAAATTGATAATGAAAAACCACAGCATTTTGAGACAGTGATACTAGTTAGGTAGGAACACGACATAGCAGCAATTGTCTGCAATACTCTCGTTATCCGCAAGTCTTCAAATCGTCGATAGCTATGAACTCAACTACCGTTAACGACCAGTCTCCAAAAGTAATGGAAATAAAAAGAGACTTCTTTTCTAATTATTGCGGAAGATGAAATTGAAGAGAACGGCATGATATTTTTATACTTAACCAATCTATTTATTGTCATTTATAGCAGATAATGTTTTGTTTTGTTTCAAATCATTTTTGCTACCACGCTTTTTGCAAAATTCTAATAATAACATCTCGGAAGTTATATAAATGGTACATTTGCTAGATGATCCTGCATGGCAGCGTTGCAAACATTTGTCCTTGGAATGAAAAGCCCTAGGACCATGAAATATTCATAAAGTCTTTTCCACGAACGTAAGTTTAGCCAGAATTATACAGAGGTAGAAGGATATTCCATCTAACAAAATAGGCAAACCAGCCATAAAATACACTACTTAACAAGCATAATATATCGGCTTTATGGCCGTAGTTTCCTTCTCAGTGCGAACCAATGCTAGAAAATGCAGAAGCAGTGAGGTAGAATAAGATTACTGGATGGTTAAGAAACTATGTAGAATGAAACAAAAAACCTGGATAGCTAAATAAAGCGTACAAGATTATTAATCTGATTCCAGAGGAGAGATTATTTAATAATTACAATTCCGTGTCTTCAGAGTCCTGTTTAATATATTAATCAACCAGTTATTAGTATAAAATGATAAAGATTACTTTTAAGAAACTTCTTTTCTTATGGATAGTTACTCTTCAACTGAGAAAAAATATTTCAGCTCATTTGTTGCTGTTCAGATTATCCACTTTTCAAAGAAAATCTTTCTACTCTCATACATCATCCATCATTCCTTCCTTCCCTTCTCATCCGTCCCTTAGGACGAGTGAGAAGGGAAGGAAGGAAGGGAACATCCTTCCTTCCTCCCCTTAATGAGGGGTTTACGACGAATTAATGCAGTCGGCTCGTCACTTCTCTGCTGCATCCCCTAAGGGCAAGTATTACTGACTATAGATTGTGTGTGTGTGTGTGTGTGTGTGTGTGTGTGTGTGTGTGTGTGTGTGTGTGTGTGTGTGTGTGTGTGTGTGTGTGTGTGTGTGTGTGTGTGTGTGTGTGTGTGTGTGTTCATGGGGCCGGTTTGCCTATTCTGAGGAACGAAAAACCTGAGTTTCCGGGTGAAAAACCCCCTCTACCGCCGTATGAGACCGGTTAACTCACTTTTAGTCGAAAGAGACCAAATAACGGTTCCTCATGTCATGGACGGGAATCGAACCCATTTCCGATCAAAGCGCTTCGTCTAAACCGACTGAACTTCGAAGGCTCCATTCATCATTAGGGAATTCAAATTTGTGGGGATGTGTCCATTATTATTTTAATTATGATCAAATACACAAAAGCATGTGGTTCAGTTTAGAATCGAATCTTCCAGGTAATTTTGACAACTATATTGTACAGAAGTATGGGAGTTATGGTTAATATGCTAACGATAAATTGCACTCTACACCAAAGACAGCGATTGGTGAGCTTTAAGTTCACTTCTCTCAGTGGCAGTTTAGAAACGATGTGAAATGGTGTGGGCGAAGTTTCTCTCTTCACTTCTCTTCTCTCTCTCTCTCTCTTATTTTATTGTATTTATAATATAGATGTTATTGCAGTATATACCTTAGATCTGCGGTGTTCACATAAAAATATTGAAAGTCCTTGAAAATTGGAAAACTGAAAATATTGAATCCTTGAGAAACATTTTACAGATTTTCATGGCAAAGAAAAAAAAATTAATATATAAAAACAGAATGATGTTTATATGATGTTTATGCACACATCAAAAGAATTTGGTTATATGGTTGCTGGAAAGTGTTTTGCTCTTGTTTTTCATTGAGTATTACTTGATTTACTAAACAGTTTTATTTTTATTAATGTTTGGTTTTTATATTTTCCTCTATTTGATCATTTGTTCTTACAATTGATTACTATTTGTGTCTGTATAACCGTGTAGTGAATACTACTACTTTAGATATTCCACAGATAACAATCACAAGAGAATTAAGTCTCATGACCTTGCAAGATACATTATCTGTTACTGTAATTTAAAAGTTTATTGTGTCAGATAAACTATCAAATCTAACTTTTAAATGATTCATTGAATATTCAGATGCGTGGTTCTTCTTTGTTATGGAAGTTGATTTTCTGTTGTCCACGATACCTTAAAATTAAGTAAGATACCTTAATAAATAGGGAGGGATTAAGGAAAAGAAGCGGTTGCAAATATACGAGAATACACGCGCACACAAATGAGACACACATACGCTTCGCTAATCCAACCAATTTTTTTTTCTTTCATTTTTTACGACTTTTTTTTTAGTAATGACTTAAAACATCAAAAGGGTTGTAGTTGTTTGGAATTTGGAGATTACAGCCGAAGCAGCTAAGGCTATGAGGCAAGTATACTATGTCTATTAATTGTGTGTGCTCTTCTGCCCGGTTTGCCTGTTTTGAGAAACGAAAATCTCGAGTTTCCAGGAGGAAAAACTCTTCCACCTCCATATGAGACTCGCTAACGCATTTACAGATGAAAAAAAAAAAGTTTATACAGATTTTCCGCGCCCTAGAGATTAGAATTTAGTATTTCCAAGTATAACAATATCGTGAAAGAGTTGAACGGTGGAAGGAGGAAAGGGAAATATTACATTAATACTCGATCTGGATACCCGTCAAAGAGTGACATCAACGGGTTTAGCAGGGAGGGGGGGGATTCGAATGAAGTTTAGTGTCGGGAATGATTTTAAATAAATCTCAAGATTTTGCATTCTTAATGTACCTCAGGATACTGATACCTCTATTTTGGAACCTCTCCACTCCATGATATGCATTTTCATTAGAAAAAAAAGAAAAAGCGTATAGACATTGCTTGGAAAGTCAACGGATAATACAGTGTCAGGAACAAACAGCAATGGCGCCCACCTTGATAAGATGTAGAACCTCCTTACGCTGTGATGACTGCGGCAATCCTACAGGGCATACGTTCCACATCATTTTGGACTTTTGGACCATTCTTCTTGTAATGAGAGTCTGGGCTGCTTCTAGGCGGACGTCCCTTGTCCTCACCAGACACTCCGGTTCATCCCACAGATGTTCAATACAGTTGAGATTAGGGGCTCTGTGGAGGCCAGCAAAGTGTGGTGACGTTCATGTGAACAAACCACTCAGTTTCAGCAGCAGCCTTGTGACACTGTGCATTGCTGAAAGTGTCTTGCCGAAAGAGACAATGGTCAGTTCCGTAGAAACGCCACAAAGTAGGAAGCACGGTATTGTCCGGAATATTCAAATACCTCTCAGAGTTCAATGTTCGTGCCATCACAAACAGAGGTACGAGGATAAACCAGAAAAAACAGGATCATACCGTCGCACCTATACCTCCGAATTTCATAGTTGGGGTTACGCACTCTGGTAAGAGACGTTCACCGGGCATCTGCAACACCTACACCCGTCCATCTGGTCGGTAGAAGGTGTAGCCGTGATTCGTTGCCCCAAAACACAGCTTTCCAAGCTTCCACATCCTACTGTACATGTTTACACCACTGAAGACAGTGCTGCATGTTGGTTCGGGTAATGTTGGGCCTGCATATTGCTGTCCTATATGAAAACCCAAGTTATGAGTCTCAGTTCTGAATGCTTTTGTGCAGATTCTTGTTATGTTGATGGCCGGAATCCCACATTTAAAGTGTCGGCCGTGAATGGCAGTTTTTACATATTATCCTTCGTAGCACTTTACGGTCATGTTCGGTGAGTGTGGTGAGTCGTCCACTGCGGGTAACACTTGCAGCTGAATCCCTGCTCTTCAATCTCACTTATTGTTGACCTGGAATGGCTTTTCATCCCAGGTCAACATGGCGTCCTATCACAACACCTCTTTCAAAACCCGCCATTTCCCCTTCTCGCAGCCATTTCACTCGAACATAGTTGCACTGACTTGGGAGCATCATATTCCTCTAATTTATAGCGGCTACAAACGCGTGACTCGTTACATGGCACGATGCACCTTGCCTATGGGGAAGGGGTCGTTAAATTCTTTATGGTTTATGGTTCAAGTAATTGTAAATGAATAGTGACTTATTGCTGCACTTGTAGGGGATTAGAGTTTCAGGTTAGTTAGAATTACATAAAGACCCACAGAAAGAGATGTATATTGTCTATTTGTGTGTGACTGGCGGTTTATCTGTGTTTTGAGGAGTAAAAAAAATCTATCATGCCATTTCCATATGAAATTGGCTAACTGACCTTCAAATGGAAGAGCCTCTATAAAGATTGCTGATCACATCGACCACAGGATCAAACTTGGGCCTTTCCTACAGAATGTCATCTCTGAAATATCAAAGTGTAATAAAACTTTAAAAAGGAAGTCCTAAGTGAACCTTACCTTCTTGTTCTCTTCACAAAGAATTGAAATTGAAATTGCTTGTTGCTTTAAGTTTAATACGAGAATGTTTCAAAACATAAAGCTACAAGCAATTTTATGTGAGGATTTTATTCTGGATAGATGCACCTATGACACCAAGTCCACTTGCGTGCACATCTCTTTTCCACACAATCGCTAGAGATGTTTATCTTTATGTTTATCCAACTAAACACACGAGCACAAGAGTGGCTGTGTGTGTTCTATGCAACTCTTAACAAGAGCGTTCTACTTTAACAATGTCATCGCCGATTAAAAAACTCAAGAAACGCATCCTTATTATTCCAAAACAAAGGCACTGCAGCCATGATTTTTTTTTTTTTGCTAATATCATTGATTATTATTATTTATTATTATTTTTTTTTTTTCAAAACAGCAGCGCTGTACATTTAATGAGCACAAATCGAACATCTGCGCATCCCTATGTAGGACCAGTTTTTCTAGTCGTCATCTTTCAATGTCATCTCGTAGTCGTATGGGAAAACAAACGATGTAGATATTTTCTTTACTTATTCAATCCCCATGCGATTGATACGTTTTTACGTGCAAAGTGCAATTACCTTATTTTTTGAAACATTCTAGTAAAACTAGGCTATTTATTCACGCCGCAAAACAAAGTAGAATGATGAAAATTTAGCATTTCAGATTTTAGTACCATTGTTATCTTGTAGAAGTTTTAACGGGCTGATATTTAATTATTAACAGTGGATTCAGTGAACTGAAATGTTCGTATATTACTATAAAATATTTTTTAAATTATACATGCCCATATCTTTAATAAAAAATTACCTGGATTAGTTCGGGTAAGCATTTTTTATTTATAAGAGATGGCCCGTAGATATCACTGATAATCGTTTTCTTAGAACACACAATTGCATTTCAACTAGGAAGATTGGCTATTTATAACTAAATGGCCAATTTATGGCGATGTTTATTCCAGTTCGGTCACCTTGGGTAAAGGCTTGTGTTTGGTTTAATTTTTCTCCTCCAGTCTTTGTCCATTAAATCATCCGATTCTATTTGGGTATTTTGAAATAAGAACTAGCGATTAAAGTTGCCGGGACTACCAGTCACTCATTGTTCTATGAGTACAACTTAGGTCGAGTCGTGCAGAAATTTCGTTTAAGTACATTCGCGATTATTAGCCTAGTTTCACTTCATTGAATAGACCAGCTGCCTCATCAGTAAAAATCTTCTCCAAATATTCACAATGAACAATAACAGTTCCTACTCACCTAAAGAAAAGTAATGCAATTGGTGTTTCATTATTACCTCCTCGATGTTGTTTACTGTTGTTCGGGTAGCAAATAAATGAAAATAAATGAAAACAATGCTGAAGGAAAAGAAAATAATAATAATAATAATCATAATAATAAGGTTAGATCGAAATGATGGTGCTGAGAAAGCAAGGTTTAATATTCTAGTCATTATTATTCCGCATTTTGCCTAGTTTATTGCAAATATACATATTCTGTAAAATATTTTCTGAAACTAGGTTTCGTGTTGCGCTCCTGATTTAAAACAATAAAGAAAAATAGCTAGGCTTATTGGGTGATGGGGCTCCTCCGCTTCTCCAAATAAAGAATGAGTTAGATGACTAATATAAAAATTTTTATGTACTGTATATTAAAAGAACACATGATCTTATAAATGCATAATTTGATGAATATATATGTTATGAATATCTTAAACCACGCGGTTTAAGATATTCATAAGATATCAGTTTTGCGCTGTTTATCATCTGATAACGTTCCCTAAGAAACGGCCAGCACAATAGTCACGTTGATACTTCGTCAGTTATTGTTCCTTTTTTGATAATACCTGATAAAGTATTTTTGAAAAGTTCCTTTCCATTTTTTTTATTTCATAATTTAAATTCTTAATGTTTCAAAACCATTCCATTCATCATCTTCCGTGTTTACCTGCTTTATTATCGTTTCCTTTTCAGTATTGAATATACATATTTTACGTTCACATAATTGGGTTTCATTCTCAACACCTTTCTCTTACCGTAATTTTTTTTTCCCAATCAAGTTTGGCTCCGAATATCTTGTCATCCCTCCTTCTCAAAATGTACACTCACGAATGTCTTTAATTACTCTTTTAATATAAATTAAAAATTTTATATTAGTCATCTAACTCAGACTTTAGTTGGAGAAGCAGGATAGCTCTCTTAGCCAATAAGCCCAGGTATGTCTTTATTGTTATAAATATTCAAATCTAAAATGCTTTAAAAACTTTTTAAATATTGCAATGTAATAAATAATATACTGCTACTTAAGGTCTATACATCTAGAAATATTAGACTTTTTCAGGTTTTAAAACACCAACAAAATTAATGGAATTGAAGTGAATGGAAATGTCTGGTCGTTGAAAATATAAAGCTACCAAGGAAACAAACTTTGATGTTCTAGTTTGTTTCTTGTCTACGAAACCTACAGATGTTAAAATGTGAGAGCCGACACGCTTTGGTGCAGTTCGAAGAGACTGGTGCGAAACACTGGAGTCGTAGTTCTCAGTAAATGATGTAGTAAAGTAGGTTCACATGAACCAAACTGAATGAATTCTCATGGGAGCACCGTTCCCTCTAGTGACACTGCTATGTATTTTCAAGGTATTCTTTTTGTGACAATAGAGATTCATGGACCGATCAGAAAGATAGTATTGCTAAAATGCATTTTAAACAATCGACTTTTTTTTACTAATATAAATACTCACCGTTGTGGTTAATATTCGAAGCTATCCAAATTAGATGGTACGTACCAGACAGAACTTGTTTCCCGAGGGACCACGCCTTTTGTATCTTTTGTTCTTTGTTTTTAGTCCAGCGGAACACTTTTCAGTTCAGCATTGCATTAAATACACTCCAAATGTTAATACGATTGCTGTTTGTCCGGGGTCAATGAACAGGTTGTAACTGCCTTGGTACTATTTACAGTACTGAGTTCTAATGTCATGTACCTTTCTATAATTTGTTCTTTTTCTCACTCATTTAAACATTGAGAAAATTACTTTTTTTTTCTGGGCATGAAACGGTACACTAGGCTAATGGGCGTGTACTCAGCGTAACTAATTCTAGACCACACACACACACACACACACACACACACACACACACACACACACACACACACACACACACACACACACACACACACACACACACACACACAGAGAGAGAGAGAGAGAGAGAGAGAGAGAGAGAGTAGTCTTACAGTGCAATGGAATGTAATATAACTTTTGCAACAGTGAAAAAATTAGAAATGTGAATAAATATAGTAAATTAACTAAATAAAAATAATATAATAAAATAAAAGTAATAAAATATCAATTACGAACTTTAGGAATTATGACAGTTAAAATCAACTAAAATATTCTTTTTTTTTCTTTCTTTTTTTTAAACTACTCGTAATGTAAAAAAAAAATAGCACGAAAAGTATAATCAAAGTAAGATAGCGAGCCAAGGGATAAAAAAAAATGCCGATTTTAATCCTTCTATAAATCATCAAAATATCAACATTTTTAATAAGTCAACAAATTCATAATAACAATTGTAAACATAAATACTATGGAAATAAATTTTAATGAATTAAAATGCATTTGTCCTGAATTAGAAATCTGTGTGTTTATTGCATGCAGTATTGTTAATTCCATAACTAAAATAAACATATTCACTATTACTGTTTTTTAAATATTTCTGTAATTAATTGTTATCTCTCTTTGTTTTTCTTAGAGAGTCCGAAGACAGACTCCGCCTCATCTCAATGTACATACGATCCCCAAAACACGTTTTTCGTGTGCCGACAAGACGCCTGGAGAGTACTATGCTGACCCAGAGACCAGGTGTCAGGTGTACCATGTGTGTGCACCGGGTGCGAATGGCAAAATGTCTCCAATGAGTTTTGTCTGTCCTAATGGTACCATCTTCAGTCAGTCGACTCGCGGATGTAACTACTACGAAAAGGTGTACTGTGCCTTAGCACCGAAGTTCTACGATAGTGTCCACGGCAATATCGACTCTGGAAAAACCTCTTTTGAAGGAGACGATGTATTTAACGAAGAATATGATAATTACGCACCTCCTCCTCCTCCTCCTCCTCCTCCGCGAAGAGTACAGGCACCCCCGCCAGCTCCACCTTCCAGAACAGCTCCCCCTCTTCCCCCAGAAGTGCCTACCGTCCCAACAGCACCTCCATCAAGACCTCGATTCCGATCGGGTTCTCAGTTCAGAGGTAACAATCCCGCAAACAGGCAAGCTCCACCTACTCCTCCACCCCCACCTTCTTCTACAGCTCCTAGACTTAACCTTGCTTCCAGACCTGCAGCATCTGCAGTAAGACCTGGTCCAGCTGTTAGTAGACAGAATACTCGACCCACCACTACAACTGCAAGACCTGCTCCTACTACAACGACTAGCGCTCCTGCAGCAGGACCAACCACCAGGAATCAAGTGTCAACGAGTACCAGCAGTTATCAATATGAATACGAGTATGATTACGAATATGAGGACGCAGGCAAAGAAGACAGTAACAATAAAAGATCGAAAAGATCATCCTATTCGGAATATTATTTTCCTCGAGAGCTAGATGTTCATCGAACCCCGATAGAAACATCTTTTGCCTGCGAAGATAAGGTGTCCGGTGGTGTTTATGCTGACATGGAAACCAACTGCGAAATGTTCCACGTCTGTGTTCCCGTTGGCAAACGCAAGATGATTGATTACAAAGTCTTCTGTGCTAACGGAACGGCATTCAGACAGGAAAATGGTACCTGCCAAAAGAAGGGATCATTTGATTGCTCTCGTTCCGAAATGTTTTACATCTACGATAAATTACACCGTCACCTTGCTGGGAAAAAACCTATTTATAAGAAAAATAAATACGTTAAAGCCAAAGATATATCGTCATCATAATCCCACACGAACTTGAGAGCATCTAACGCCATTTCTTTATTTTAGTATATTTCACCTTTCCTGCTTTAAATACCATAAGATACATTTGATGTCTCGTTATTACTATTTTTTTCCTTACAATTTTTCCATTTTTGACACATCGTGTAGTGTGAGAGGACTGGGATGACTGAGAAAGCTGGTAAGGAAAATATTTCAATTGGCTATATGTCCTTAATATGATGATCGATCAGTTAACATTAACAGGTAAGAGTGCCATAAATGAAAACAGCTATAGCAATATTTAATGAAGACCATGTTCTGCACACGGAAATATTCCTCATAGCGCATGTATGGTTGAAGAAAAGGTTGTCGAGAAGGAGAAGAAATAAAACATCTGTCTGTATGTTCACGTCACCGTCACACCTTCATGTATAAAGTGAAAAATAAAACCTTATTATGCAGGTTTCAGGTACTCATTTAACACGGAGCAATATTATTTGGTTTACCTAAGATTATTTTATAATGGAAATTATTTTGATGATGCGGAAAGGACAGGTCATGTTACTTATAATAATAACAATAATAATAATAATAATTTTTCAAAAATTTAAATAGTAACATTTATTAGTAAAATTTATTTTTAAAATTTATTAAAAATTTACATTTTTACAAAAAGTGATCATATGATAATATATTTATATTTCATTCGACACAGTACCAGTTAAAATATCAGTAGGCATGATGTCCCAGACTACAGCACAAAAATAAATTTTAAACTAAATCCATATTTGTCATCGCATACAACTTTAAAATTTAGACTATTAGGAATATATTTATATTATTTGAGCAGTAAGAACTCTAAGGAAGTATACCTCCTTTTTGTATAACTCTATGCAATGGTCTAGTGAGTTCTTCATCGTGTCTCACAGCCAGCTGTATAAATCTTGCAGTAATTTTTTTTTCTAAAGATCTACATTGCCTGATAATTCCAAAATTTCAGCGAGAAAATATTCTAATACAGTTAAACATACTGTAGACATAGCAAAAACTCTTTCCATGCTACGTTTTTCTTTGACAATACGATGGATAAGTTCGACAGGCATTTTAACTCCAGCTCTTGCTGAACGTGCACTAGAAGTCTTTTGCGCGATGGACTAATTCGTCTGAATTGAAGATCTACCCGTAAATCGATTTGATTGGAATCACGACTTGCAAGCATGGCGTTAAATTTAAAAAATAAAAGTTATCTGAAATCTTTGCCACATGCAAAATACTTCTAGTCTTTTGCGTGTGCCAAAAGACTAATTTTACCAGATGTATGTTCCATTATTTAGCCAATGAGCAAATACACTAACTATCGCATTTCAGTACACTGCTACGTGAGTATGATATTTCGATGGCATGATCTGGTATGGTATCGAATTCTCATGTGAAGTACGAGATAACTGAATGCAGAGAGAGCGAAAGTGTAAATTTTAAGATATTTAATTTATAAAATACACTATCAAGTAATAAAACTAATTATATTAAATCATAATATTTTTTATTAGTCAATCAAACTTCATTATTCATACATAATATTTACAGTATATACATGTACACAAATGTGCATACATATAAGTACACGCACAGAATGATTTTTTAAACTTATCACATTACATTACATACTCGTACATGTGGTAGTTACCATAATCATAGTAGCGCGTTTATTATTTTGTTCACATCTTTCGAAGCCAATGTTTGGCTTTGACGAAGATATTTTAATTGCCATTAGAATGTATAATTAGGTTACTGATAGTTTTATAGTAGATACCCTTTATTTTATATCCTTAATCCTATTCCATTCCCTCAGCCATACGGCTGGTGGGGATAACTATATCCTGCCACACTAGGGAGATGATTATGAGCAAGGTGATTTACCGTTGCCTTCCTTGTCGTAAGTATTTATGACTAGCTGTGTGTGTGTGTGTGTGTGTGTGTGTGTGTGTGTGTGTGTGTGTGTGTTCGCGGGACCCCTTTGCCTGTTTTGAGGGATGAAAAATCCAAGTTATCGGGAGGAAAAAAAACACCTGCGTACGAGACCGGTTAACTCACCTTTAATCGAAAGAGACCAGATAAAGTTCCTCACGTCATAGACAAGAATTGAACACAGGTCTTTCTAACCAAAGTCTATACCGACTGAGATACGATGGTTCATATCCTTAATACTATTATTAATTATTGTAATCATATGTAAGGAGTTCTGGTGTACGAGTACTATAATACCTTTCTGATACATTTACTACACAATGCTGAGGGCATTTATTTATTTTTAATTTAAATATACGTAATTATAATAATAGTAACAGTCAGTACAATATATTAGAAGTATATTTGTTGTTTTCTTCTCATCGTTGGAAGCCGATGAATGCTTTATTTGACGATGAATAAGTATATAATTATACTACTAGTAGTTTTTTTTTTTTTTTTTTTGTTGTTGTTGTTGTTGTCGTCGTTGTTTTGGCATGTGGCTACTTTAATAATAGTAATAATTAATATTTTTATTATTACATTATATATTCATATATTACATAGCGATATTCATATTTTTTGTAATAATATTTCTACATTACATTCAGTAATTTTAATTTTAATATTAATTTAATTATGTTTGATGCAATAAATACTTCATTTTTTGTTTATTTTAAATAAAGTTTTTTTTAAAAAAACTGAGAACTTTATCTAATAATTAAGTGTGTGTGTGTGTGTGTGTGTGTGTGTGTGTGTGTGTGTGTGTGTGTGTGTGTGTGTGTGTGTGTGTGTGTGTGTGTGTGCGCGTGCGTGCGTGCGTGCGTGCGTGCGCTGGTTCTCAGGCTGGTCTGTTTTGCTGAATGAAAAAACCAGATTTTTGGAGGACTGCAAGATGGCTCCCTGTCAGTGTAATCAAATGTATTTTTCCGCTGTCAGGAGCACGTATTACGTCCTCAAAAAATGAAATGATTTAGCCATCCATAATTCAGATGTAAAAGCTACAAAGCTACTACTACAAAATATTCTGCATTCAAGTTCAACTTAGGTCACAAGATAATTATGTTTGATGCAATCGATACTTCATTTTTGTTTATTTTAAATAAAGTTCACAAAAAAAAAAAAAAAAAAAACTAATGCCACACTTTTCTAAGAATAGGACAATTTAGTCTACATGAGAAGGGTAATTAATTAGGAGTTACGTTTCACAAAACGTATCAGTAAAGGTTGTTTCAGTATCCACCAGCCAACACAGTCCCTGTTCTCTTTAGATTATAACTAAAATAGTGATCGAAGAGTGTTTTCTGGTTTTTATATTTTAACATGGATGAATTTGAAGTGCAGATTAAAGGCACTCATGTTACTTTATAAGCATCAAAATTTACAACAATTTTTCCTATCCTTTCTTAATTTAATTTACTTGTGACTGATTGAAAGAATGAGAACGGGAGTTAGAGAACAATATGCGATACTAAAATGTCAGTTCAAAAAACTCGAAACAGTAATTAATTAATCTCCAATAGTAAAGAGTTACAACAGTGTGAACACAGAGACACATAACAACCAATGATTGTAATGACTTCAGTCTCTGGTTTTGGAGTTTCACGAATATTTTTGCATTTTTATAAATACCAATTATCAACTTAAAGAATGTGATCAAATGTCAATTTCTCTTTTGACTGATTATAATACCGAATAAAATCATAACACTGACTTATGGTAATTCAATGATGCCAGTTGTACCGTGGCAAAAGTATTATTTTAAAAAATAAATCAACCAACTAATTTTAGGTAAGCAATTAATCTTGTTCAAAAGGAAACCGTTATGAATAATAAATTTTATATTAATCATGAGATAAAACTGAATATTATCAAATAAATCATTGAATGTAATACGGGAAATGGTTTTAGTGAAAGTTGTGAAGTAAATAATCTGAGTATCTATCGACCTAATTTTTTAAGGTGTCATTTCAGGAAAAACCAAAAGGTGTCCTAAATAATCGACTATTTTCAGATAACATGCCTTGATAAAAATTTCCGGTATTTTATTTAGTTCAATCACGACACTTTGTTTCGCTTTTGACTCCTAAGTAACCATTTTTCAGAAATTCTCAATTGATTGCTCAAAATTTTCATTCTACAAAGAATTTCATTCCTAATCAGTGGCAAGATTTTTCCTTCATAAGATTTCCTTCATTTACGAATAACGACTTACGTATAACCAGAGATTACTTACTTTACAAATCAGCTACTGAAATATATGTAAGTTGCTATATTATGAGAAAAAATCCTTTTATAACTGCGCGTAAATTTTATCTCAGTCCCAATAACTCAGAAATAAAACACATCTTAGTTATTATTATTATTATTATTATTATTATTATTATTATTATTATTATTATTATTATTATTACTACATGCTACTTGCATGAATTTCGAGGCCAACACTATACACAGTCCACCATCTCTTCTACACGTATTTTTGCCTATCAACTATATGTGTTCTATAGGCGGTTTGCCGGTTTTTGCTAGATGAAAGACTTGAGTTTCCAGGAGTACAAAAATCTGCTGCCTTTGTATGAGACCGGCAAATAGTATACATAGATATTAATTTTAAAGTTAGTAAGCATAATTGCTTGATTCAATAATATTTTAGATAGTTTATTCTTAGTTAATTGTTCTTAGTTAATTTATTATTAGAAACTATTAGTAGATAGTTTCTCTAAAATAAAAACCGCAGCAGAAAGAGACAATCGGAACAACCGAGTATAATATCCAGGTTTTCCGAGTTTTATATGAAATTAATAAGGCAGAATTAATTAAAACCAATTTCATTTTCTCTGTTTATCCACTGAATATTCCTGTTTTAGGGAGTCATCATAACACTTTATTTTCTTAATGATTGAAAATGTCATAACCAGAAAAGCCATTTCTAGATGGATTTCAGAAACAGTTCTGATTTTTCCAAATAGGTTGTGTGCATAAGGATGACCTGAAAAGCATCACTCTGGATGGCCGGCATGACACAATCTTCGAAGATAGTGTAATGCCGGTTTTAGAAAAGAAAAAGAAAAATACTTGAGTTCGAGCATGATTCGGAAGACGTTGATATTGCAAGTCGCCCATTGCTTCCAGACAAAATAACTTTAGATTATTTGATTAATTCTCCGTGATAAGAATGTCTCCCAAACTACTGGAGAGTCATCTCTCTGACAACGACAAAATCATTCAAAAACTCCCCTGCAGCTCAACACGTTCTCTGCTATGCGTTTCTGAAATTATGATCTCCGATTCTTGGCGCTGTTTGAATTTTTTAAAATCATAATATACATTAAAAAATAAATTCAAGCAAAATTGATGGTGCTGTAACGGTCTAGTATTGGATCCGTAATTTTTGTGTAGTTATATGAAAATGGCAATCCAAAATATGCCTGACTTCTTACCCGTCATTTGAAACACATTGTTTACATAGGAAAATTCGGGAAAACAAATTGAATATTCCCTCAAGAAGTGTGCGAAATGTCTCCGTAGTGTAGTCGAAAGAAGAATTTTCCTTCTGATTGATATGATTTGCACTTGAATTCAGTTTTGGAAGAGAGCCACATTTTCTAAGTAGTTCCAGCTAAACAGAATTATTATTATTATTATTATTATTCCTGATACCTCCAAGGAGTCCAAAGACTCATCGCGGGAGGACATCTTCAACTGTCTCTACACCTTACCTCTACTACGAATCAACGCCATCTACCGCCCACCTCCAACACCACCACAACTAGTAATTTTTGTCTGTAAATTGCGTGTGTTCTGAAGGGCCGATTTGTATGTATGCGGGATGAAAAACCCGAGTTTCCGGGAGAAAAAACCCTGCTACCTCCGTATGAGATCGGCTAACTCACCATCGATTGAAATCGACCAGTTAAAATTCCTCCCATCGTGTTTATCGTGTTTCAAAACAGAGCGATGGTATTTTTGAACTAACTTGAACACGAGTGATCACTTTTCTTGATCCGGGAACATAGTCTGTCACAAAGTATGGGATAGGATGTAAGCACACGAGTGGTTTGGAATATAATATCTATTTCTGGAATGTTGTGCACTTAATGTCATACCGTACACTTATATGCGAACCGGTCTTCAAGGATACAGAGTCTGTTGGTTTGGCAAGTACTTTGACAAAACCAAAGAAAATGTCACAATACTTCAAAGTGATGTAATCTTTATGAGGAGGGACTCGAACCGAAGAATCTGAATATATGTCCCAGTTTTTGCCACATTTTCTAAGTAGTTCCAGCTAAACAGAATATCGTGTTTCAAAACAGATCATACTTGAGTTCGAGCATGATTGGAAGAAGTTGCTAATCTAAAGATTGTTTTTTAGATCAGCTGTTCTTAAACTGTGGATTGGAATCCCAGAGGGTTGCAAACAAGATTCTGGGTCGCAGCAAGCACTGATAAATGCGAGTAAATGAAATACTTATTATAAAACTAGTTATTATACACCACAACCTTCTTATTTAGTTTATTGCAGAAATAAACGTCGTCAAGCATTATTGCACTGTTGCATGATTATTTAAAAGGTGGCGCTCGGAGAAAAAACAGTTTACGAACTGTTCTAAGAAAAAACAAGTGGACATGACAGCGCAATAAGCTCCCCAATATCGCATGCCTGATTCTAAGTAAAGACTTGGTAGTTCCATAATGCCATAGAATGCATTTTCTTGCATAGTACATATATTTCGTTCTCAGATTTCAAGGTTATGCCGCAATCATGCACATCCCACAATGTGACATTTCTAACTTGCTGAGTAATCTCTCCGAAAAGGAAAAAAAAAAAAAAAAAGTTAAGTTCAGTTCCTACAAAGAAAGTTTGGTCAATGGCGTTTTTGAATTATAAACGAACTTCTTCCCCTCCCCCCCACTGTCCTTCCCAATAATCAGATTTCATTTTAAAATATGATTTTCAAATTTTAAACTGAAACTTCAAATTCGGATTGAAGTTTTTAAAGATAATTCCCAAACTCCTGTTCTTATTTATTTTTGTTTTCGCATACCTTCTGAACTATGAAGCTAAGTGAAAAAAAAAAAAAATCTATTCTTGACAAGTTTTTTTTTTTTATATTTATAACTTATTTTATGATAAACTCAACCACGAAAGGCTGTAAACCAACAGCACTTTAGTACCGTGGAGTGGGATAAAGATAGAGATCAAACACATTTTTTTTGCAAGTCACTTCAAGCATAGAGTAATCGTGGTGACTGTTGTCTAAAACCAGGTGATGAAATTCATCCACCATAGAGACATTTACGAACATCCACGACACAGTTACATTCGAATACACAGCCTGTAGGTCGAAAAGCAGAGCCACCACTACTCAACCAACCAGATCCAAAATATGCACCAAAGCCACTAGTATTTATTCTTATTATTAGATAGAGACAGTTTGTTTTTACTTTATAGCTGCATTAAGTTTAATTTCCAAAAGAAATTTTTCTATAAACTTTTTATTACATGCATTCGGACATCCCCTGATGAATCATGTAGATTATTTACGAAACTCCTAATATTCGTGGAATTTTGCGCCAATGTTACAACAGGATGATCCGGAGAGCCCTCGGAAAGATAACAGTATTCACCTGTCACAAATAAACAAAAAAATATTTAATATCATTCATCAGTGACATAACTGTGCGACATTTATTGCAAACGTGACATTATATTACATGTCACAATCATACCATTCTAATTGTAGGAGTATATTGGTAAACTATAACCAACGTAATGTCGCTGGAGGAAAAAAGTTAGGACATTTTCTCCTCGGTGATATTACGTCGATACTTGCATTTTTCTGTCAAAGTTACCGCTTTTGTCACTTCCTTTGCGATTTGCCTTTTTTTTTTTTTTTTATCTTTTCCTTTTCTTTCTTTCTCTCTCTCTCTCTCTCTCTCTTTCTGCTACTTTTTTGCGTGAGTTAAAATCATTTAGGTGTTTAAAAACCCAATGAACTCCATAACTTAATTTAAAGAAGAGAGTTCATATCGTTCCTTCGCCCACCTATTTGTCAATCTAAAAACAGCTGTTAATACTCTTCCCTAGGCTCCGATCAGATAATCAGATTACAGCGAATTACAGGCGGACTTAATTAATGCTTATGGTACGAATCTGATAATCAGGGGCAACAAACTAAAGGAATGAAGGAAAGAATTTTTGCAACGGTGAATGAATCCGTTATCAAAATAGTCTAAGCTATTACATGCATTAATTTTTGCATCGAAACTGTCGCCAGTGGCAAGAGTTTAATGCATTTTAATTTGTATTTTAATTAAACTTGAAATGAAGATGATATTGAGTCATAATATTCCTTCTATGATTTTCAGTAATGTAAAGCAATGTTCCCCCAAACTTTATTCATCCTAAAATACTTTGTTCCATTCCCCCCCCCCCCCCCAATGCGGCTTCACAAGAACTCCAGTGCCATCTATGAGTCACATAAAGAACTATCATGGCTGTACATAAAAATGTAACTCATTCAAGATAAAAAACAAGAATAACATCTATGAGTTCAGTAAAGAACTAATTTTTTGTTTTCTTTATCAGGTAAAAGTAGGAGGCTAAATAAAGTAAGTTTAAAAAATAATAATTAAAAAAAAAACTTCATATTCCAAACGCGTTGAATATGAAATTGGCAGTTTTTACAGTTTAATAGTGAAATCTCTCAACATTAGAATTTTATAAACTTTGCTGAGAAAGCTGGCTTTTTTATTTTAAAAAAAAGCAGTATTATAATATTTAAAATTAACTTATATAACATACAAGCATTTTAAAACTTAAGATACAGATTGGTTCTTGTTATCAACGTGTTAAATGAATTAGCTGGCCGTTCAGCTTATTAAACAAAGTTTCTCATTCCACTTATTTTTTTTAATTTTCTATTTATTTTTTTTAACATTTTTCTGAAACAAAATGGAATTAAAATACATAGTAAAGAAAACAGAATCTAAAAAATAAAAATAAAAATTATTTCTATTACCTATGTAGCAAGCTATGCATGATTTATATGATGTTAACTCGGATATGTATTACAATCCGATGTAATACAGCAGTGGCAGGGTTTTTCCTCCCGGAAACTAAGGTTTTTCATTCAGTAAAACAGACTCGAGATACATACATACCAAACTGATAGATATAATTAGGGCTCGACAAATACGCTCGCCTATGGCGAGTAGATCTTTCCAGCTGGCAAGTAGCTAACTGACTGATTTTCCCTTTCAGTCGTTTCCAACCCTAGGTGACTTTGTGACAAAGTATTTCTGGTGAGATTTTTACAGGGTAGTTCACTATTGTTTTTCCCCCAATCCCCCAATTTTATCCGGCCTCGGGACTGGCATATGGCTGGGACATATTCCTGACTGTAATCCGTGTGTGTTCATAGGGCTGGTTTGCCTATTCTGGGGAGAAGTAAAACCTGAGTTTCTGGGTGAAAAAAAAAACCCTACCTCCGTATGAGACTGGCTAACTCACCTTTGGTCGAAAGAGACCAGATAAAGGTTCCTCAAGTCACTGACGGAATCGAACCCAGGTCTTTCCCACCAAAGGGCTATACTGACTGAGCTACGGAGGCTCTTAGTAGCTACGGACCGGACAAAATAGTTTGTTCGTTTGTTTTTTATTTAATAAAAAGTAACGTTTTTTTTAAAAATCATTTTAACTTTAAAAACGCAGATGCTTCACCAACGATCAGTTTATCGAAATCTGAATAACTTATTGAAATATATCATTAAAAAATAGGGAGTCTTGGGCGAGCACACTGTTTGCGTGGCGAGTAAGATTTTGCATAATTTGTCGAGCTCAGTTATATTACGCTAACTCCATAGTTTCGTTTCAGCCTTAACACGAAATAAACTAGCAGTGCATTTTAACTATGCGTTTAATCGCAGTATCAGAAAACTAAGATTTAGTAAACGGGCAACTCCTAGCTTCGGAGGTTCGGGGTTTGAGAATTTATAACTGAGTTACAAAACAATATATCTGCGCTGAAATGTTAATATTAAAATAAGAATTGTTACTTATAAAAGAATTTCATAAATTTTCAGAAGGAATTCGATGTTTTGCAAAAAAAAAAAAAAAAAAAAAAGAAATTCCGGAAAAAATAATAAAATAAGTAATAAATAAAATAAAAAAAAATAAAAAAAAAAAATATATATATATATATATAGAGAGAGAGAGAGAGAGAGAGAGAGATCATCACGTTTTAAGGTCATATGACTGATTTTATCATTAATGCATGCAATACTACTCTAATTGTGTGCTTTCGCTTGCGACTATGATCATTTTTTTTTCAATAATAAGAATCTGGAAAAATTAACTGGTTTATTTATTTTAAAAAATCGCCGACATGCTAATTAACTCTTTGTACCTTAGGTCAGTTCATGACGGATAAACGGCCAGATTATTTAGTGAAACATTTCAACAGTAAAGATATATATCTTAATATTGAAATGTTTCACTAAATGTGTATTGTCGATGATGTTGATCGCTTAAGAGTTCAAACACAGATAATTTTTTATGGTAATAAAACAAAATCGAACTTAAGCTCATTTAGTAGGTGAGACTAAATGTGCTTAAGGTTAGACTCGAAATCCTACTTTAAAGAAAAAAATATAGAAAATCTGGAATTCTACTTTAAAGACATATTCGTTTTTGTTTTGTTTTTTCTCGAGTGACTTCTGCTCCAAATAAAAAAAGGTGATAATATCAGCCTCGACAATGGGAATTATCTGACATCTGAAATTGGGAGAAATCGACATAATCTCTAAAAAGTGAGGAGAATCGAGCGTCTGATTAAATATCTAATACTAGCTTATAGTAGTGCACCTACTGTCCGACCACAGATGCGAAACCCTCGACACTTCTGCGAATGGCAGAAGAAAGAGAATACATTCAGATAACAGGGTCAATGATGAGTGTTTATTATTATATGTCGGAAAATGATTTTTCTTTTATGAAAATTCTAGTTTTTAAAGTGGTAACTATTTTTCTTTCTATCTGTGGTCGGACAGTAGTTAGTTATTCACATGATTACCTAATGGAAGTGTGGATTGGCAATTTAGGATTTATGTGACCAGATTGTATTCTCACCCAGTTGAAACAGCATATATTATAATTTTGTAATGTAAACAAATATTACATGAGCTGGAATTAGGCTGGGATGAAAAATGGCTTTTTACTGATTTTTCATCCCGTAAAACTCAAGAAAATCGACCGTAAAAATAGACTTTCAGACAGTAACATATCCTGTTAGGATTAGGTACCAAGAGATGGCAGCACTTGTTTGCCGGTCTCTTCGTCGGTAGCTGCGCATAATTAGCGATAGGCACGAGGCTAGCTATCTCTGATTGGCTACCGGTGGAGATTGAACTGCCCGCTCAAAAGCTAGATAGGGTGTAGAGGCCTTGCCTACTCCCTATACGGGATTAAAAAGGCGTTCACTTATTATTATTTTTATTTTTTATCTTTAGTGAAGGCAGAAAATATTAGATGTGGAAACTGACAATATAATATATAATACCGATATAGCGAATAGTTAAATAAATAAATTTATATGAAGTAAGAGAAATTAGTAGGGGAAAAAAACTAGCAGTACACCAGACAGTGTTCAACCTAATTTTAACTTGTGGATCGTAAAATTAGGTTAGAAATGAAACAGTTGATCCATAACTGGAGACCACTGCCATTAGTGTCCTGAGAAAAATCAAGGAACAAATGGCGCCAATTAAAGAAGAATATAAAATAAATAATAAATTATCAGAAAAGAGTTGATGTCATTAGCATTCAAAAGAAAAACAAGCAAAAATTGATTTAAATTAGGAATTCAATAAAAGGATCAACAAACTCGCTCACTAACAAACAGGCAGCTTGTTCAAATTGCGCTTTATGCATCATCGGTGTTTGTGAATATCTTTAGATGCAAGATCAATTACACTGCCTCGTTTATCGGAGACCCGAAGTGGCATGAAATGTTCCATGTTTGGTATCTAGAGCAAGGTTTTTGATCGCGTAAAAAATAAATTAAAACTATAAAAATACCATACAATTAAAAATCTCTTACATCACGGTACTAAGGTTCTATAGCTTTCCAACCATTCCTGGGTAGGAGTCACATAAAAATAATAATAGACCAATTTGGAACAAAAGTATTACTAAAGTGGTTGTATTGGACTATCACAGGACGTCCTTTGAAGGTACATGCAGGAAATAATGATGATTGTTATGCTGAGCATAACAATCATTGAGGCGAGCTAGCAAGTGCATTTTTTAGCCTTTATTCCAAAAAGCACAGAGATAGCAAAGCTAAGTGCAAAGAATGTTATTGGTACAGTGGAATTGACGTTGAACCAAATATTAATGCTCATTTGTTGTTGTACGAGTTTTTGTAAGTTTGGAGCAGTGGAAATGTAGATGCAAGTTAGATGAATAGTTCCTTGAAAACATTTATAGGCAGGTATACTATACGCCCGGTCAAAGAAGTTGCTTGTTCCCAATCGAGTAATCAGGGTTGAATCGAAAAATCAGTTACTGGAAACAACGATAAAAAAATCAAACTCAGGCCTGTAAAGGATGGAATATCAATGGGTACATGGAATGTCCGTACATTCTGGGAAACTGGAAAATTGCAATTGCTTCAAGAAGAAATAAAGAAATACAGATGGGATATATTAGGTATTTCAGAAATGAGATGGACATTGTCAGGAGAATCAAATGACGGAAGAGTTCTGTGGTCAGGAAATGAAAGTAAGCATGAAGCAGACGTAGGTTTCCTGCTAAGTAACAAGGCCTGTCAGGCAATGATATTAGATACAAACCAGTTACTGAAAGAATAATGGTTGCAAGATTCAGTGCCCAACCATTTAATATCACGATCATTCACATATATGTGCCCACTGCAGAGAGTGCAGATGAAACCATTGAGAGATTTTACAGGGATCTACAACTAGAAATTGATGAGGTGCCGAAGCAGGATATACTCATCATTGGAGGAGACTGGAATGCAAAGATCAGCAAAAATAACTCAGGATGGGAAAAAGTTATGGGAAAATTTGGATATGGAGAAAGAAATGAACGTGGAGAGATGCTTCTGGAATTTGTCACGGATAACAACCTGATGATTTGCAATACCAAATTCCAACAAAAAAGATTGTCATAAACGAACATGGCTCTCCTTCGATGGCGAACACAGGAATATGATCGACCTGATATTAATAGACTTGAAATGGAGAACCTCAGTTCAACAGTGGAGATCATTCCAAGGAGCTGATATTGATTCGGACCACAGCTTAGTGATTGCGAATATAAGACTAAAACTGAAACAGAAGTACAAAGGAAAGTTCCAAAAAAGCTAGAGACATCTCAAAACTAAATGAAGACAGGCTAAGAACAGCATATCAGAACGTATTGGAAACTAAACTTAAGACTCCCAAGTGAAAAACAAAATATAAATACAAGAGCAGAACGACTGACAACAGTGCTAAAAAGCAGTAGAGGAAGTAATTCCTGAAATTCCTGAAAGAGAAAAGATCAACAAGAAATGGATAACTCAGGAAACTCTAAAATTGGTACAAGAGAAAAGAGAACTGAAACTTAAAAGAGATAATTCAGAGAAAGCAGATGAGTTATACCTTCAAAAATGCAACGAAGTACGGAAAGCAGCAAGATCTGATAAAGCCAAATGGTTGGAGGACCAGTGCAAAGACATCGAACAGTAATATGGAGAACACAAAACTAGAGAGGTCTACAAACTTATAAGAAATGTCAAAAGGAAGTGGCAAACAAGATCAGTAGCAGTCAAAGATGAAGATGGTAAAGTATTGATACACAAGTCCGAAATCCTACACAGATGGACAAGATATTGCAGCAAATTATATAAAAAATCAACTAAATAATACTGCAACAGAAGTAACCAAAGAACTAAAAGCAATCTCTCCACCAACAGAGACCTTTGAAAATGACATCTTGGAAGAGGAGGTGAATAAGGCTGTAAAACATCTCAAGAACAACAAGAGTCCTGGAGATGAAAACATAATAGGCGAGATGCTAAAATATGGGGGAGAATCAGTTGTAAAAGAAATACATAAGCTATGTAATGAAATATGGACTTCCAGCACGCATTTGATAATATTGACCAAAATATAACATGGGTTGTCTTGGAATCCTATGGTGTGGACAATAAATTGATTCACCTGCTGAAAGATATAAACAGCCAAGCACAAGTAAAAATCAGGATAGCAGGTGCGACTGGAGATTGGTTCACCACTAGTCAAGACACAAGACAAGGGGACCCAATATCACCAGTCATCTTCATCACACACACACACACAAATCTGGAAAGAACACTAGATAAGATTAAAAGGTGGAGGCATTTCAATAAATGGCATGAGAATAAACTACCTCTGTTTTGCAGATGACATCGTCCTGATTGAAGAAGTCTAGAATGGGCATCGCGAACACTATACACCGAAAAAAAAAAGACATAGACTAAATTTCAACTTTGAGAAAACTAAAACAATGATATTTGAAGACAACAGGAGTTACTGAACAGGGTTACCATAAACATATTTGAACTGGAAAAAGTGGAACACTTCACATATCTTGGGTGACGCATGACTTGGACCCCAAAAAAGAGATAAAAATGAGAATAGCCAGAGCAACAACTATTTTAAAAGCCATGGACAAAATATGGAAGAGCCGAGCTACAAAGATGCAAACTAAACTGGGCACCGTAGAAACCTGTATTTTCAGCAGCCTGCTCTATGGATGTGAGGCCTTGGTTCTCCTGAGAGAATCTGAAAGAACGATATTAGCATTTGAGAGGAAGTGCTATAGAAAGATGTTGAGAATAAGCTGGATCCAGAAAGTGAACAATAAGGAAATCTACAGACGAATACAATCAAAAGAAAACCTGATCCAGAAAATAATCAAAAGGAAAGTACGTCTCTTTGGACATATATGTAGAATGAAAGATGAGAGGAAAATAAAAATACTGCTGTTTGGGATGATTGAAGGAAAGAACAAAACAGGAAGACCCAACAAAAGAATGGGGTGATGACATTGTCAAATGGTGCGGAAACTCTATACACAAACTGAGTCATCTTGCACAAAATATGATGATGATGATGATGATACTTACTTAAGTACTCCTCCTCTTCTTCATTTTACGGTGTCGAGGTTTTTATTCTTACAACCGCAACCGTATCTCGAGGATAAGGCGGCTGGCCCTATGCCTCCTGGTGTTGTCCTATATCTGTGGATGCGCGTGTTCACGGGGCTGGTTTTGCATGTTCTGAGGGACGAAAAACCCGAGTTTCTGGGTTTCTGTGGGGAAATAACTAAGTTTTCGAAAATAAAAATGCTCTTCCATATGGGCCCGGATAATGCACCTTCAACTGAAAAGTCTTTGCGATATCTCTCTTCCTAGTTAGCATTCGAGTTAGACATTTAGTATCAGCAGACATGTGTGCGTTTCTTCCAAATGTGCTACAGAGGCAATCATATTGAATAGGAGACGAATTTAACTAGTCATTATAATTAAGCGAATGTTATAATTATTAGATTTAGTACCAATAATGGTAATTTAGGTGGTAGATCAATTTCATCGCTGGATCTGAGACTATCATCTTGCCCAAAGTGGTTTGAAAAGGCTTTATGTTTGGTTTCTGGATTTCTGAATTATCTAATCCTTAGCCCATCGACAGTACTAATATTAACATAGTATAAGCTAGTAACCTTTCTCGGGCAGGATTCACATTATAAATGGGTGCGTTATATACATGTATGAAGTGGGGGAGGGTTAGGAGGTGCCATCTAAAAAAATCTTGTGGGCAACAATTTATACAAAAATAGTAATAAATAAATAAACATCGTTTATTTTTATTATGCGATGTATTAATATTCATTAATATTGTTTTTGAAGGAAAAAATCTCTAATTAAAAATTTAAAGCTAAGAAGATTTATTTGATTTTAGAGAGGACGTTATTAGCATTTTACCTCAATGCAAAAAAAAAAAAAAATCATCTGTGGCGGCACTAACTATCATGTACATGAGAGTAGTGCTACGGAAGTGTGTCTGATATTACTCTCCTGCATAAATCAGTGAATATCACAATGCCCTTTGGTTGGAAACACCTGGGTTCGAACCTGACCTACAAAGAAAGAACTATTATAAGGTTGTTAAATGAAAGTGAGTTAGCCAATCAAGTAGAATACAAGCTATCATAGCCTTAGTTGCTTCGGACGTAATTACAAACAACAATTATTTGCATATTCTGGAGTCACAATACTAATTCTTTATCCAAGAAAGGTGTTGTATGTATTCTGAAACACGTAACCATTAGAGATAAACATTATTTTTAGTCATTAAAAACAATTTTTATAATCACGTGTCAGTCTGTGTAACCATTACGTTTTTCAGACAATGAAGGCTTTCTTCTACATTCTATGCATACCTAAAATATAAAATTTGTCTGAAAACTACTAAATCTAAAATAAAAAATAATAATAAAAAGAATCCTGACGTGGTTTCGAAATGCGGAAATTTTTTATCATATCTCTGCTAGTAAGCGTGATTCCAGAAACTTTAAAATGCCCTTGGAGATAATAGATTTTGCAAGCACTCCATCAAAGAAATTAGCATTCAGTTTTGGCTTTATCAAATATCCATTGTATAAGCAAGGGAAAACACAGAATTATGCGTATTCTTAAATTATTATCCACGTCATTATAACAAAATTACATGCTGGAACTGATTAATTTTTTTTAAATATAAATAGACTAAGCGACATGGAATAAATTTTGATTAAATGATTTAATCAATTAAAATTGATTAATTTTTTTTGGTCTCACACGCAGTGACGAAATACATCTTCCGTAAAGGTACTTCCAACCATTTGTTCTAGGAAGAATTCGAACCAACAGCTTGTTGATAGAAGAGCGGAGATGCTATCCATTCGGCCAACACTAAAATTTATTATTTTATCGTCACTATGCATTATAGCAAATATGGTAGATGGTAGATCCTACCTTCATTTGCATTATAAGCGAATAAAGCATATGGATAGTTCTTATTTATTGATGAATTTAACTGAGATTTTTCATGATATTGTTTTGCTCTGATCCAGATGGGACGGGAAAGAAGCCACATCCTTCTTCCTCTGCATCGGCGGCTGCATTTTTTAAAATGCCCAGCACTTAATTCAGGGCTGGATTTAGGATTGCTGTTCCTCTAAGCTATAACTTTTAAGAGGTTTCTACTCTAATGAGTAAATTTTAGGTTTAATAGTATCGCTTTTCTGAGGCCCTTGTGATGATTTAAGTCCCCAAGCTATAGCTTCGTTAACTTATGCGTAAATTACGCGGTCCTTCGAAAAGCTAACAGGGATATTTCTCATTAACTGGATAGCTTTGAGAGATTGATTTTAATGATATCATTTTTCTTCGGTTTACAAGCTAAATTAATGAGTTATTTGTTCAGAATACTTTTTAAAAGGTAACGTAAACTTCATGATGTTATCACAACATTTAGGTCAATTGAGGTAATACTTTCTCTGCACACTAATTTCAGAGCAACTGGATCATAATTATTTTATTTATTTTATTTATTTTTTTTTTTCATAGTGTCACAGTCAATTTGTTAAGTGGCGCCATCTTTTGCAAACAAATATATTTAATATTGCTGAATAATTTATAACAATTTCATGCGGTTGGATTGAATCATAACTTTTTTTATTATTATTTAGGTAAAAAAAAGAAGAAGAAGAAGCTTCATATTGAGAAAATCACTGCAACAATTATTCAAAAAAAAGTTACTTATAAAATTTTAAATGTTATATAGGATATATGTTTGGTAATAAATAATGCCTGAAGAGCACATGGCTCTAGTCAACCTGAAATCAAATATAATTCAGTGTCTTTTTTAAATTAAATGTTTGTAGCTTAGTATTTTTATAAATAAGCAGGTCACCAAAGAAATCAACGTAGACATTTATTCTAAATCTTCAGTTAAACACAGTTTACAACAATACAGTTTAACTATGTTATATAAATGCAAAACAGATGCATTGGAGGTTACTGTACAACAATAGATGCTATAAATAAATTATATTTATAAAAGATGAATGAAATGTCAAAAACTTAGTATGTATTTCTCAGTCGTCTTATCACACAAACATAGGGTGAAGGCCAGAACTCTGCTGGAATAACTATACTGCTTCACTAAATTTTAGGCGATACCTTAATGAATATATATATATATATATATATATATATATATATATATATATATATATATATATATATATATATATATATATATATATATATATTAACGATGATATGAACGATATCATCGTTATATAATTTTGTTGTTACACGGTACGCATTGCCATTGTCAGCGGAAAGCATTTTACATTCAAAATGCATTGCAAGCAACCTAAAATAAAATGCTTTGGCGTCCTAGTAAAGTAAAGAGAGATAATGGAAAATATGTCAGCATTATATAAGGAGCTTCATTGCTTATTCATTAGGATAGCTTGATCTCACCGAAATCTTGATTTGCTGGACTTATTATCACGGATGCATCGCCTGGTAGGGTGATAAACTATGTTACTCTGCAAGGACACTTCATTCTGAACAGCGCTATTCCGACTGAAATGAATCACTTAATAATACATAACTGTCCGGTTCTAATGAAACAGCCATATATTGCGTGACTTTATGGGATATTTTTCAAGACGTGATCAGCAATAAATACATTGTACAATGGTACACTGTCCCGTGTACTGATTTGGATTTTTTTTTCTCTTCTCGCTATTTGATTATATGCATAACTCAAGCTTTCCTTAGTAAGAATTCTACTGATTTTTATTTTTACGTACTTTGGCAGTTATGAATATATTATTATCTTCATCTATCATCCATAATTTTTTCAGCGATTATGCTATTTAAAAATTGTTCAAGACAGTTTAAAGATGGCGATCCTAAGCAGAATTTCATTTCAAAGCAGAAGCGTTTTAGCCATTTGAAAGTAAGAACTATAACAAAACAGAAAGGAAAGAATGATTAAAAAAACTTTTTCCGTGAAGTTACATCGTAAAATGATGATCTACGCTAATCACAAATACTTTTCTACATTATCATTCAGAGTGTGGCTGGCCATTATTTGATTATTAACTTGTAATCATTTTTATAACGCTGATTGTAGGCTTCCAAATTACCGATTGTATGTTGTATGAAACTGTGAGTGTTGAAAGGTCGATCTGATTTGTTTTGCTGAAAAGGAAGACTTTTGAAGAGGATTTGAAGAGGGTGAAAGAATTGATAGTTGTGGCAGGTACGAATGAATTGAAAGTAGATAAATTTTTTATGAGAGAGGACTTGAAAGTATTGTTAAAAGTAGCGAAAGAAAAGAGTAACAGAGTTAGGGTGGTGAGTCTGTTTCCGCGATATGACAGAGAGAAGTTTAGAAGAAGGGCCATAATCGCAGATGACTTTATGCGCAGGTTATGCAGACGGTGTGGTGTGGAATTTGTGGACGTGTGGAATGAGTTTGATGGGCGAAAGGATTTGTACAAGAAGGATGGCCTATATTTGAATGGATTTGGTGTGCGGAGACTGGAAAAAGTGTTGCTGAATGAAGTGAAAATGGATGTGCAGAACCAGGGAAACTAGAACTATCAAGAAGTGGGGGGGGAAGATGATATGCGGACATCAGTGAGACAGTTGAGTGTAAGAATGTATATAATGTACCCGAGCCAGTACGAAGGACAAGAAATCAGAATGGAATAGTTAGAATAACGCATCAAGATAGGAGTAGGACAAAGAGACCTCTGCATTTCATGTATACTAATGCCAGGAGTATTAGGAACAAGAAGGAAGAATTTTTGGCCTTGATTGGCTCTTCCTGGCCACAGGTTATTGGCATTAGTGAAACATGGCTGACGAAAGATGATATAGTTAGTGGGATAGAATGTGTAGGTTATAGTGTGTTTAGGAGGGAGGAATCTATATCATTAATAACACTCCCCCCAATAAAATGGGGGAGGAGTGTTATTGATGATAGCTGATGAACTGCAGCCGAAGAGAATAGAAGTTGTATCTCAGGATAGTGAAAGCAGCTCATTTGAGGCTATTTGGTGTGAGATTGAAACTAGCAGAACAAAATATACAGTTGGGTGCTGCTACAGACCAAGTGATGGAATAGATGGTGGAGATAGTATGCAAAAACAAATTGATGAAATGAGTGGAAGGAGGGTAATTATTATGGGGGATTTCAACTATGATAACATTGACTGGAAGGAGGAGAGGACACATGTGAGGAAGGAACTGGATTTTATTCAGTTACTAAGGGATAACTATCTGAGACAGCATGTAATAGAAAATACTAGGGGTTTGAGAGTGCTTGACCTGGTAGCATCTGGGAATTTGACTGTAATGAATATGACTATGTTGCCATCTACTGGTGAGAGTGATCATAAGGTCTTGATCTGGGAGGTGGCTAAAGGTACGGAATTTTCGATTAAGACAGGGTATATGTGGATTACCGTGCTGGCAAGTATGACAAGCTTAGGAGATTGCTTGGTTCAGTGCCATGGTATGTAAAACTGCAAGGGCTGGATGTCAACAGAGCATGGAAAGTGGTCAGGGAGCATTTGCAGGAGGTTATGGCTGATTGTATACCTAGGGTCGGAATAATAAAACAAGTAGGGGTTAAATAGATGAATAACACCATTAAGCTTGAGCTGCAAAAAAAAAGAAACTGTGGAGGGAATTTAAAGAGAAAGGTGACCTGCAGGCACACGAACGGTATAAAGCGCAGGCTAGAAGGGTAACGAGCGTGGTAAGAAAAGCAAAAGCGGATTATGAAAGGAAACTAACTAACTATGCAAGCTAAAGAGAATCCCAAACAGTTCTTTCAATATGCTACAAGTAAAAGAAAACCTGTACACGGCAGAATGATTTTAAGGAATGCCGATGGCAAGAAGGTCACTGAATCAGTCGATATAGTGGAATTACTGAGTGAGCACTTTGCAAGAGTATATCATCCAGGTGGTGACATTGAAAGGATGAAGGAACCATTAGTTTATACGGGAATTGTGGTGAATGAAGTGAAGGTGAATAGTCTATTACAGAACCTTAATGTGAATACATCTGTGGGATTGGATGGTACACTGACACACGTCTTACGTGAAGCGGCTAAAGAATTATCAGTGCCCTTGACCATGTTGTTTAATCTGAGTCTCGGGTCTGGTTTAGTCCCGAAGTGTGGAAAGAGGGGAAAATAGTTCCACTGCATAAAGGAGGATCCAAGACTACCGTTGCAAATTACCGACTGATCAGCATATCAAGGAGTCGTTGTCAAGGTCTTGGAGAAAGTAGTCAAGGGAAAAATACAGAAATGCATTGATGAAAATGAGATAGTGTACGGGGGACAGCATGACTTTGTGAAGGGTAGATCATGCCTCAGTAACTTGCTCAAGTTTTATAACACAGTGACGGCTGAACTGGATAAGGGTAATGGGTTTACAGTGATACTGCTGGACCTAGCTAAGGCCTTTGACAGGATACCACATGGAATTCTAATCCGTAAACTGCACCATATTGGGAATGAATAAAGGGTTGATGAGATGGATGGGTGGGTGGTTGATGGAGAGATATCAGAGAGTAGTTTATTCAGGAGTAGAGTTCAAAAGTCGGCCTGTGAACTAGTGGTGTGCCGCAGGGTTCTGTTCTTGGACCACTGTTGTTTAATTTGTTCATTAACGATATAGGGAAGGAGCTAGGAGGAACAGTTCAGTTGTTCGCTGATGATGCAAAGTTGGGTAGGGCAATAGTGAATGCAGAAGATGTCAAAATCTTTCAGGATGATTTGGATAGATTGGAGGTCTGGGCTAAGGAGAATGGATGTCAATTTAATGTGACAAAATGTAAGGTTATGCATTTTGTGGTGAAAAGATTAGCAGCAGTATACCACATTGGTGGATCTGTACTCCAGGAGATTGATGAGGTCAGTGACTTGGGAGTGTTGGTGGATAGGGAGATGAAGATTAGGGAGCACATTGCAAAAGTGGCTAAATCAGCTCATCAACTCACTTGGTTGTTGAAAAATACTTTGACGAGCAGAGATAAGCAAGTTATTGTTCCTCTGTACGAGCCTTGATAAGATCTCATCTCGACTACTGTGCCCAGATTTGGTCACCTAGGTTACTTCTAGATGGGGAAGAGGAGGTGGAGAGGATCCAAAAGCGAGTGACAAAGATGATAGCAGGTCTATGGAATGAACATTATGAGAACAGGTTGAAGGTTTGTGGGTTGCAGAAATTGGTTGATAGTCGGAAAAGAGGAGATATGATTGAGACATTCAAATTGCTGAAGGGTTTCTGTAGGATTCATTCAGAGGATATTTTTGAGATCGGGACTTTTGGTGGGAGAACTAGGGAACATCTATGGAAGCTGGGCAAAAGTGTGGTTAGTAAGGGTGTTAGAGCTGGGTTCTTTGCTTTTAGAGTGGTAAATGAGTGGAATAAGCTGCCAGAGTCTGTTGTGGGTGCTATGACAGTGAATGAGTTCAAGACAAGGTATGATAGATACTGTGAGAATGTCGAATAGTTGTGTGGACATGATGTTTAGCGCCTCCCTCGATGAGTCTAAGGACTCCTTGGAGTCGCCCGTAGTAGTAGTAATAATAATAATAATAATAATAATAATAATAATAATAATAATAATAATAATAATAATTCCGTTTTTATTTTATTTTTTTTTATTGCTGCCAAACACCACAGTTTCATTTTAAACACCTAAAATATGTCTTTTCTCGACGCCGTGAATTGGTCTTATTAACCATAAGTATGATATTGATTAATAAATATTCCAGTTTCTGTGAAGCATTGTGAAAACTTTTCTGAATCAATAATGCTAGACTGCCAGAAGAAAGGCCATTATTATAGGTCGGATACTTATCGCCTAAACGACGAACTTTTATACAAATTTACAAGTCAGTAGATTTTGGAGAATAAAAAGACTTTAATGGATATTGTCAAAAACATTTTAATATTATTAATTTAAATTATAAACATTTTAAAATTTTAGGTTATATAAGTTGAACAAGTTGATTGATTCTTAATTCTGTCACCTTTAAACCTCATTATAAATATAATAAATTGTATAAATCTAATGTAAACTAACCCTATTTAGTGCTAATTGTTTCATTGAAATTTTCTACTGGATATTTAGAGTGATTTTTCAAATTCACGTAATAAATACATTTAGACCATGCAAAAAAAAAAAAAAAATCGAGGATACATGCATGAAACATTGCCTAATAACGAAGCATTTTTGTTGTTTGTTTATTTTTTTAATGATATAATAAAGATAGAGCAGAATGCATGCAAAGTCTTCACAAAAACTCAAACAAATAAACCTCAGAGTATATACTTTGTAGCATAAGCTCATTTTCATTCGTATCGTAATAAATGTTCTGGAACATTGCAAAACTTACGTTATGAAATATTGATTTTGTTATTTTAGTTTACATAAGTTCAAACCATTAGTTTATTTTTCTATGCAAAATAGATAAATAAAATAAAATAAACTAGGGCTTAAAGTTAACGAAGACAATAGGGGTATGTTTATACATTCTTCATGTCTCTTGCATTCGAATTTGCGCATATCTGGTGATCACCAAAATATTATTAATAGTATGTATTTGAAATATGTAAGTGGTGTTTTCAAGGTCGAAATAAAAAGTGAACAGGGGAGTACTTTCACAAGAGCTGAGAAATCTCGGAGACCTAGAGAAATAAAAATGTTCTATCAATGGAAATCATAATATGTATAATGAAATATATGCACCAACATTTGAACAGAAGATCGGTATTGCTGATCGAAGCATGAGAGCCGGAGATTTCACTAATTCATCAATGCTTTGTGAACTAGTCAGTTATTCTTCTCTTTATTAGTATTAGAGTAAACACAGTATAGGATCAATGACAATTTTTTATATTAAGTAATACAGTAAATGCGTAGTAATATATATGCATAGGTGAAAAGTACATCCCAATAAACAATACTTGACCACCAAAATATTATTAATATTTTGGTCGTGGAAAGAAACTAAGAAATAAAGGAAATGTCATTTTTAATTATTTTCCATTTTATATTTTTAATTTCGCGTTTGAATATGCGTAGTTCTTTCATTATAACATAATTTGTATTCATATCTATTGTATCAAATTTTGTAAGATTACAATCAAGAACTATAATGTGTGTCATAACTGGCTACGGCTGTAATGAATTAAAAAACATTGTTATATTAAAATAATATTATGGGAAAGATTTAAATCAACTGGCATTTCTACAAGTGAAATCATCGCAAAACTGCGATGATTTCACTTGTAGAATGTGGAAGAGATAGGAGGATCCTATCTCTTCCACATATTGTCGTAGGTATTCATGGCTGTAAATGTGTTCAGGAGGCCGATTTCCCTATTCTGCGAGCGAAAAACCCGAGTTTCCTGGTGAAAAAAAAAAATCCTCTACCTCCATACGAGACCTGCTAGCTCACATTTAGTTGAAAGAGACCAGACCACGTCACATCGAACCCGGGTCTTTCCGATCAGAGGTCTTCGTCTATATCGACTGAGGTACGGAGGCACTTCCTATTAAACTAGATTATAAAAAAAAATAACAATTAAACTTGTGCTTCGTTCTAGAAGCAATCTGCATATAAAAATATAATTAACATTACAGATGACAATGATGTAGGAAGAGTTGCTTGAACCCAGAACAAACAAAAGGATAATTCTATGTATAACTTCACAAAATGCATACTTCGAGAACTGGGGCGTATCTAAACCTTTTGGGTGTAATGCTCAAAAGTCAATAACATTTTTGATCGCGAATAGAGCGTTCTAGTGTTCCCTATTCCTAGATTTTTTTCCATCGAAAAAACAGATGTTTCCATCGAACGTGAATTTACGATTAAAAGTGAAATGGAAATAAATAAGGATAGATCTTAAGTGAATGAAAAAATAGGGGGGGGGGGTGACAACAAGGGCTACTGAAACAAGATAAAAAAAAAATATATTCTTCGCTTAAACGATATGTTTACATATAAGAACTGCTGACCTGAGGGGAAAGACGATGTAAGTTTCCAAGAAAAGTACATTGTTGGTCTTACGAATTAATTCAGCCATAGAATTAGCTCGTAGAACTTAAGTGTTCGATATCCAGTTTATTTCGATCCCATATCGTAAGTTTACACAATGCATCTGTATATTTCATCGCGCTCCTTTCGCTTGCGCGCTTCTGACTTTTCATATGGTTGTCTTTGTCGATATATAATTATGTAATTTAAAATATAATAATTTTTTTTCAATTTACCACTGTCAGGAAAATCGTTGCAAACTCTGACATTAAAATCATCATAGATAATTTGTAAGTCTTTCTACGAGTAGTTATTATCTTCTAATATCAACTTACACGTTAAAATTGGCATGTGGATGATAACTAGAATAGGAAAAACTGCATTTAATCTATAAAAATAATTTTTTTTGCACATCTTTTCGATATTTCAAGCTCTTAAGAATCCTAACAGTCTACGGACAGTGCTTGCTTCTCTAGTTAATGGTTTAGTTTTAGACATCAGCTGATACGATAGTCGCAACTATTTCAATCATTTTTCACGAGCATAGCTACTCAAAAAAAAAAAAAAAAAAAAAAAAAAAAAACCGGTAAAAATGCATTCTTATTGCTCCTTCAAGCAGAAGTGATGGTAGAGTAAGTGCAGCGGGAAGTTTATTAAACTGGTTTCTCCAATGTAATATCGAAAACATGGATAGCATTGCTTTGTACCATATAACGCAGAATACACACGTAACAATTTACAGTCACGTACCGCTTCAATGTTCATATTTAATAGTGTCGTGTGCGCGCGCGCGAGCGTGTGTGTGCGTGCGTGCGTGTGTGTGTGTGTGTGTGTGTGTGTGTGTGTGTGTGTGTGTGTGTGAGAGAGAGAGAGAGAGAGAGAGAGAGAGAGAGAGAGAGAGAAGTTTCACTCCCGAATGAAAAATAATAGAAGTCTCGATATTTAAAGTAAAAAATGATGATTCTTACTTTAATGATGATAATGACGATAGTATTCTCTTAAGTCGATCATAATTTCCAGTTTTGTAGTTCAGCATGTAACCTGTTCTAATCGGAACATCATTAAACACTTCCCAAGAAAGCACAGCATGATCACTTTCACCAATTGATGGTAAAATAGCTGTATTCTTAACAGAGATTCCTTCTGACGTATGAGCAAATCCAACACTCTTTGACCTCGAGTTCCTTCTTTCACATGCTGCTTAAGAAAGTTGTCTCGCAACAATTCAATAAAATCATCTTGTTTCTTATCATGAGATTTCTCTTCTACCCACTCAATGTTTGGAAAATTAAAGTCACCCATAATGATCGCTCGTTAGGCACCCATAAGGGTAAATTGGCGATTATTTCTTCGTTCCCTGCAACTGAGCCGTGATGTCTGTAGCAACACCTCACACCAGATAGACTCAAACTTTACAGAGCAATCCAGATTCTACCCAAGAATTTAAGAATGATCTGTCAGGTAGCGTCGTAAAATATGGACTGCTCCGAGTAGTGCCGTTTTATGTAGATCAGATGTGTGATCAGTTCGATCAGTTTGTTTTGTACATTTCCTTGCTTATGTTTCAATTTTGGAATTCACTTTTCCTTCCATATTGTAACCATTGTTTGATAATTTTCAGACATTGTTTGCTTTTTTTTTATCATATTCTGAATTGTTCTTAAATTAAATTTCCTGATGTCGATTTTTATTCTTTTCTAACTTTTGCATTTCTACAAATTATATATTGTCTTTGTTACTTCTGCGTCTCCTTTTTCCTTAATTCTCCCTGTTTTATTAGATCAAGTGTCCATAAAGTAAGTTTTTCTCTAGAAGTTCTATTTGCTGAAAATGATTTTCTTCAACTTGTATTAACTTCTGTTATTGTTTAAGCTATTTCCTCCATTCTATCAAATAAGTCTGATTCATTCATACGTTTTGTGGTTTATTATATGTTCACCTTCTAGTATGCATATTTTCATTAACAATTTCAATCTCTCCTTCTTGATGTTTATTTTTATTCTTGCTCTCACTAGCCTATGATCACTATCATAATTAAACTGGATGATAACAGCTACATCTTCTAGTATTTTTATGCTGTTTACCATAATTTGGTCCATTTTCGTTTAGGTCGCTTTTTTTAAAGAGCGTATTTCCTATAATAAAGTCCGTCGCTTTCTGAAACTTCAACAAGTCTTTGTCCTCTCTCATTTCTCTGACCAATACTGTGCACATCTACAGGACTTTCCAGTTGTTTTTATGCTTACTTTACAGTTAATCTCTGAAAGGTTTGGAGAGATCCTCATAGAAATTATTCAATTTCTTCATCTGAATGACTGGAGGTGAGTGCAAAGATTTGTATTATATTTAAATCACACCGCTTATTGATTTTCATTCGAAGAGTTTTAATTCTCTGAGAGACTGGCTAAATTCAAGAATATTATTTTTACATCTTTTATGGACCATAATTCCAACTCCTCATTGACCATGAGTTCTTCCAGTTCAAGGTCTTCCAATAATTGCTTGTTTCATTATTTTTTCCTTCTATACTTATTTAAGAAAGTCCAAGAATATTTCAATTTATTTTTGCCAGTGCTTTACACACCTCTTTTTCTTTTTGTTCTCCTTTCAAAGTTCTGATTATAAGTGCAGATGTTCATTTTACATAAGTGCAGTTTCTTTATCAAGGGGTTTTACTCAGATTTACTGTCCAGAAAGGACTTCACATTTAGGTTTGAGTCAATTCGATCATTAGTCTGAGAAGTAGATATCACATTTATGATGAACATGATCATTTTGGCCTTGGCTGCTACGATCTTCTATTTCATAAACTCCATTTGTTTAAGGGGTGTGCGTGTGGGGGGGAGGGGTATATGGTCAGTTCTTCCAGGAGTCTTGGGATTCAATCTACAAGGTAAGGCTAGTAGATTCACCACTAGTCCTAGCATGCTCTCGTAGCATTGTGGGAAGGAGCAAGAAGAAAAGAAAGAAAGAAGCGTTAGGACAGTCTACAGATAATATAACAGATATATATTCTTTGTATATCGTAACACAGTCTCACTCCTAAAATTTATTAAATGTATTAATTTATCAATATATGTTAGATAAATACATACTCATATGATTGTGTTATTTAAAGCGGAAAAAGAGATGGATACAATGAAAATGTTCCAAAGATAAGAGGGAGACGCATCATCGTGAACTAATAAATAACAACATGCAATTTCCTTCAGGAAACAGGTCTTTTAGATAGTGCAATACAAAAACAACTTTTGACAATTTTGACAAAATTGCACGAGCCAGTATATACTTTGGATAAGAATATCAACTTAGTAAAAGAGTAAGTTGTTTCAGATTTATTTTATTCGTGCAAACCTTCTTTACATTGCTAATATATATATATATATATATATATATATATATATATATATATATATATATATATATATATATATATATATATATATATATATATATTAACTTCCTAACTGGTCGGCAACTTACAGCTCTTGAGCCTATTTTATGCGTCTAGCAAGTTTTCTCAACATAAAACCTGTCCCAAAGACTTGGAAAGAGCTAAATTCCATTCACCCTCCCCAAGTGTTCCTTTACGCTCTCTCTCTCTCTCTCTCTCTCTCTCTCTCTCTCTCTCTCTCTCTCTCTCTCTATCTATCTATCCAGCTGGAAGAATTAAGAACTATTCTGGCAGGAAAAAGAGGGAGAAAAACCACCAATCTCAGGAAAAGGATATACTACCTGATAAACGGGCTTGAAACCCAGCGGCAGCGTAACTATCCGTAAAGGAAGTGAGGATTACCGCACCAAATAAAACTAAACCATAAAAATAATGAGCACCTCAATAAACCTTCTCTCACTAAACGCTAGAGGATGTGCCACACCACTGCGAAACAGGTTGGTCCTGCAGCATATCCTTGCCCACCGGCCAGAAATAGTTATGCTGCAGGAAACAAACTTCCATTGCAACAGCAAAGCTTCATATCAACACTGGAAGAACTGGCCTTATAACATGCACCACTGTCCTGCCATACAACTTCATGGATCGGGAGTCAGCATTGGAATTCACCAAAACAGTGCTCTAAAAGTAGAAATAATCGATACCTTTCCCGGGTGTGCAATATATGCACTCATTACAACTCAGACAGGAAAGAAAAAAAAATATATCATTACATATACATCCCACAAAATGACCAACTTGCAGTGCAGGTACTGGAGTGTGCGAAACCACCTCAGCAAGGTCAATGACCACATCATACTGGCAGGGGATTTCAACTGCACTCTGGATCCTGCAATGGACAGACAGCAATGCCAAGAACATCGACACTCACAAGCTCAGCTTCTCCAGGATGTAATAAATGACTTCGAGCTCACTGACACCTTCAGACACTTGCACCCACATGAGAAAATGTTCTCCTAGAGAGCCAAAGGTGATCCTATCAGTGTCTTATACCAGGCAGGCGCTCGACAGATACTACACATCGATGCACACAATACCCAACATCAGGAGAGTCACATACCATCCATCTCATGCATCAGACCATGATTCCATCCTTCTTAACATTTGCTTTCCTGGACACACCAGATACAAAGGAGGAGCATACTGGATATTTAACAACAGCCTACTAAAGGATACAGAATATCTCAGAACCTCTAAAATCTATATCGAAACTCTCATCAGAGATACCTACTTCACAATCAATTTCCGAGTGGTGGTCACTTTTTAAATCCAAAGTTAAGGTATTCACCCAAAAATATAGTCACCGAAGAAATTTGAATAAGCATTCAGCCCTTAAAAATTTGCAACAACAACAGCAATTGCATCATCCAGAATCTGAGGAATACCAGTCCCTAGAAGCCACCATACGCTCACACCTAGAGCACTCTGCAAGAGGAGCACTAATAAGAGCACGACGCAAACATATTAACTTCGCAGATGCCCCTACAAAGTATTTCTTTTCACTAGAAAAACGCCAACAAGAGTGCACCACTATATCTGCTATTAAAACAGATAATGGAAACATCATATAAAATCATGACGAAATCCTCTTATATACCTTGCAGTACTACAAAAATTTGTACCAAGCCAACCCAACATCTATGGAGGCCACGAATATAATTCTCTCCGATGTGAAAAGACTCTCACCAACAACAAGGAGTAACACAGAACTCCCTATCACGTTACACGATCTGAAAACTGCCTGCACCTCTTTACCTAAAGATAAATCTCCTGGCATAGACGGGCTCACCACTAAATTTTATCAGTCCTTCTGGGAACAGCTTGGACCTATCCTCTACAGAGTATTTGTCGAAGCGAATACCAATGGCTTTCCACTCAATATGACAACATCAGTTATCAAACTCATTCCAAAGAAAGGAGACGCGACGAAACTAGGAAACTGGAGACCCATCTCTATCACAAACACCGACTGCAAAATTATATCCAAAGTCATTGCCAACAAACTTAAACCCGCTCTGAGCGAAATAATAAATAGGCATCAGAGCTATTCCATCCCTGGAAGATCTATCCAGGAAAACTTACACCTCATAAGGGATCTCATAAGCATAGCGAACAACAACAGTGAAACAATGGGTCTTGTAACACTAGACCAAGAAAAAGCTTTCGACCGCATTGAACACCTTTACCTCTTCAACTGCTTGAAAGCATTTGGCTTTGGCTCAGGCATCATTCACTCTATTAAAATGTTGTATGCCAAGGCACAGTTTTGCATGAAAATAAACAACAGGCTTACCATAACTGCACCATACAGCAGAGGTATTAAACAAGACTGTCCACTCTCCGGTCCTCTTTACACAATTGCCATCGAACCCTTTTTGTGTAGACTCAGCATGCTGCTCAAAGCATGCCGCCCTAAACTTCCCTACCAAACCATAACCCTGACAGCATATGCTGATGATGTTACAATCATAGCCGCAAAGAAGAGGACTTTCATAACATACAAATGGCATACCAACAATATCAGGCAGCCTCAGGAGCCAAACTAAACACACATAAAACCATAGGACTGTGGTGTGGCAAATGGAAAAACCGAACCGATTCCCCAATGTCTGGTACCTGGTCCACAGAGGGAAACAAATACCTGGGGATTTACTTAGGAAACACACCCTCTTATGTGGATAAGAACTGGGAAACACTAAACAAGCGTTTCAAGCAAGTTCTAGGAAAGTGGGAAGCAATACGAGCCTCTGCCTCCACAAGAGGGAGAACAATAATCGTTAACCAAATAGCCACCAGTGTCCTTTGGCATACACTAAAGATTCTTACGCCACCAGTGCAATTCATCAAACAAATAAAGTCAACCATATATCGATTCATATGGAATAAAACAAACTGGCTTTCCTACTCCCAGCTATGTACTTCTCTCAAAGATGGAGGACAAAAGTTGGTCTCCATTGACAACAGGATAACAACGTTCCGCGCTCGATTTCTCATAAATGCCCTACAACAGGAAATATCACACAAATGCACCACTGAGTATATTTTCACTTCTGCCACTAGAGGTCTCTCTCTCTCCACCACCTTAAGAATGACAACAGCTCAAGTGCCTGTAAATTTAACAAACTTCTACAAAGATGCCCTTCGACGATGGAAGAAGCTAAACCTCCAGCACACAGTGAAGACAGCATCCCTACCTGAAATCCTCATGGAACCCATCTTTCACAACACGATGGTAAGAAGCCCGATCACTCAGAAAGAATTTTTCTTTCCTCCATGGAGCTGGCGAAACGTGAGGATCTTGGGTGACATTCTTTCTCCAAGCCTCACCTGGCGCTTTCCAAATTCGCTCGAAAACCTAGAATATGGGAATGAGTCTGAGCAGATAGACACCGTAAAGGCCGCGTTTCAAACCGCTATGCCTGATAGCATAACAGAAGTGGGGCTTAGCCCTCCAAACTCAGAAGTTTTGGCGCCTATCTTTCTGATAAAAACCAATAACTCATGGGAGAAACTTACACCCAGCAACACCAACAAGATCTACAGCACACTAACACAACAGTCGAACCAAAGCACTTTGTTGGAAAATCCTACATCATTTGATCAAACACTATTTCAATGGGATCTACCATATCGCACAAGAGCCATCAAACCTGACGCAGATATTCAGTGGAGAATGTGGCATAATATATTACCCACTCCTACTATATTACGAAAATTTAACTCAAACGTCTCAGATAACTGCCTCTTCTGCTACCAATTAGGAACGGTCCGGCATATCTACTTGGAATGCCCAGTCAACACTAAATTAATCAGTTTGACTAGGGAAACGGCAGCTCTTACCTGTGGTAATCTTCATACAGAAGAGGAATATTTCAATCTCGTCCATGTGGAATCAAATAACCATTCATTCTGCAATTACCTTTTCATCACCGCAAAAGCGGTAATATACAACTTCTACCTCAGACATACAAGACCAGACAGCACAGCAACTTCACAGAGAGAGGCAACTGACCAACTCACTGCAGCCTTCCAACAAAAGGTGAGATGTCGGATCCTACACTAGCATCACCACCATAGGCAAAACAACACCTCAGATCTTTTCCACCAAGAATGGAATCCACGGAATCAACTCCTGGCTGAGCAGGGCGACTGCATTATAATCCACTTTCCAGCATAGAAGTGACACCTTTACCCCCCCCCCAAAAAAAAGAACGGGGGAAGAAAGAAGGATTGTTGTGCTTAACAGTGCGAAAGTTAATCAGCTGGCACTCTCATGTTAATAGATAATATTGTGCAATAGTAACTTCTATGTTCTTCCACATTTATGTTCTTATGTTAAAATAAGATCTTATGTTATCATGTTAAAATAACTCTTAATGGCTTTAATTTATTTTTAAAAAAAATGTAATTAGCCTTATAAGTGACTTCGATGTAACATACCTCAACAAGAGTATGAGCATGTAACCTCTCTGTCTGACTGCAGAGAACCAAAAACCGGTTAATCCTGTATATAAGATTGTTATGTTTACAATAAAACAAAAAAAAATATCTATCTATCTATCTATCTATCTTGTCAAGTTGTAACTTTCATTATCTTTGGAAGCATCCAAATCAGGAAGTGCCTATTAGATCTTCAACAATACTTTCCTGAAAGATCCAGCTTACATAAATAAACACTCAGGCTTTAATAACCAACCTCACTCACTCGAAAGTGGATACAGAACCAATGAAAACATAGTGGCCCCACTTAAAATCACGAATAAAATCCTTTACGCAGATCTACAGTCACCAGAAAAATCAACAGAGGAACATTAGAATCCGACAACTTGAAGAAGAGCTCAAGTATCTCCCAGAAGAAAGCCTTTAACATCATTCTGCCTTCCAAGCCATGCAAAGACAGGCAGAATTATCGGCAAAAGGTGCCCTACTTAGATCGAGGCATACACAAATAAATCTTTCAGACGCCCCCACAAAATATTTTTTCTCTTTGGAAAAAAAATGCCACGCAGCAAAATCCATCTCTGCTATCAGACTTCAAGATGACAGCATCACAGAAGATTCAAGTAAAATCATCTCTGAAATCCTACAATACTACAAGAATGCATACAGCACTGCAGTAACATCCCATAATGCCATTCACGAAATACTGAAAGAAACAAAAAAAAATCTCTGCAACAGATCGGAACCACTCAGAAAACAAAATCACGCTAGATGAACTGAAAACCGCATGCACATCTTTGCCAAGCAAATGTTTGTTACCCAACATTTTGTTGGGTAACAAAATGTTACCCATTTTGGCACAAAACATCTATTTGGCTAACCTTTCATTCCATATGGATACTCCATATCCTTTCTAATATTAGTCTTCATTTTCAATATGATTCTGCCGTTGATGCCATCTGTTCAGACTCCTAATTTTTCTCAGAACCCTCATATCTCATATCTCTAGTCTCTAATCTTTGATCAAGTGCTTTATTTTTAACCCAACTTTCAGATCCATAACTTAAATCTGATTTGAATACTGTGTTGAATACCGCTAGTCTCTGGTGTTTTGGCTAATTTCTCTCTTATTCCATACAAATTTATTCGACTGGCTCCCGCCATACCATCTTTGGATATGCCGTTGGCTTTCCACATTTAGTTTGCCATCTTCACTAAAAACTGGGCCTAAATAGCTGAAATGTTTTATTTCTTATACAGATTCTCCATTGGGAATACAGCTGAAGTTTACTATGTTCCTGCCTGTTTTCATAGTTGATATTTTTTTTATTTGCCGAGTTTCATGCCAAAATTTATCACAGATATCATTCATTGAGTTTAGTCAGAGAATCCTGGAGACTTTTACTATATGTATTAAGGAGTACAACAACATATACAAAAACAAAGATCTAAGTTTTTATATCCGATTCTAATATAAGGTTTAATACCACAGATTTCATAATGGAATCTATTATGGCACTTTCATAATGCATATTTCAAATTCATTGATATTTATTCTTTATTAAAAAATTTCAGATGAACTGTGTATCGAATAATCGTAATTAGCAGTAAGCGTACGGATCTTGAATATAGTCAGAAATAAAAACAAATAGAAGTCCAAATAAATAAATTAAAACTTTAATTTATATTTATTTACACTTTTAACCGTGATTAAAATTAAATCCAATTAATTAATTAAAAGTAACACAAAATTAATTAATTTAATCAATTAAAATTAACGTGAATAAATAAATAAATAAAATAAAATAACGTGAATAACTAAATAAATAAAATAAATTAACGTGAATTAAATAAAATTAATTAAAATTAACGTAAATTACAATTGAATTTGTAGTAAAATTAGTTAAACATTTCATTTATATTTATTTACCCTTCTAAATATTTTACAAACTTATTCTTAACTATTTCCAAGATTTTTTATATTTATTACTAATTCAACTCAATTATATCATTAAAATTTTTGTTACGCGATATTAGTAAGGGAATGTCAAATTTTGATACACCTAAATGTAGCCCGTCTGAATTTTATATATATATATATATATATATATATATATATATATATATATAGCATTAAATACTTTTATTTCACTGAGAGAAATTCAATCAAAGTCTCAAATGCAAGTCTCAAATCTGGAGTTAGCTGATTTATTTTATTTTAATATGACTTGCATTGTTTTATTATTTTTATTTTTAATATTTTATAACTATGTTACTTCTCCAAAAATATTTGAAAAGTGATTCGCATCACAATCGATGATTGTTAAACTATAAATTTATATTTTTACATATTTCAATACTTAAAAATAAACAGGTTTAATCGCCACTGGTATAAAATGAATATCTCGCTGGTTTTAAAATGGAGTTGAGCAAAAGAGATGTTAAGATCGTGAAAGAAATACGATCCAACTTTCCTTAAACAAAAAAGGAGATACGCTTGGATCGAAACGATCAATTTCTTCTAAGAAAATCCTCATTTCTTAAATTTATACTTTTGTTGTTTACTGGATTTTTAGATTTTCAGATGGCGTTAAGAATTTAAGAATTAAGAAATTTAAATAAGTAAGTGTCCCTCCCACAATTAATTCTGGAATCCGTGAAATTGAAATGTAATAATTATAATTACAATTACATACTGTATGTATACTTGCACATAATAAATTTGCAAGTGGACCATTCAGCGCTTCAAGCCGTCACTTGGGTACTTGAATTGGCTGAAATAATCATGTACTGAATGATTTGTTACAAAAGTACAACAAGATTCTGTTTACATACCAATGAACATAACTACCAACCGGGAAACCCTTTGTCCCTTCTCTACGCAATGTGATAAAAGGTGAATTTAACAGTTTACATGAAAATGAAGTTGTGTATGAAACTGTAAGGGAGTCGATCTAAAGCTGAACACCTTGAAAATTTACTGTAGAGTTATTGGGATGATAGAATTACTCATTTCGTAGAACGAGGGTTGACAAAATGGATTGACCACCTATGATTTTTGTCTTGTCTTTCTATATATGCATGCGTACAATTTCTTTCAATCTGGATACATTCATTGAACTTAGGATTTCCACTAAATTTGTCGAGTTATCTCAGTTTTGATTTAAATTTGATCATTTTAGTGGCGATTTTAGATAAAACGATTCAAAGTAATACAAAAATGTGTTACAGATGACAGTAAATATCTCGTCAACAGTACACGAGCGCATAAACAGTTTTAGGTTCAATGCTGAAATAGTGATTAATTCCATTATACAAAAATTCCATTGCTAAACATACATTTTTATCATTGTTTTTAATCATTTTCATATTTGTTATCATATATGTCATCAGTGTTTTATCAAACAATGAGAGAAAGGAGTGGGAAATGGTAGCAAGCTAAGCAAGCTAATTTCTCATATACTATGCTAAAGTGATAGGGAGGTTAGCTTTTCGATATGACCAATTTAATAAGAGCCTGAAAATTTCAATACTAAATTAGACCTAGCTTTTCTACCTCCCTCTCCTATAAACAAAAAAGATAAAGTGACCAACGAATACTATAACGCACGCTCACGCTACCAGACCTAAAGCACAGGCAATTATGCGAGCTGGTCGGCGGTAAAGTTGGATAACCAAGTTAGAATCCGATTTGTAGTTTGTAGCTAATTTTCGATCTTTTGAAATAAAAGAGGTTAAAAGTAAGAAAGGAACGAAGGAATATTTACATGATTATGAAAATGAAATAGGGCTGTGTTGAAATGGCGTTTGCATCCATAACGTTTAGATCACCCTAAGAAAAGTCATTTTAAGTATGAATGCAGTCACCGACTAGTGGGATTTTTTCTGGGCCATTCTTCTACCGCGTTCCTAGTTAGTCAATCTTAGCACTGATAGGTTGTTTTTTTTTCTCAAAAAAAAAAAAACTTGTAGTTCAGACAACAACACATTGCGTTATAGTTAGAGATCATGTGGTGGCGGCAGTTGTCTGCCGTACTCTTCTCACCAGGTGTCGTTTAACATAATCGACAGTTTTGACCAGCTCCCTCTGATTGGCTAAGGGTGCTGATTGTCTTTCCTAGTGTATCCAAAAATTAGATACAGCTAAAACAGTAGTGCCTAATATGTCGGCTAACACCTTTTACTTCCTTTGGGGAGTAAAGGGCACTAGGGGATTTATTTTATTTTTATCAAAATGAAGGCATAAAACCATAAGGTGGCAATAAGACGAGGAAAATTGAAGCAGCATTTAAAAGGCAAAAATGGAGAAGCTTAAGAATGTGGGGAAAAAAGAGATATCGATTTAGGTATATGGTTGTAGTTGATTTTAATTACCTGAGTCAAATATCACTACTACTATTTTTTTTTTAATGAAGGCCTGAAAGGAGATAAGCAATTGGTTTAATTTTGTTGTAATAACAGATGAATCAACTAAGGCTATTGGAGAAGTATCTTATATGTGTACTTTTTTTTTCCCCATCCGTGACCACGACTGAACTTCTAGTCGGTTGGTTTGAGCACGGGTAGGTTAGTTACTCGGACAATCAGACCAGAATGAACGATGAAAAACCTTTCGATATGCGTATGGCATGGTGAACTTCCGTTAAAAATGCACATTACCAGGCTTATGCCTATAAATATTCTAGTACTAATGTAGTATATCAGTACAAATGGTATTATTGAATGTATTATAGGTTTAAAGTTTCAATTATAGATAGATTGGACGATTCATACATTTCGTTTATGAAATGAATGTTTCCTCTTTTGGTTGTTTATTCTTTTATCCTTTTCTTCTAAGTACACTTGAAAAGAAACGATATAATTATTATTACATGACACTTCCATTGAATCCCATACATATCACAGAAGGACACTTTACACTGCGCAACACTACTTGATTCGCCGTCTGCACCGAACAGTTCGCCTTCTGAACTGTTTGCCTGTTTTGCAGGAAGAGGAAACTCTAATTTCTGCGAGAAAGAAACTCTTAACCCCCATCGTATCAGACCCCCTAGTTCGCCATCTGTTGTAAAAAATCAATACAAAGATTTTTTTCTTCATGAGAATCCGACTCAGATTCTAATATAAAGGCACATGGCCCATCGTTCTTCAAACTCTGCTACGGAGGCGTCATAATAATGAAATGGACGCAAAAATAATTATCAACCTGTGAATCATTAATTTGTACTAATGAACATTAATTTTTGTCCATGTTTAAATTATATCATAGGAATCAATAAAAAGAAGAAAAAAATGAAAAATAAAGTCAGTGAATTATGTTATAATTATGTGTTATGTTATAATTCAACGAGAAATAATGAATTGTAATTATATTAAAATAATTATTATATTAAAAATAGATTAAAAAGCAATTCATTATTACTTATAAAGAGACAAATATGATTATCATATTATCATATACAGTATAGAAAATATTTTTGAAGTTGCGTTTTTCCTTTTTCTATTAATTAATTTGCACCATTTTATAATTTCTGTAAGAATAAAGAATGTATTTAACTTTAGCAAAATTAAAGTGAATTTGGCGCTTACTAAGAAAAGTTTGCGATGAACATAAAATTTATGCGCAGAAAGACGATTATAACTGTTCAACATCGGCGTCTGCTAACTTAGTAAATCACTAAATACGCCACCTAGTTGTCAAGTGATTATTCTGTAGATATTAATGAAGTAATTTTGTTCCCAGGTAACAAAGGCCCAGTGTATCTTATCAGTGACTGTTATTGCGTTTAAATTTAATTACGTCGGCAAAGTTTTCTGAGAAAGAAAGATTGCTGTTGTTATTTCACTTGAGAAATATAGAAAATAATGAAGCTATATCCATCAAAGGACAAGCTGCAGATTGTCTCATGATGTAAGCTGGGAAATGACAAAATAAAGAAGAAAAAGAAAAAATGCTACAAACAAAGAAAATAATTCCAGCCACTTCACAATTCACTTTGTTTACCAGTTGATTTTGATAATGGATGGTGATGTATTCTTCATTTTTCAAAAACAAATGTTGCAAGTTTATTGGGCTTGTCTTACACTCTTGCAGGGTCCTAAGTTAGAGTGAGAAAGCCAGCCGAACATAAATTTTAGTTTTTTTCTTTTTACTTGGGAACAAAATAAATAAGTTTCCCCATATAGGCTTTCGTTTATACATTACATATGAAGGAAACAAATTAAGCCGATCTCTGAATATATTTTTCATGTAATAATGAATACATCAAAGGGGCCAGCTGGAATAACCAGAGAGCCAGTTAACAAAAGTTTTGAAAACACCGGCACACGATGTTTCCATTAAATAATTTAGCTTTTTACAAAGCTTTAATGACATGTTGCAGATAGCCATAAAGAAATTGCTCTAATATGTTGTCATAAAGCTTAAGTGATCATTTTTAATAGACTTCACGTCAAAATTGTGTAAAGTTGGGAAAGTCTACAAGGAAGATATACGAGGGACGTCCAGAAAGTAAGTTCCGTTTTTTAAATATTTTCACTGCGATCGCAATGGTGCGCATGCGTGCAGAGTTTGTTGATTCCTTAGCAAGGCGTTGGTGCCATTATCAGACATTCTCGCAGTGCTTACGCTTCTTGGTGGGCGTTTATAATGTCGAAGAAAATCGAATCGCTCGCCGCATGTAAAATCGAATTTGCCGCCGTATGTGAATTTATGTCAGTTGAGGTGATGAGGTGTTCTTCCACTCCATGGAGACACACCTCATCACCAGTCAAGATGAAATTGAAGACAACAGTTTCCACTCGGAAAGTCATGTGCACTGTGTTTTGGGACAAACAATGAATTTTGCTGGTAGACTTCTTGTTTCAAGGCTCCACAATCAACGCGAGTATGTACTGACAAACCCCTTCAGAAACGGTGTCGTGCGATCCAGAATAAACGACGCGGCATGCTTACCAGGGGTGTTATTTTGATTCATGATAACGCCTGCCCCCACTCGGCCGGCGTAACACAACAACGTCTCTCCACCTTCGGCTGGGAACAATTCCATCATCCCCCATATAGTCCTGACCTCGCGCCAAGCGACTTTCACCTGTTCAAACAAATAAAGTTTTTTTTTTTTGTAAGTATATTTTTGTTTCTCTGACAGCCCATCGGAACTTACTTTCTTGACGTCCCTTTCAAAAGCAGACTATGAAACTTAAATGGTAACACCAGCAAGAGCCGCTGGCTGGCTAGCAGAAAAAAAAAAAAAAAGTTTAAAGTAGGTCAGAATGACCGAAGTAATGGCATTTGTTCAACAACTCCTGAACTGATAAAAATGCAGAGAAAGTAAGAATTTTGATTAATTCAGATACATGCTTAACTATGCGATTAATAGTCTAGTAGTTAACATTTAGATCCTTAAATAAAGAAATAAAGTAAGTTTTACTTTAGGAAAATTTCAACACGAAAAAAAGTTTCCGTAAAGTTGCAACAAAAAGTTATCACCCACTTCGTTTTTCTGGCTTGGCTCCGAGACTAAATGGACTTTCACACTGAGTCTGTAGGCCTCGTTCTAAAGTAAGTGATAAGTTAATTAACAGTCTAAAATATTTTATTGACTATTTTATTTTTAATATGTTAACTCTTTCGCGTATTTCTTTAGACTTCCTAGTCACCCATCCCCAAAACAGCTTAATACTACGCAGTATTAATTTTTCTCTAATTATAACCAACAAGTATATAGAGATCTACCAGTCAATCTGTCACAGCATCTTGTTGCATCGTTTGGTTGCAACAGAATTCGTGAATGGAAATCGCACACAAAGATAATGCCATTTGTATTTTCAAATATTACACAAAGGAAATAGATGCCTCTGTAATTCAAATATTAAAGCAATCTAGGTCTTTCACATGTTACTTGAAAGCGAATTATTATGCTGGGATGCGATCTCTTTCTAAAAGCATAGTCATCAGAAAGAAACTTTTGAAAATATTTGTCCAGAAAGGTGTCAAATGTCAGCAAATGCTGCGAACTTTTACATTTTTGTTTTAAATACTTACGTGAATCTGCGCTTCGTATTTAAAACAAATGAAGACGACGCCTCGTTCATATATGCATGAAAATTCTTTAGGACTGCCCTTAAATTTAAATATAAATTTTAAATAAGAATTTTTAATTACGCTTTAATTTTAAAATTAATTCGATATTTTTAGTGCTATGTTAACTGCTTTTTTTTATAATCTGCAGTGCACTAAAATGGCCGTTAGATCATGACAAAATAAATTTGCTCCTTCGGCTTTAATAAATCAGATAAGCATTAACCATTGTAACATTTTGCAGAAGTTTAAAAAATAAGAGACGTGATATGGAAATAAGGAGTCAAAAAATTATGACCATATCCTACAAATAAATATCTCTAAACGACCTTGGTTTAAATGACTTTTGGCTCTTTCCAAAAATTCCAAAAAAAAAAAAAAAAAAAAGTCTTGAAAAGATAAAGTTTAATAGCATCGAGGATATTTAAAAGATAATAGTGATTCAACTTGGAAAGCTTATAAAAGAAGAATCCAATAAATATTGTGAACAATCGTTCGCTGAAGTGCATCGTTACCATTGACTGTATCGAAGAATATATCAGTGGTGTGTTTGTTGACCCGTTAAGTACAGTAAGGTACTTTTACACTTGTTTCTTTCTTTCTTTCCGAAAGATAGTTTTATGACACCTTATAAAGTAGTTTTCATGGGGAATATGAAAATATATCAGTATTTTTTGTTGTTGTTGTTACTCAAATAAACACTCTTTAAGAAAGTATTTTATTTTTTAATAATCAGTAGCAAGATCAGTATACACGTCATTGGATTGAAATACAATTTACGGTACTTTGAAATCTGGTAGGAAAATATCATCATTTTCAAACATTCATTGGCACTACTTATGGTAACGGAAGTGTGGATGTTTACAGCTGCTAACTTACACTGAGGAACATTTACAGGATATTGAGTTCTGAATGGCACTGTCTTTCTTCGTGTGTTTCTGTTCAATGTTATTTTTCACGTTGTAGATTAAGAATATAATTTAATAAACCTACAAGTGTAGTAGTGGCATATTACATTTAAAAGAGAAGCATTGAGTCATCTTAATAATATGCTATTGTTTATCTTCATTTGTTTGCAGTGTGTGTGTGTGTGTGTGTGGAATATGCTCAAAAAAAAAAGCTTTAAATGTTACACTAACAAGATCTTTAAATGGTCATCTTGGGTTTTCGATGTGCAAAAGATTGAATTAGTTGCTTCATACTACTGTGAAATACACTTTTATTTAGTTTCCAGTAAGTAATCACAGAAGTCCATAAGTATGGGCATATTAATTTCGATTTAAAAAATGACTTTATTTTCTTGAAGAATGTGTGTATGTTCAGTATACCTTCAATATTGAACCGAAAAAAAAAAGACGTGTGTTAAAATAAAATTACATTTTGATAATAATTTTAAGTTTTTGATATTGTGTCATTTTTACAATGCAATATCGAAATATCGAAAACAACATAATGAGATATATAATAAACTGTTCCAAAATTACTGACTAACGTTGCTTAATGTAAAATAGGTGTCAATATTGCATCAATATATTTTAACATTCAAGATAGGTCACATAATTTGGGGATCAATCGAATGGCTTATTTAATTCGAAAAAAATACCAGGTCTCATCTTGAAATTTCTTCTTTGAATACGATCATCAAGGTTGTCTGAAAGCTGGGGGTAATGTTACTGTTTTTCCTGGTGGTTGAGTATTCAAACCTTGTCCGTTTTGGTTCGGTAAGTCTGCTGGGGGTTGAGGAAGAGGTATTTCTGGTACTACTTGAACTTTATCGTGTTCGTTCGATTGTCCCGTGTCATCATTACTGTGAGAATCCTCTGAGTTCTCGCTGTGAATGTCTCTGGGTTCGCTGTCACTGTGGACGTGACCTTGAAACTGATCGTCGTAGTAATGAGGGGAATCCCAGCAGTCCACATTTTCCGGTCGATCACACACAAGAAATCTTTGATCGAACACCAGTTCCGGATGGCAACAAAACGGATGGTCGGTGAGTAAAGCAACGTTACTAGGGGCACACAAGTGGAAAATGTGACATCCAGTCTCCACATCGGCATAATAACCTCCAGCTGTTTTGTCGCTGCATGTAAAGTTGAGAGGCGGCACGCTAGCAAACAGCTCTTGTTTGGCACAGGCGTCCATGTACATTTTTGAGCTATCCTGAAAAGAAAAGAAAAAAAAAAACACGCACATACAGTTAGAAGTAAAAGCGATAAACATTTATATTTATATATAGAGGGGAAAAAGATGAATTTGCTACGTTATACTGTACTTCATTTAAAAATTATGAAACCATATTTACAATTATCGAAGAAAATTATTCAAAATATTAAATGGTAGCAAGTTAAAATAGATGAAAGATATTTAGTTGTAAGAATATCAAACCGAAAAAAAAAAGAAAAAGAAAAAGAAAAAAAAAGAAATTGAAAGAAGCTAAATTAAGAGTTTAAAAATAATATTCAGCATGTCCATAAAATGATTAGAAATAATTACGTTATCTTTCACAATGTGTCACATTCGTGGTCGTTTTTGTATGGGTTGATACACAACAAAGATACATAACTAAGATTTTTTTTAAAAAAAATAAAGAATATGAAATTACTGTTCAGGACAGGTTCAGTTTCTGGTTCATATTTTTCTTTTAACTATTATTGTTAATGTGTTACTCATGAAATATAAAATGTCGATCTCTCCACATAAATCACAAAAAGGGGGGGGGGGGGTATCTGTATACGTTCTTTCTTTTCAGGCCGAAATGGAATCTAAAATTTGATGCACAAATAACAGACCAAGAGTTAGTGAACAGAAAAAGTCGACAATACCGAAAAAAAAAAAAGAAAAAAAAAACTCAGAAGCTCTATGTATATCTGCTGTATGGCTTCCGATTAGTTCGAAAACGGAAACTGAAAAAGAAACGCATTAAAGAGATAGAGAAACCTTATGCTCAGAAACATAGTAACATGATGTAGAAAATGCTAACACGGTTTGACAACCTAAAGATTCTCATGTATCAATGCGAGCCTATGTTACTTTACATACGAACCTATGTCTCTTTGTGGACCTATTAAAACAGCAGACAAACGAACGAACAATTTTAAGGTCATTTTTCGCAGTAAGAACTTATTAGATCGGTATTGCTGTCCGTCTGTACACGTATCATAATTTTTCTATGGCTGAAAGTATTTTAAATCAACTATAGTATTTGCGATCATTACTAAAACTTGTCATCTTAATTTTATTTTACAGATAATTTTTTTAGTGATGAAAGATTCAGAATTAGAATTACATGAAACAGAATTATGTGATGCATAAACGAAAATTAAAATATAGAAGCCAAAAATGATTTTACGTTATTTATCACTGAGATCTAAAAACGCTATTTCGAAAACACCTTTTCATGATTCTCGTGAACCATTTTCATGCTTGTTTTATTACTAAGTTCAAAGATCATGGCTATTATGCAAGGTCCGTCAGTCAAGTAATGAGATGACATCCTAAAAATGTTTGTAAATAAATAAAAAATTAGCCAAGTTGGTGATCAACACCTTGTCAGCTTTAAAAGCAGCTGTGAAAATAAATTTCTTTTGTTCTGTCTTAATAAGACTGTTATAGATATTTTCAATGGATTAAGGAAAGGTTTGTTTAATCTTGGAAACTGAAAGAAGTTAATGGAAAACTATAATTCATTGAGACTTCTTTACGCTTGTTTGTTCTTTTGTGTATTTTTCTCCACTTCTTTTCTTTACTTTTCCAAAAATTCTTCATCCTGAAAATTCCAGTCGTCATTAATTTTACGCGTTCTTTATTGATTTCGTTTCTTCTAGTTTTGTTTATCAGTTCTACTCAATGTTAAAAATGTTAAATATCATTCATTTCTTTTTTTTGTGTTGGTCCCATCAACGAAAAGTTTTGTAAACCTAAAGTACATTCGTGCCGTCGGCGTGCTAAAGATTTTTTTAATATATTTTTATTGATTATACTAGGCGGGTACCCCCCCCCCCCGAGTTCCGGACTGGTAGGCCGGGTTTCCTTGAATTCTGATGACTCTAATTTTGAAGACTCGAAAGGGGTCTTCAAAATCAGAGTTTCACAATCCCCGCCAGTGGCGCACCCAGAGGGGGGGGCCAAGGGGCCCGGGCACCCCCAAAGAAAAGGAAAAAACACTAGAAAAATTTCCAAAAATCTTTTCCTAATTAAAATTCATTTTTTTTTATTTATGTTGTGTGCCACTTATGAATTAGCGATCACTGCAGATACTCAGTTATAAGTCGTATGCAATGTGTATTGTGTATTCGCAAAACGTCTACTCAACTCGCCCCCCCCAAAGGTTAAATCCTGAGCGCTCGGCCCCCTCCAAGATTAAATCCTGAGTGCGCCAATGCTCCCCTCCCCTGGTGCCTAGGGTAGCCCCTGAGTGTCGAGTCTTCAAAGGGGGGACTCTTCCCCCCTGGTGCCTACAGCGCCCAACCCTTAATTAATTAAAATTAAGTACTGTACCTATGAAGAGTTTAATTTTACAGAAAAGTTTTCTATATATATTATTGCTTATAACCTCACTGTGGTTTTGAGACTCTAAAAAACAAGTCTGCGATCTACATCGAAATAAATAAACATTTTTCCGAAAATAAGCTTTAATTATATTTAAACAAAAACAAAATTTAAATTTTATAAAAACACAAAATATTTTCCTATTTACAGGTATCCCTTGCTTAACGCGGCGAAATTAATTGCCTTGATATACGCAATCCCTTGATATACGCGGCAAGAATTTTGATTAACGCGCCTTTAATCCTGAAGAGCTCGCAGCTGATCTGACAGATACATGCAAAATGCTTAATATAAATATTCTTACACAATTCAGTGTATAGCTTGGAGGTCATGAATAGCTGTGCATTCATATGTTACGAGTAATATTCCGCACTGTTTTTTGCTGTCAGTTTGGTTTAACACATGTTATGTAAAAGTTTGAGATGAATTTGTGACAGTAAATTGTATCATGGACGAATTGTAATTTTTACCATTGATTATTTGATTAACGCGATTTCGATATACATGGTAACATCGAGGGATTAATTAACCGCGTTAATCGAGGGATACCCGTATTCGTCTTCGGATTATGATATATTCAGACACTTCTGTTCTGACGTGAAGTTAATGTTCGATGTTGAGGCGTTTGGTTTAGGTAATCCTGCTTTGAGAAAACTATCAAGTTTTTTTTTTTTTTTTTGAACTTTTGAATTCTGCTGTTTTTTTTTATAATTAACTCCCTAAAATTACGAAAATGTGTGTAATAAAGCTGAATTTCGTTATCTGATGAATTGTCAATAAATGTTATTAGATAGTCGAGATGCGATGAATTGTTAAAAATAACAGGAAATTAATAACAAAATATAACCTGTTAATTTAATTATAAGAAAATCTTGTTAAAAGCATTTTAAAAATAACTGGGTGTTAATTTTCACATGTGACATATGGACCGGAAATTTTGTCCGTTAAATCCGAAGTCCATTAAATCGAGGTCCGTAAAATCGAAGGTTTATTGTACTTCGATAAAAACAGTGCCGCTTCCTACACTTAAATTTTATCAAAACAACTTTACTGGAGAACTCTAGACTTCAGTTAGTCGACTACACTTCAGTTACTGCGAAGATTCAATGTCAGTTTAATTTAGTATCTTTTTTTTATTATTATTTTAAGTATGTTTACATACTTAAAATATACATAATAACTGCACGATGAAGCATCTGTGTAGCTGTTTTACTAACTTATTTAGCGCTGTGTAAGATAACTGAATTGTCGAGCTTCCGTTCAAGAATTTTTCTAAGTCAATAAAGTGCTTAATCTTGAAAGTAAAAAATAGATATTATTAGTCATCATGATAGTGAGGACGGAGCTTTCACTATCAAACATTATCGAATTTAACGAATTTACCGAATCGTAGAGTTGCCATCATTTCACTCGATTTGTAGATACTGGAGTTTCAGAGTGTGTTGTAATGTATATATGATGTAGTAGTGGTAGTGGGTAGATGTGTATAGGGGGGGAGACGATATTATTCTTTTTAAATAATTTAATAAAACACTATTTATTCAAAAATTACGCGTTCACACTTTTTACTAATTCGATTTTATCAGGTTTATTTATAAATACAAACAATTCCACACGTCATATCAAAATTTCATTTAATTTAAAATACAGCGCAGACGTATTGTATTTAGAAGATTCTCAAGTAAAATGCGCAATACAGACATATTAATATTTATCTCAAGGTTAGAATTATTGACTTAAGAACTGTATTTAATCTACACAATATAGCCATATCATACGATAAAAGTTAAGTAGCTTAATAAGTTGCCAAAGATCTGTCATTTAAAAAACACTCCCGAAAAAAAAATAATAATAAAATGAAAACATTAGTGACGCATGAAGATTGAGCTGGAGAAATAATGATTAAACCCGTGGCACTGAGATGACATACCTAAACCCGCAGGCTTCAATTGAAAGCTGAAGAGGTTGCAACTCTTAAGTGGACTCTAATATTAGAACTAGAAAGAATCAATTAAAAGCCACCCAGTTGGTCATATTTTATAATTTATCACGTCATATTTTATATTTAATGTGAGTGAAAATTACAGCTATGATCTTCTTCAACTGCGTGGGGATGCCAGAGGGATCTAGTAATTTAATTGCATCTGCTAGGTTATTTAATATTTATCTTGCAAGTATAGTAAGGCTAGAAAATATTTCGAAAGCAGAGAATGCAAAATGTTAGAAAGGAGGCTGATAAAAGGAGAGCAGAGTCTCGCAAGAGCCTTTTGCAAGATGAATTAAACAGTAATCAACCACCACTGTTATACGGAGCTTTAGTGTACAAGTAGATATAATAAGCATCAGAATGATTTCTAACTTAATTATCAATATGAGAAGGGTAAATAATTTTTAGACTAGTTCGGCTGAACATCTTTTGATAAAATTTGTAATTTCGGAGTTATTGTTAAAGTTATGGAGACATTGGTTTCGGTTTTAGTGGCGCAGTTTAAAAGTTTTTTTTTTTTTTTTTTTTCATAATCAGATGATAGATCCTCGCTGACTGGATGGATTTAAATGAAATTTTGTATCTGTATACATTTAAATTTTATCATCATATTTCAATTTCATCTAAATTTGATGAAACCCAAATCGGTTTTGCAAGAGCTTTCTAATTATTCTCTTAAATCATTTTCATGTCCTTTAATTGTGTATACTTTTCAATAAAAATTCTGAGAGTTAAGTTAATCTACGAGTTAATTTAAGCAGACCGCAAATTATAACTTATGAGGAAGCTACAAATAAATAGTTTAGCTTAGATAAATGGGATGAAATTATAAATATTAGAAACATATGAAGTAATGTAGCAAATGTACTTCCAAAACGTTTATGAGAAAGCACTTGCATGTTTGTCCTCTAGAGTGAGGTGTAGTTACACCCACTTTATAATTTATCTTCCATGGCATGATTTAGTTCGTCGAAGGTCGCTGCTATAGATTAGTTTAACACAAAGTAGGATGAAACTCTTACATGCCTCTTGACAATTTATCATTTCTTTGAGATTATAATCGTTCTCTACAAAGAACTTCTTGACATCTTCCGATATCTCAGTCATTCATGCACAGTTTTTAGAAAACTGATTTTTAAGATAAAATCGAATACCAATGAAACCATTGCAACTCCTCCAAACCTGATTTCTCCTTGTAACAGCAATATTGGCTCTATCAAGTACTGTAGAAATGTAAACTGGAATAAATGAGAGTGTATGTCATATAACCATTTCTCAAAGCACATTTTTTAATTACATGGATGTGTAGAGTGTTATTACATAAGATATGCATCGAATTTTAACTTATTTTATTCCTTCAATGTGATCGATAATCTAATTATTTACGAGATCAAATTATTTCAAAAATTTTATTTGTTTGGTGACAACTGCATAATTTATCTTCTACAAACATTAAGTAGTAAATATTAATTCTATATTTCAAGCGTTAATTATGTCCACTATCTAGAGTAACTAACGTTTCCAATCAAATAATACAATCAAAACACGCAGTTAACAAAGATAATACATTGGCCGCATAGCCTCAGTCACTTTAATATCATTCCAATCAATCCAACCCATCATACAACCCTTTTTGTCCCAAGAACAAAAATGCAAAATGTCAGATATACAAAAAAAAAAAAAAAAGGGGGGGGGGGACATACCTGCTTGAAATATATAAATTAACCAAACTAAATACAGTAGTTGCTTTCCGGGTAACAGAAATCCCAACGTAAAGCAATCAATTGATCTGAAGTTTTTAAAAATTCAGTCAATCTGTAATTGAATTAAATTAAAAGAAATCGGATCAGAGTGACTTTTGCAATAAGCAAGATCAATAATTTATACGAAGGAATATTTACCATTTTTCAAGTTATTCCTACAGTATGGAAAGTTTGATTTTTCTGAACAATGCAAAGTAATTCTTAGTATTTTTTTTTTTTTTAGAATCACGTAGTATGTAATCATGTGATCATATTTAGCTCGGTTATCTGTAGCATCACCATTAATAAAACACAACCAGCTGATGTATGTTTTCAGCTGTTGGGTGTGTTAAAACAGTGATTGGCGACCTCTATTGTTGATCGATTAGTTAATAACGGTATCAAGCAGTAAGTGGGGTTCGTACTTGGGCGGATACCTGATAACTACGCTTATTGTTTTTATTTGACAATTGATTATTAATTTGAGTTTTGCAAACAAGAGTCGCCGAGGTGACTTAACCTCTTAAGTAATCCTGCCTTCGATTCTTCACGTTCAGTGGACAAATGTATCGAAATATGAAATGCAAAATCAAATCCAGTTAATAAAAAAAAAAGAAAAAAAAGAAAAAAAAAGAGCACTAGGAGCACTAGAGTTTGTAGAACTGGTTGGCAGAGTGGATAGCGTTTCTGCTCTCCAGACTACAGGATATAAATTCGAATCCTATCGTGGCACAGAGATTCGTGATAGTCTTTAACTAGTAAATGATTTTCATCGCTCAGTGTGACACTTCTACCGTACTTATTAGATTTCTGAAACACGTAGAAAAAAGCATGTTTGATTTCTACACAAGATAAGCAAAACGTTTAACTGTAGTTCATTAAAGATATTGATTGGTTTAGAACCTTTTGCAGGTTGGAGATAAACACACACACACTTTGACAAAGGCAAAGAAAGCGTCCTTCCCCACAGACAAGCATATGTTGCATCTCTCACCCATCTTGAACGAAATTTTAAATTCTGTGGTTTCTTACTTTACATAAGGTCCCCTGAAACGTTCAGCACGATCAAACCAAAGAGAAAAAGGAGTTCTTTCTTCCTTGGCTCTCTCTCTCTCTCTCTCTCTCTCTTTGTCCCTATACAGGGAGATGGGATCGCACTTTATAATAACAGATCAATTAGTTTGCATACTTCTGCACTATTATAAAATACCCGAATTTTAGAAATGGTTATTTGAAATTGAACCCAGGAGTCATCCAATGGGATAATTTATCGGCTAAATTTGAGGCATCTTCTTGCATTTATTTCAAAATATTCCAGTTTACCAACACACCAAGATTTAAAGCACTACTTTATCTTCCTTTTGTGCAGTTTTTCATCGGCACTAATTTTAAAATATTAATAAAATATTTCACTGCCAATTATTAAAATTCTTCGGTATATTGATTATGAAATCTCTGTGTATTATTGACTTCTTCTCAGTGTTGTGATGATTTCTTCCCTGAATAGCTTAAACAAAAAAGTTATAGTATAGGTATATTTAATAATAGAACATTTCAAAATGAAAGCGGATAAGAATATAAATATTATTACCAAAAAACAATAGTTTAATAAGGTTAATTAGTGTGTTTTTTTCTGTAAAGTTTCTTATTAAAATAAGACATGCATCGGTACCATGGTATTGTAGATTCTAAAACGTTCCGAGAGTAAGCAAGAACACGAGGTCATTCCTAGAAGTTACATAAAGGTGCGGTGAACAAAGGAGTGAGGAGTAGATTTTTTTACCTGCAGAATGACAGGTGTGTGGAATGTGCTGCCTGAGGGTGTGGTGAGTGAGAGAAGCGAGTGAATGAGTTCAAGGCATGGTAGAAGTAAATACAACGGTCGTTAGTATATCATTTAGAGGACCTCCAACAATGAACTCTGTCTGTAATAGTAAAAACAGAAAATGTTTCTTCATGAAGAAGTGAGCGCCATATATTATAATTACAAAGTTATATACATCGATTTTGTTGCATCTCTTGTTTATTCATTTTAAAAACTTAAATTAGAAGTAGCAAAGATAACAAGTAAATCCAAATCAACGTCACTAACAAGTTCTGGATTTTGCGATATATATAATAAACTTATATTTATTTATTCATTATAAATATTTATTAAATATTTTGAACCAGTGATATTTCGAATTAAATTAAAATTAATTTAATTTATTTTAAAACTAAAATTACACCTCAAATTAAATTAAATAAATAAACCGTCTCTAGTTTAAAATCCAAGAAGTAAATATATGATTGTATGTATACATTCAAAGCGATTTTTAGTATAACAACTCCATTATTTCAGTAATTGAAACTAGAGTCATTTTATTCATCCTCATAAGATTAGTTATGGGGATGAATTATTCCAAGATTTAGGTTGAAATCCTGGAATAATTTGTTTATGGACTTTATGAAAATTTGAAATCCTTACAAAAATTTGTTCCAGTTTTTATTTTAATCCGACCATTTACAGGAGTAAAGGTGTCGGTATTGAAATAATCCATTTTGGCTGGATACAATTTGAGATGATGGATGTTTACAAGTTTTTTTCCTCAATGAGTGCAATCAACTTGATTTGCTCGTAAAGCTGTACTACCTAAGCAATTGCGATGCTGTTGCTACACTCCGCAAATTTCGTCGCTGAACAAATGTCGGCGAGCTCCAATATCTCCATGTGCTTTGCGACGAATGATGAGTCGTTTTGAAGAAATGGGATCGTTGGGAGTTAGACCTGGCAGAGGTTGCAAACCAAGTTCACAAGTGAATACAGTTGCAACTGCTGTTGTAGAGTAGGCGCTGATTAACAGCGTTGGTTCTGCATTGCATGCTTTATCAAGATACATGAATGTGCCTTACACAACTGTCAGGAAAATTATACAGAAGACTTTTACACATTTAAGATAACCCTGACACAGAAGTTGCGTCCGCAGGACTTTGAAAGTCGAGTTACATTCGCTTTAACATTACTTTCTCGAATGGAGATGGGCGCCGCTTGTCAGTAGATGATTTTGTGGGAAAATGAAGTTCACTTTCACCTGAACGGAGCTGTGAAGACCCACAATTGCCGGCTACGCAAAATTAGTCTGATGCGGATTTACAGATTCGTTTATCATTGGGCAATTCTTCTTTGAGGATATTCGCCATTCGGATCTTGTGACCTTGCTCAGCTACTGCCGAGAGGTATCGCGATATGATAAACAATTTTGTTGTGCCACAGTTCCACACATCGTCGATTCGTACAGGGGGGGGGGATGTCTTCGAGAACATTTCACGGAAGCCAGAGTAATCAGCCGTGCCTTTCCCACTGCATAGCCATCCGATTCACCTGATTTAATCCCCTGTGACTTCTGGCTCTGAGGATTTCTCAAAGACAAGTTTTATCAGGATCATCTTGATAACTTGACAGCATTGAAAGACAGCATAACACAGCATGTGCGCAACATCAGACCCGACTAGCCTTCCTTTCTGCCGTTGAAAACAGTGAAAAGGATGCAGTTTTGTGCCATACCGGGAAGGGCAGCACACTGAACAGTACAGCCCGTAATGGAAGGGAATAAAGATGTATTATTTATGCTTGTGTCGCATTTCTCCTTCTTACACCCACAGAAAAATTACTACATCTACATCTGGTGCATCATACATCGCGCCCTGGTAGAACTTTTGGAACTATTTTTTTCCCTCCTCAGATATCGCTTCCGCATGACTACAATGTATTCCTGCAAAGTTTCACAGCATTATGAATACCCTGTAATTTTGTGATGGTTTATGATTCGTTCGGACACCTCCAAATTTTGTTGGTCCACCTTCTTTAAATAGCATAATGTTATCAGAGAACTCTACTATCTGCCGGTTTAAGTTATTAAATTTTTCTTAAGCTGTTTGTTTATTTTCTCATGAACTTTTGAACTTTTAAACCGATGTTCAGGAGACTGAATGAAGATTTTCATAAATTTCAAATAAAATGGTAATACTACAGACGTTCGTTGTTTTTAGGAATTTGAAGTTGTAACAGAAATTTAAAACCGAGGACCAACATAGGAGATAGCTGATTTTAAAAATAATGATAATTACTAAATTCTGGAAAAAGTATATAGATACTGGTCTATTGATTTTTTAATGCGTGTATTTGGAATTGAAATCTGAAACTCGGCATGCGGATGAAAAACATAACGAGAAACATGTTAAGAAAAAAAAAAGTAGATGGCGCGCTGTCCAAGTCGAAATGAAAAGTAGGCTTCGTGTAACAACGACGCCATACAAAAGTAAATCTTAGCCTATTCGAATGAGTTGAAGTTACACATATGACTCATTAGGCTACTTTTTTATTTGAAGGACATTTCTCAATGAATCTATGAATACACCTCACACTGGGCGGAAACCTGTTATACGGAACCGGAGGCACTTTTAAAAGGTCACAGATGGCATCCAGTTCAAGCTCTTCAAGGTTGTGTGGCCACCAAAACGTTAACGCTTTTTAATAACTCCCACACGGAAAAGTATCAGAAGCGATCGAACAAGAAGTAATCTAAAGTGAAAATATCCGAATAAAGGACAAATTGATGACTCCTGCCTCTTCCAAAAATGGAAGTAGAGTTGAATTCAGGTTCCATATATGCGTTGGTAGGTCGTATAACTGTAAACAGCAATGCCGTCAAAGAATATTAATTCTTTGACAAATATTAAGAATATTAATTCATAGAATATAAATATTTTGCCTTATGTGAAAAAAAGTTATTAGGCATACCAAAAACAGCAAATATCTAATATTACCTATTATCAAATTACCTAAGTTGATAGTCGAATTGATGTCGCTTTCTCTCTCATCAGGTCATGGAAGTTGTTTGTGAATATCTTTAGATCTTTATGTGGTAGATGATTTTCACTGAGACGTGAGTCCTTCATTCACCGTGCTTACTGGAGATCTAAATTAGCTTCTAAAAAGTTCCATATTCGTTTGTGTAAAGTAAGATATCCCGATTATCTAGGCATCAGCCAATATTACTGTTGTAATATAGATTTATAACCTTTCGTGGATGTGATTCACATAACGAATTAAAGAAAATTCATAGTAAAAACCATTTCGGACAGGAATCTTTGTCGGTTAATGTTGCAATAAAAATAAGTAGACTTTTCTCCTTTCTTGTGTGGCATCTCAGTAGCTGATAATTTGCATGCTTTACTTCCATGGGAAAAACGATGGGTTCATATCCCACATACAACAGAAATACTTTTCCTTCAGGCAATGCTAGTTTAGCTGGTTTAGAGAAGTTTCTCTCTCTAATAAACAAACAGGCTGGAAACAACACATCAGTTAGATATAATATATTGATTTAACAGTTTGACGATTATTCTAATCAGTCTTTTTCCTTTCAAGACAGTATATCTCCTAAGTGCTGTTTGTACAAGAGCCTTTAGATAATATCTTCTAATAAGTTAATACTAATATTCTTGGTATTAACGTCCTCTGTTTGCAGAAAGTTTGGTTCAAATGTTATCTAGGACGCGAAGAACTTTCATAAAGATTTTTCAAGTGGAAGAGAGTTTATCTAAATAGTTCCGTAACTAATGTGGAACCAGTTAGATCAAGTAGAGCTTATACAAAATTAGAAACTTAAAATAAAAATTGTAAACCAAGTGAATAAATTTCAAGTCTTTGTGTGTGGGGGGTAGGTTTATTTTAACAATTGTACTGAAGATAAATCTCATTCTTTCTCCATTTGAGATAGTTATCGTGGATGTATAAAATAGATTATTGAATGAGTTACTACTTAAGAATTTGAATCTCTATGGTACAGTATTACAACTGTAAGGGACAAAGACAATTGTTACAATTTTATCTAAATTTGCATTGTAAAACCGAAACATACTAAAAAATCAGAAAGAGTGCTGCTTATGTATACTGGCAAATATTGATACGAACTCTACTTATAACAGCAGAACATCAATGTACCAATTTGATAAGTATCATCGTTTTCACTCGGTACAGTTTTCACTTTAGCTTTTAGTGATGAGGTACGTTTCGCCCTTCGATTCTGGGTTAGATTGTGATAACATGCTCTCCATATGTCAGCATCACTAGTTATCTGCATTTCTGAATAATAATTTATCCCACAATCACTAAATTTCATATGCATGTTTTGTATAATTTGTTTCTGCTTATTTTATGAGTTGTAACACTATCCTGAAATTCTAAACAAACACTATAATAACTCCTCACTTAACTATTCCCCTTTTCTTATTCTCCGCTTCTTTCTACCAAGAAAGCCACTCCTTCGAGCATTCACAAGATCCTGGTACCTACTACTTATAGAGAGAGAGAAAGAGAGAGAGAGAGAGAGAGAGAGCTATGATTATTCACGAAGTGTCTAAAAGGTGCTTAACGCAAACGTTACCATCAGCTTCTGTTTTTATCTCTTTACATCTACATTATTACCTTTTGTTCTCGGTTTTGAATTTCTCTTGTTAATTTTATCAGATGACATGGCAGTGAGCCACGTCGTAATGTAGAATAAATCGTCCAACTTTAAAAATGTTTCGCCATTCCGGGTGCCAGACTGATGATTGTATCTCAAAGATATTATGGCATATGATAAAGTGACGCTTCATGCGCATAATATCAACAGTTTTTTCCCTCTTCACTTTACATCTTTTCTAACTGAAGCTCAGTCCAATTTTTATATATGAAAAACAAAGAAAATGTTTACAAAATCCAGAAAATCAGGTTTCAACTAATTGCGCGATTTGTTTGTTTCCTGGTTTGCATTGTTGTCAGCTTTACGAGATATCAGTAGGAAGTAAAATCTTGTTCTTTCCATGATGTAAAACATATTACCAGGAAGTAAGTTCAGAACTAAGAATATATGTTCTCGTCACGTTAATTATTAAATGGTTTTAGTACGCTAACTTTGCGCTATCAGGAATTGATTAATTCAGCTTAGATATTCAGAGTCTTCAGAGGCCAGGGTGTGGGGGATTAAAAATATTTGCAAAACCTCTACTGCCAAGGAAAAGAAATGCTAAAATACTGAGTTGACAAAACATCTTATTCATTGCATATCTAAAAAGAGCGAATATTCAACAGATTTAAGATAAAATGATATATGAATACTCAGAGTTTTACTTTTTTTTTTAAATGCATATTTTAAAATACTTTTAACAATGCTCATTTTAAAATATGCATTTAAAAATATTATTTTAAAATATTTTAAACAATACTCATTTTAAAATATGCAACCTGAACCCCGACAAAATAGCACAGCCTAAACTAATTTGGCCAAAGCCAAATTAGGCTAAGGAAGAAGAAGAAGAAGAAGGGATAATTAGGCGTAAAGAAGAACGGCTAAAAATGCATCAATTATTACTCATTTATACCAATTTCACTATATAAAAGACATATACTCTGCTCAGAAGCCACTTTAGACACCTCTTATTGGTCTCTAACAGTTCGAATGAGTTGTTACATTCAGTGAAACATTGAATCGAAAGCAAAATACACGTTCCCGGGCAGATTTCACGTCTTTTAAGTAGTGCAATACCAAAGCAACTCATGCTGGAGAAATGCACCGATGAATATATAATGAATCGCTGCTACCGGTGTTTCACTCTGAAGTTAGCAGCAACATCGCCAGTCACCTTTAAAGATCTTCAAAGCAACACTCTTTAAAGCACTTCCGTAGCGCAATTGGAAGAACGATGGTACGTTTCGCCCTTCGATTGAAAAGATCGGAGTTCGATTCTCGTCGTGAGGAGAGGAATCTTTATATGTTCCTTTTTTTCAACTGATGGTGAGTTAGCCACTCTCATACGGAGATAGCGGGGGAGGGATGTTTTTTTCCCCGGAAACTAGGATTTTTTCATCGCGCTTACAAGTAAATTGGCCATCAGAACACACGCAATTTACAGACAATAAATGCTCTTGTGGTGGTGGTAACTGGCGATAGATAACGTTGATGGTAGTTGTGTGTAGTAGAAGGAGAATTAAATATTAGGGGAGATGTGTATAGAGACATCCTGGAAGTGTCACGTAATAATAATAAAAGCATCAGCATGCGTTAGTAAAGACAGTGCTTTCGTGTTCCTCATTTAAAACGACAAAAAATAAATAAATAAAAATACAACAGCAAAAGAAATCCCCCACCCCAAAAAAAATAAATGAATAGAACGCAAGTTCAGAATTATCCAGTACACACTATCTGATCAAAAATATTCGGACATCTCTTTGCAGTAGTGGATATGACTATGGTCGATACAAGTGTAAGACCAATGACAGGCCAAAGATCTTGCAACCTTCATAGAGAAACATTAACAGTAAAATGGTCAGATCGAAGTGCTCAGTAACGTTCGACGTTGCACTATTATATAATACCACCATTGTAATAACTCACTGCGGAAATTTCTTCCATGTTACAGCTTCCCCGATCAACTGTAAGTGATATTATTGTAAAGTTGAAACGCCTAGGAGTAACAATAGCACAATCGCGAACTGGTCACATAAAAATTACAGAGGGACCGTCGAATGCTGAAGCGAGTAACGAAAAAAAACAAAAAAAAAACACCACCAACACAACTGTTCGTCAGGAGCTGAAGAACATAGGTTTCCATGGCAACGCAGCCGCACACAAGCCTAAGATCAGCAAGTGCAACGGAGGTGTACAACTCGCCGCCATTGCACTCTGGAACTTATGAAAAACGAGTTCTCTAAAGTGATAAATCACTCGTGACCATCTGGCAGTCCGACGGACAAGTCCAGGTTTGACCGCCAGGAGAACGCTGCCTGCCCGATTTCGTTGTGGCAAATGTAAAGTTTAGTGGAGGAGGCATCTTGATATTGAGTTGTTTTTCATGTTTCGGCTTAGACCCCTAATTCGAGTGGCAGATAATTTTAATGCCGTGACCTATAAATGATATTCTAGACATCTGTGTTTCAAAACGGTTCAGTGAAAGCCCGATATGAAAGTTGTTCTTATATCTGATTGGAAGATAAAGACATCTTTAAATAAATAACTAGGTAAGTGAAGGCCCCATCTCAATCCCCATTGAAAGCTGTGGGATGAGTTGAAACGTCGATTGCCAGAGAGCCCGATAACCTAAGAATGGAAGGGAAGGGAATGGAATTACAGCAGCAACGTACCAAATTCTACTGGAAAGTCTTCTCAGAAGATTGCAGGCTGTTATAGCAGCAAAGAATGAGCAAACTCCATAGTAATGGCATTCATATTAGAGAGTTGGGATGAGCAGAAGTCTGGATATTTCGGATCAAACAACATCAGGAATTGCATACAAAAATTCTTCTAATCAATAGTTTTGAGTAATAGAAATCCTTCAGAAATCTAAGTTTCTGAAGGATAAAATCCTCTAACTCTGTAGGAGGCCGATTAAGTCACTTCACTTTCAAAGCCTTGTAAAGTTTCTTCGCACCCTAGACGGGTTTGACGGCTTTTCTATTGAAAAGACCTAGATTGGTCTTTTCAATAGAAAGGTAAATGTTGATATCCTGACGACCGCATTAAAAAACGTTCATTTCTTTGTGCAACCATGTAAGCAAGCAATGACTTCTACCGACTAGTCGCAATCTAATGATACAGTTTTATCTGTTAGACGATAGCTTGTCAAAGATGAAAACTGCATAATTTATTTAAAAAAAACAACTAAACTAAATAAAATAAAATGACTCTAAGATCATAAAGGTTAGTATACATTACGAGGGTAGCCTGAAAAGTTCTCGGCCTAGCAATGTAAAAACGAATTTATAATTTCAAAATTAGTTTTATTTTTCAACATAATCTCCCTTAAATCGAGGGTTTACTGTACTGCGAAACACGAATCCTTTAATTTAGGGTATTCAGAATAAAAATGGCAGTGGCGCCATTCCCGTTTTTTTTTTTTTTGACAATTTCACCTGCGGAAGGTGTAAACCTACAGTAATAATCAGTATTTGTTGATGAACTAGGGGTGCTAGAAATTTGAGAATTCTTTAGAGACTATATACATGTATATTTTGTCAGACTTCTTCATCCTCCAATAGACAAAGTAGCGATCTCATACTGTACGTGGAGAGGGGGGGGGGTAATGATTTGCAAGGTAGCAGGTAGGCCAGACCACTATCCAACGAATAGCGGCCTGATCTGCCTCTGGAGGACTCTCGCATTTTAAGTTTTAAACTTAAAAATGGGTACACTACGGAGAATGTTAGTGGTGGTGGGAGGAGGGGAAAACATAGGCTTAGCTATTTGTGCATCATATATTAAAGTGCTCAACCTGTTTTAAGGTACAGTTAACGAAGTTCAAAGTATCTTAAAGACTTCTGTTGCTCAAGTATTTATACTGTTTATGTAAACTGTTTTAATCTATACTTACCGGCCACTGAATTAGAAACTTTTATTTAATGGCGTGTTGAACCTCCTTTAGCGACTGGCAATTTCGATCCTCTTCAGTCCCCTGGGAATAGTTCGCTGAGATATGGGTCGGGAACAGCCTTCATTAAATGTTTTAGTCAACTGCTGCTCACAGAAAGTTCCATTTGTCCGCGCAGGCCTTCTCAGACGACGGCGATCTCGTTTCTGACTGACTGTCTTAGGACCACAGTTACGTCTTTTAGACAAGCAACGTGGTATTTTTAACAAGATATTTTCCCACTGATTAAACACCCAGGATATCTCACCTTTTGAGAAACCAGTCAGGTCTACTGTTTTCAAAATTGTGGCTCCAGCCAGAAGGGTACCCACAATAAGCCCTTTATGGAACTCAGAATAATCCTTTGTTTCCCCCCCCCCCCCCATTGTGATCAACACTGTTGACGATTACTGACCAGCAAGCATTCTTAAATAGTTGTCTAGAACACATAGTGATGCACGCGATGACCAAAGCAACTTTTATGCGTATACACTGCGCGTAAGTGATGTTTACGTACATCTGCATAAAGATTTCTAATTCTGTGACCGGCATGTGTAGTTTTAAACAGATATACATAAAATGTCTATTTTTCCCCTCATATTTTTTTTTTCTTTATCTCTGATGGATCATCTGAAAAATCCTACATTGATAAAAAATAAAACTGAACATCAAACTTAGACTACGCACAAAAATATTAATCCATTATCATATCTTTGCTAGAGATAATCTCGATCTTAACGTATTAGCAGAAATTATTAATCTTAAAGAATCAATCAGAAAATTTAATTGCGATGTTCTAAAAAATTAAGTAAGAATATTTACTTACTTCCTCCCCCACTGCAAGGGTCCAAAGAAGAAGCATCACAGCTGAAAAACAAACATAAAAATTATTTAATAAATGAAATTACATTTTTTATTTTTTGGAATAGTCTAAGTCTTTTAGAATATTTTCAAATACTGATTAAAATACTGCAATAATGATGTTGATAAGAACCGTTAGATAATAATAATATTATTAATGTAAAGTAATATTTGCATTAATAGACTGAAGTTGTAATTATTATATTACCTGTACCAGTAACTTCGGCTTAAACAGTATTGTTAATATAATAATAGCATTAGTAAAAAAAAAATATATATATATTTATCTATAATTATTACAGCAATACCATTATTTTCTATTAATAATAATATTATTATTATAAATTATTTCATTAAGGGTATGCAAATATGCAAGCCATTCAGCGCTCAGTGGCAAACATGTTCTCCATTACTCATATTGTACAAACATGTGAGCCGATAAGGAATTTTTCATGATAGATTACTTTTATTATTTTTTACGATAGATTACGTTTGACAAATTGCTTTTATTATATACGGAGATTATCTTAGACAGTGTTCATTGTGGTTAGACTTAGTAAAAAATAATAATAATTTCTTAATGAACGTTTATTTTCTTGATCATCTAACTAGAGTAATTATTTGGACAATAGATCAAGTGTTAACTAATAAATATTTATTAAACCTACTAGTTTCACCAAACTTTAGCTGTTGACATCTTCAGGGTACAAGCACATAAGGTTAAAAAACATTACACAAATATGAATAACTGTAAAATTCTAATGATTATAGTTACCAACTGAAATAGCATTGAACGTGAGTGATACACGTATCGCGTATACATGATTAACTAGTTGTTGCTAAGGAACGTTCTGTAGTTTGCATTGAAGTTCATTTCCTGTGTGTTAAGAGATCTAATTAGGGTTTTCCATATCTCTGGGAGTATTAAACCCTGGTTCTTGTTAAGGTTATCAACAGAGCGAGCGACTGTAGCTGCTTCTTTAAACATTCGGGAGTGGTAGTCCTCTTCTATCTAACGGCTACCCACAAACTCTCGTCAACAAAATCCTTTTCTCTAAACCACCGCAAAGAGAGCGAGAGGATACTCCATATATCAAAACTATCGCAATTCTGTATGTGAGTGGCATCTCCAACAAGCTCGCTACTCTCCTCAAACCACACAAAATAAGAGTGACATTCAAACCTATAGAAATAATTCGTAAACTACTAAGATCTCCAAAAGATAACCATCCTTTCTATAAATATACTGGAGTTTACAATATTCCATGCTCATGTGGTTCAAGTTACATCGGGCAGATATCAAGAAGCATCGAAATTAGACAGAAGGAGCACATTGGTTACGTCAAAAACAATAGACAAGACATATCAGGCCTGTCATCTCATTTTTCTATAACTAACCGTGTCATTGAGTGGGATAAAAGCTGTTCCCCTTACATAGAAGAGGACTACCACTATCGAATGTTTAAAGAAGCAGCTACAGTCGCTCGCTCTGTTGATAATCTTAACAGGAACCAGGGTTTAAAACTCCCAGAGATATGGAAAAACCCTAATTAGATCTCTTAACACACAGGAAATGAACTTCAATGCAAATTACAGAACGTTCCTTAGCAACAACTAGTTAATCATGTATACGCGATACGCGTATCACTCACGTTCAATGCTATTTTACTTTGTAACTATAATCGTTAGAATTTCACAGTTATTCATATTTGTGAAATGTTTTTTAACCTAAGTGCTTGTACCCTGAAAATGCCAACAGCTAAAGTTTGGTGAAACTAGTAGGTTTAATAAATATTTATTAGTTAACACTTGATCTATTGTCCAAATAATTACTCTAATAATAATTCATTTGTTTAACTATATTCTGCAAGATTATGCCACCCTGTTCGTTTATATCTACAGACGGTTCCATGAAAATTCATCTAATTGGAAAGACAGTTTAAAGAACGGCAATATGGTAGACTAGTGAACACATCCTCTGTCTTCATCGTATTACATAGTCAAGAATGAAATATGCAAGCCATTCAGCGCTCAGTGGCAAACATGTTCTCTATTATTCCATAAATATACTGGAGTTTACAATATTCCATGCTCATGTGGTTCAAGTTACATCGGGCAGGTATCCACAAATCCGCATATTTTGATTCCACAAATATGCGGACCATACTTTTAATTAGTAGGAAGATTAAGCGACTTGGGGGAATAAAATCTGGAGGACTTACAAGACACCTGTGCTGTAAAAGCGTGCCAAATATTTTAGTGTGCTATGGCAACAAATTTTAGTAGTGGAGACAAGGAATGAATGTTACATGCGCAAACTGCGAAAAATGTGAACGCCATTTCAGACTTTGTTACAAATCTTAACAGCTAATGATATTAGCATTATTATAATTAGTATATGTAACATAATTAATATGATATAATTAATATATAAAATTATTATTAATAATAATTTACAGTTTCTTCACAGTTAAACGTATTTTAATATTTTCATTAATATGCAGCACAAAGAGTGAGTACGTAATTTATTTTAGAGCAATATTTAAAAAATCACAATAATTTTAATGTTTAAAATTTCATCATCATCATCAACAACCATGGGTCCAATCCCTGTAGGTGTCTGCTGCCATCTTGATACGATTCTTCCATTGCATTCTATTTTGTGCAAGATGACTCAGTTTGTGTATAGAGTTGTCGCACCATTTGACGATGTCATCGCCCCATTCTCTGTTTGGTCTTTCTCTTCTGTTCTTTCCTTCAATCATTCCAAACAGCAACGTTTTTAATTTTCTCTCATCATTCATTCTACATATATAGCCAATAGACGTACTTTTCTTTTGATTATTTTCTGGATAAGGTTTTCTTTTGGTTGTATTCGTCTGTAGATTTTCTCATTGTTCACTTTCTGCATCCAGCTTATTCTCAAGATCTTTCTATAGCACTTCCTCTCGAATGCCAATATCCTCCTTTCAGATTCTCTCAGGAGTATCCAGGCCTCGCATCCATAGCGCATGCTGTTGAAGATACAGGTTTCTACAATGCGCATTTTAGTTTGCATCTTTATAGCTCGGTTCTTCCATATTTTGTCCATGTCTTTTAAAATAGTTGTTGCTCTGGCTATTCTCATTTTTATCTCTTTTTTGGGGTCCAAGTCATGCGTCACCCAAGATATGTGAAGTGTTCCACATTTTCCAGTTGAAATCTGTCTATCGTAACTCTGTTCAGTAACTCCTGTTGTCTGAATATCATTGTTTTAGTTTTTTCAAAGTTGACATTTAGTCCATATCTTTTTCCTTCTGTGTATAGTGTATAGACGATGTCATCTGCAAAGCAGAGGTAGTTTATTCTCATGCCATTTATTGAAATGCCTCCACCTTCTTCTTTAATCTTATCTAGTGTCCTTCTCAGATGTGTGTGATGAAGATGACTGGTGATATTGGGTCCCTTTGTCTTGTGCCCTGACTAGTGGTGAACCAATCTCCAGTAGCACCTGCTATCCTGATTTTTGCTTGTGCTTGGCTGTTTATATCTTTCAGCAGGCAGATCAATTTATTGTCCACACCATAGGATTCCAAGACAGCCCATGTTATTTTTTGTTCAATATTATCAAATGCTTTTGGAAGTCCATGAAACAGCAATATATCGTTTTGTTCTTTCTTCGAGCTTTCTCTGCTATTAGTCTTAGTGCGAGCATTTGTTGCACTGTACTTCGATCTTTTTGAAATCCGGCTTGCTCATCCGGAAGATGTGCCTCCATATGCCCCTTCAGGCGTTCTGTTAGTATTTTCATCATCACTTTGCCAAGATGACTCATTAATGCAATAGTTCTGTAATCGGTGCGTTCTAAAGCACTGCCTTTCTTATGAAGAACAACCAAGACCGATTTTTTTCACTCTTTGTGTGTGGGGAAGGGAATACCCTGATATCCATATTTCATTACATAGCTTATGTATTTCTTTTGCAATTGATTCTCCCCCATATTTTAGCATTTCACGTATTATGTTGTCATTTCCAGGACTCTTGTTATTCCTGAGATGTTTTATAGCCTTATTCACCTCCTCCTCCAAGATGTCATTTTCAAAGATCGCTGCTGGTGGAGAGATTGCTTTTAATTCTTTGATTACTTCTGTTGCAGTATCATTTAGTTGATTTTTATATAGTTCGCTGCAATATCTTGTCCATCTGTGTATGATTTCTATCTTGTCCATCAATACTTTACCAGTTTCATCTTTGATTGCTACTGATCTTGTTTGCCACTTCCTGTTGACATTTCTTATAAGTTTGTAGACCTCTCTAGTTTTGTGTTCTCCATATTACTGTTCAATGTCTTTGCACTGATCCTCCAACCATTTGGCTTTATCAGATCTTGCTGCTTTCAGTACTTCATTGCATTTTTGACGGTATAACTCATCTGCTGCTTCTGAGTTATCTCTTTTAAGTTTCAGTTCTCTGTTCTCTTGTACTAATTTTAGGGTACAAGAGAAAAGGTTTAAAATTTACACTACTAATAATCATTTACAATGCTGTTCAGATATCACAAGAATTAATAAAAATATTAATTATTTTTCTTCATTAAAATGTAAAACTAAAATGTATTTTACACTGTTAATATGTACAACACATATAATAAAACTTACTATAAATATAAAAATAAGGGAGAAAAAAAGATTGGAAGAAAAACAAACGAAAAAAAAAAAGAAGAAACGAAAGGACAAGAAAAACTATGTATGAAATAAAAGAATAAATGATTAAAATAAAACAATGGCGACATAAAGGAATTGAAAAAAAGTAAAACTCAATTTAAAGTAAACTAAGTCAAGTAAAACAAAATTATGACATCGTTCATCATAAACAAAAGAAAATGAAATAGGTGCAACCCATGTGAAGTTCATACTTCTTAAGAACACAATATTTAAGGATAATGAATAAAGGAGATGAAATATAGGATGGTGTTGCGATAATGCGTATTGGGACGTTAATAATCCCATGATATGCATTGTTTATACACATATATTTGATGTACATTACGAATTGTAACGCTTTGATATGTACAGGTGTGGTAGGCAGGGGCGGCTGGTGCATAGGCACTACAGACTGCAGCACCCCTCCCCCAAATTTTTCTATATATATAGGTAAATATATTTATTATTTTATTTATATTTACTTGTAATATTTAATTTTATCATCAACAATCCTATGCAATTCTCTTATTTTGTATAAAAAAAATAAAAAAATCCATCTTGTAGCACTTAGGAGGGCGAAGGACGCTAGCAGCACTGTGTTTACCACAGTGTCATATTGCTACGCGCGCAAGCATATGCACGTCATAGTGAGATGCGAGCTATTAGCGTAATGCGGCACTGTCCGTCGCGCGGTTCTACTGTTGTTTATATGCAGTTTGCGCCAGTAGTAGAGTGTTCGTAGTGCTTATCGTGTTTACTCCGTATCTTGAAATATTTGGACATTACAATTAAAGGATTTAATTGTAATGTCCAAAAATTGTAAATCCATTCCTTTAATTACAATTAAAGGAATGGATTTTATTTTTAAGTAATTTTGAATTATACCAAACTGTATAATTTTATCGATAATAAACAATATTTTTTAATTTTTAATTTTTTTTAAAATTTTTACCATAATTTTGATATTTTATCCAAACACGTATACACTGTTCTTACAGTGTGTGTGTGTGTGTATATATATATTTCGAAAGTTACACTCCCCCACGATTTCAAGCCACGAGCCTGCACTGGTGGTAGGTTCCATTTATGTCATATGCATCTGTATTGCTATGATCACCAATATATATTTCAATACTGCTGATCACAGCAATACAGATACATACGGCATAAATTGGTCTACCACACCTGTACATATCAAGGCGCGATAATTTATACTGTACAGGTAAACAAGGTCAACTCCCTAAGGAAAACATAATTTGTAATATCCATGACAAATATCGTCGCATACCTTTCACTTGGAACGAATAATAAGTTATTTATTTCCATTATTAACAGAATTCAGTTATTCATTTTATATTCTTCAACTAGCGGAACATAAATTAGACCAAAATGAAATATTTAATCATTTAAGAATGAAGTGTTTAATTCATTCCAGGATCAGCGTGATTATAAATGCGTGACATCCCTTTTTTGACTTTCAAACGATAAGGAGGCTATGAGGACACCGTATTGAGTGTGCTAAATGTATGCGTTCTTATGGCCGTAATGCCCGTTTTGAGACATGAAAAAAACTCTGCTATAATAGTGTGAGATCTTCAACAACAACAAAAAAAAAAAAAAAAAACTTTTTACAGGTTCTTATCTCATCCTATTCGTTATTCTGACATAGGTCTTTCAGACTTACGTGCATAATCGATCCAGACTGAACTACACCCACGGGCTCAAAAGTTGCAAAACCGATTGACATCAGTGCCATCCGTGAGTCAAAATATCAACTTTTTGCTTTGTTCTTATTCTAGAGGTTGTGTAAACTAGGAGAAAAAAATAACTAGAATAACACCCAACATATATTTCGAAAGTAAACACCATACACTGCAAATTTGTCCTTTGGAACTTTGCATATCTTAAGCTAACGTACTTAAGCTTCATTTTCATTCTCGAATAACGGAATGTGAATCTTAAAGATTTTGAAACTGTACTGTTCATTTCTAGATCCTACTTCGTTATTTAAGGAAGTTCAGTGTTGTTTAATTAAAGCCTCGAAGTCTGGAACATTTGACAGAAAAAAGAAAAAAAAAAGAACTTCTCTTGGATGGCACGAACGAGATTAAAACGTCGCCTTTTTTATAACAAAAAATGTGTTGTTGCCAGGCAGGAACGTGCTGAGTTGTTAAAAGCATTAATTGTATGTTCTTTTCATAGAAGCCTGTTGCCAATCGCATCCGTCTCTCCCCCCCCCCCCTCCCCCGTGAAAAAAAAAGCTGAAAATCTATAGTATATTTAATACTACGGATAGATGAACTAAAGGAAAAACCGACTCTGGGTTTTTTAACACTCCTAGCAAATTTTTAGCCACTTCCTTTTTTTTTTTTTTTACTTTTGCAATTTTTTTCTTCGAACTTAAAAAGAAAACGAAATAAAAAAATAAAAATAGAAAGTTTTTATTTCATGAAATAAATACTTTTCTATTCATAGTCATTTTAGTAATCAAAATTACAAAATTTAAGATTTCAAAAAATAATATATATATATATATATTATTTTTTGGAAAAAAAATATGCATATATATATTTTTAAGTATATATTTAAGTATATTATTACGATTATTACATAAGGACACCTCAAAGGAATTCGTAGACTCATCACGGGAGATCCATTTCAAAAACATTAATGAACAGTTATCAATGCTTGCCATGTCATATTTTGCCTTGAAGTCATTCACCGACTAAGCACACACACACACACACACACACACACACACACACACACACACACAACTGCCTGAGGGAATCAAGCAGTCCACTCATTCCCCACTCTACAAGCAAAAAATCTAGTCCTCACACCCTTGTTAATTATATTCTTATTCAGTTTCCATGGATGACTTCTAGATTTCCTCACATTACTCATGTACTGAAAGATTTCTTCAACATCAATCCTATAGATCCCTCTAAGATTATTTTACTATCATAATCCTCCCTCTTATTCGCCAATTCACCAGCCTATGTAACCCACAAATCTTCAATCTCTCCACATATGGAGCATCACACAGTCCTGCAGCCATCAAGAAACCCAGAGACAAGATCTGTGCGCAGTAATCCAGATGAGGTCTTATCAAAACTTTATAAAGAATAATAATAATTATGTCGCTCAATGTAAATCAGACCGTTTTCTTTATCATCAGTTAATAAACATATAAACAGGAAAAGTTATTTTATAAATTGCATTTCATTAATTTATATTAATTTAATTTATATTTATTTATTTATATTAATTGATTTATGTTGATTTTGTTAATTTATATTAATAAAAATGTATTTCGCTGATGACATTCTACATGAGATCGCATACTTAGATGGCACAGTTTCTCTTTACTTTCGCCGTGTTCCGTTTTCGAGATATAAAAATCTGGTCAGTGGTCATCCTACCTGTTGGGGAAATGCTTATTATCTGACATACATTCTATTTAAACAGTAGCCATTTCTGCGGAGACAGTTGTCCCTATACAATAGTACGGTGTGCCCACTAGTAGAGGTATTTGGATTGGGCGCCAAATAAATTCACGCTTAGAAATATTCTAATGGTTTCAATTCATACTGTGACCAGACGACATTTAAAGGCTTGTACGTTTGCCTGATTCGTTAGTTACGGTTGCCTTCATACGATTTTCGTACAAGGCACTTTTTCCACACCAATTCTTTATGAATAACCAAGCGATGTAGAATATAATGCGGGCAAAAGGGAGGGAAGTAATAAAGTAATTATGTCCTGAATATTCCAGATTTTAAAATAAAAAATGCGGATATCCGCAATGTTAAGCTAATTGTTTGCTTTGCGCTTTAAAATAAAAAAGAGGACATTACATTTATATGAGGAAGGAGAGAGTAATTATTTCTTGAAAAGAAATAATTGCAGAAAAATAAATTCAGAAAATGTGGGGACCCAGCATAGCTTTCTGGTATCACATGAGATTTAATAAAATCATCGAATCGTTCGCCGGTAATCGAAAGCGTAATCTGCTCGTAGCTATATATGATAACCAGGGCTGTTTTTTTAAACTGCTATATTCTACGGAACATATTCCGCCATTAATAGATCCGACACATTAGGCGATGACATACAATACACTTTTGCATTATTTGAACTCCACGAAGCTCAATGATTATTGACAGGACAGTGAAATGCAAAGAATACGAAAATAGAGTGATGTAATGTAATTCGTACATCGAGGCAAAGTAAGCCATTTGTCCTAACTGTTATCTCATTAAAAATAACACAACACTATATCATTAAATATACAAAAATATAAAGTTATATTCGTCAATAAATTAATATTTCATATACGTATCATCGCTAAGTGCGATTATATACAATATATAATGTTTTATATATTGTAAGAATTTTGTTCATTTAGTTATTTATGATTGGTTTTATTTTAATTATTTTTTTTTTCAATCATATATTGTTATTTGCGTGACATTTTCTTGTATAAGTCTCTGAGACTTTTTTAAATTATTATTACGGAAAACAATATAAGGGCCGTTGTGGATCTACTGGGAAACTTCAGTTTTCCAATATGATGACGCAACTGCTATTTCCAATGTCGTTCACCTATTTCCAATGTGTCAGCATATAGGAAAACTTGTTCCCAATATGCTGACGCTGTTGGAAATCTCAGTTTATAAAGAAATGCAATTTTAAAGCCCTAGGTTAAATTTCTCAAATCTGGGTTTTGCTTGTTACCAACTACTAAGCTAGATTCAAATGAATATTTCATTTACCTATTCACTGATTTTAGGATAAGCGAAACAGAGAATGTTTTGAGTTTTTTTTTTTTTTTGTTAATCTTGTGTTTTTCTTTGTATCATAATTATACTATTTATAATCAATATCTTGAACCTTAATATTCTAGTATACTTGAAAACCTTAATATATAAAATTATTTATAATTTTATATACAAAATACCAAGTGCTGAAACTTCTGAAATATAATTGGAAGGGAAAAAAATCCACGCATAAAAGCACAATATAAATGTTAGCCGGTGAACAACTTTTCAGCCATCGACTGACTGACTGGGATTTCAACCAAAAATATTCCAAGTAAACAGTGTGACTTCGATCGAGAGTGCAGGGCAATAATGCATTACTTTCCCATACAGCGTATTCAATATTTAGTTTTTCTTTCTCTTATATTATGTGCATTGATGTTAGAAGTACAATTTTATTCTGTCGATGGTAATGAGAATATGATATGCCATCAGTAATTCAATGGAGTTTATTTTTATCGTCATTCAAGTAAATATTCATTTAATTAAAATATATTTATAAAAAAAATCAATAATATTCCATATAGATTTCGATATAATTATACATTGAATTTGATTTTGTGTAAATGACTTTCATTTGGATTTCAAAGATCTTAACAAGTACCTGCATAACAAATATAACTTTCTTAAATTCCGTATTAATACGTGTAACAGGAATATCAATTATCACACGTAAAAGTAAAGTGTACCTGTCGGTTCTCCTGCATGGCTATTAAAATAGCTTAAACATAAAATAAATGTTTAATCTATAACTGCTTAAACCTTTAAAAAAAATGTGTGTGTGTGTGTGTGTGTGTGTGTGTGTGTGTGTGTGTGTGTGTGTGTGTGTGTGTGTGTGTGTGTGTGTGCGTGTGCGCGCGTGCGTGCGTGCGTGCTTTACTGGCGTACTTTTGATTCCTCAACATTATCTATGTGAGGTAGGTTTGAATCAATAATAAGAGCATTCACTAAAGAAGACTCAATTCGAGGGAATTTATTACTTACCAATAGTAATTCTCCATCTCCCCATAATGACCTACTGCCAATGCTTTATCTCCTTTCTGTCACATACAACCCATGGCCTAAAAAAATAAAAAAAAACAGATAAAGGATTATTGTATTTCCTCTATGAAATACTTGTCTACACGTGGATTACAAAATAACCAAGATAGAAAATGCGCACATTCCACATACATACATTAAACATGATACTCACAATGAGATGTAGTTGCAGACGATATTATGTCAAGTGTTTACATAATGCTAAAAAACTGAGAAAACATTACCCAATTTTCTTGTCTGCGCAAGCATTATTGTACCAGCACACCAGATGGCAGAGAAATGCATGAGTAAGTTCAGTTACAATTTAATACTTGTTTTACCACTCCTTATGCAAAAGAATTAGTTCATAACTGAGAGTGGCATTCAGGGTTTCTCTCATTTCTTTTAAAGGGAGGAAATTGTTGGTAAAATTATAATGGCAGATATCATCTTCGCTATTTTTTGTAAATAGCCCTAACAAAATCTGATACCAAAGCAATTTGTTTTTAAGTGCTTTCTTTATAAACAATATGAATGAGCAATACTTATTTTATTTTAGTCTTCATTTTTTTTGATAATTTGGTAGAAAAGAATTACGAAAATAGATGACAGTAGATATTTTAATATCAAAAGTGGTGAATGAAAAAACTGAAACAGAATTTTTATGTTTCGGAGTATACGAGTGAGTCAGCATTATTTATTATACACACTGTTGCTATAAAATCTAGAAATTAACATAATAAGAAACTTGCATTTTATTCAAAAATGCCTAAATTGAAAAGTCCAATAAATAATATTAAATTTGTTAATTAAATAATAAAATGTGCTATGTTAACGTTCATTTAATTCAAAAATCTCGAATATCAACACCACATCATGCAAGAATAAATATAAAACTTTAAAACAGAACTGAAGTTTGTTGCAGATCGGACACTTCGTTTAGAAGTCCTTGATATTGTATTTCTGATATTACCATTGGAATTTATTACCATTCCCTCCAGTGGTAATATCAAAAAGCGATGGTTTCTGATGGTACCATTGATTACACAGTGATTCATATAATAAACTCGAACATTTATGTTTCTAGTTTGTTTAAAATTTGCAGTACTTAAAAATGTGCACTTTTATAATTCAAAGTATGTTTTTGATTTTTTTTCTAGTTCATACTCATAAAATTCTCGAAATGGAAATAGTTAAAAGAAATGATTAAAAGAATCGGAGTTTTTAAAACTCCGTTAAATTTCTTATAAACACAACCCTATTACACAAAAGAAAGCAATATGCTTACTGCCCATGAGAGAGGATATGCATAGTGATTTCGGATCCTTTAGGATTATTTTCATTTTTAAACGACATTTCCTCCAAAAAAACTTCTAAAACGATAGTACTTTAATATCGTAAATGGAATGAAATCATTCATCAATGAAAAGCGTTTATCATCTAGGGTACACGTGCTATTGGTTGCTAATCTTTCGTTGGTGGGATTATATTTTAAAAAAGAACAAAATGCGTGACACTGACATATTGAAGAACGGAGACGATATACCTGGCCAGAAGTATTATCTGGGAGTGTCACAGAGATTTTGTTAAAAAAAAAAAAAAAAAAAAAAAAAAAAAACGTCGACAGAACCATTTTAAAAAGAAATGCTTTAAATCGCAGGAACTTAACTACAAACTGAAAGTAAAATTTCCTTTTTTAAATATATATATACACAGTCGGGTCTCTTTTTATGCGGTAGATACGTTCCACAGAAAACCGCATATAAAAAATCGCCCAAAACAGGCTTAACTTACGTTGAAAATTAGGGATACGTTCCATACTTTTCTAAAATCGCATAAAACCGAAGCAATGAATTAAAATAAACCTAAAATCGCATAAAAAGTTTATAAAAATTCACAAGGAAAATAAGAATGCCTAAGTTTGTTTTAGAGCTTCATTCATTTAATTTTATTGAAAAGTATTTATTTATTTTTTATTTTTTATTTTTTTTTTTACATCTTGACAGTATTATCGTCGCTATTAGACAATATTCGGCAACGTTTGCGAAATCACTTTCATCACCAGAAGAGATAGTCAGCGCATCAGATCTGTATGGTAAAGGCAATGGTTCTTCACAACAGAATTAGCTTCACCCTCGTTCTGTGCTGATTTTTTTTCTTCTGACAATGTAATCAGTGATTAAACTTTGCGATGATGATTTTACTAATTTTTTATACAGCTCGCGATATCCAGACATACAGTTCTTCAGCTCACGTTGGAATTTAAGGGTTCATTCAGAATTTGTGCCATTAACAAGAAAATGATTTTACAATTTATTGCACAGTTCAAGACCACCTCGAATTATATTTTCAGTGAGGTGAATACGTTTTTCTTCCGCTTCACCATCGTTTTCTGGATATTTGACGATATTTAAAGTTAATCGATATCCAATAATATCATCATCATCACTTAAGGTATTATTCATAAGTAATTCGTCTACATCATTCTGGCTAAATGTATCAAAGCCTTCTTCACCAATTTTCTGTGCAAAGTAATGATTTCAACTGATAAAGTAGATGTTTGCATGGTTGCACTGTTTGCAACGCATCCAGGTCAAGCTGCTTTCCAGCAGGCATTTAAAGTTTGTGGTTTTATTTCAGCGATAGCAAATGGAACATGATTTACGCAGTCCAAAATAGAAAATTATTTCCAAACGTCAGTTACTGTTAATGATTCATTTTCTAGTTTATCCAATATAAATCGAAAAGTGTGCTTAACGTAATATATTTTTTTTTAAGTAGCAATTATAGCAATTATGCCTTGATCTAATGGCTGAATAATGCTTGTTGTATTGGGCGGAAAAAAACACTACCTGCACATTTGGATGTTCTAAATGCGGATGACTTGGTGCATTGTCAACAATTAATAAAACTTTAAAATCGAGAGTTTTTTGCTTCATATATATTTCCACTTCTGGCATTATCCACAAGTAATTCGTCTACATCGTTCTGGCTAAATGTATGAAAGCCTTCTCCACCAATTTCCTGTGCCAAAGTAATGATTTCAGCTGATAATGTAGATGTTTGCATGGTTGCACTGTTTGCAACGCATCCAGGTCAGGCTGCTGGTACAAAGCAATTATTGAACCATTCAGTAAATACAGCAATTATTATCCAGGCCTTTGTATTAGCCGTCCAATCTACTGGTAGCTGTTTTAAATCTTTGCCTTTAAGAGCACGTGGTCTTGGAGATCGATTTACTAGAAGGGGATTTCAACATTCGATCCCCTGATGTATTGCTACAAAGTAACAACGTTACTCGATCATTGCTTGCTTTAAACCTACTTGCTTTTTTCTCAGACTTTGCGATGTAAGTTCGACTAGGCATTTTCCTCCAAAACAATCCTGTTTCGTCAGCGTTAAACACTTCATCAGGATAATATCCACCATCTTCAATAATTTTAGCTAACTTCTCTTGAAAAATTTTGGCTGCTTCTTCATTTGCTGCTGCAACCTCGCCTGTAATCTTCACGTTATGAAGTGCATTCCTTTTTAAAAACCCGGTTAACCATCCTTTGCTAGCCGAAAATTCTTTATCAGCCTGGGAAGCGGAAGTAGACGGCTCCAATTGCTTCATCTCTTCATTAAACCGAAGAGCTTTTATGTTTAATTAAATAACCACTTATAGGAATTCTTCTTTGAGTTAATTCTTCAATCCAAATTATGAGCGCTCGTTCCGTTTTTCTATTAAAGCATCTCTTGAGTACGATGATAATTTGGCACTTAGTTTTGTGCCAGAAATGAGATTTTCTTATTGCGATTTCATTCTTTTTGATTGCTCTTATAGTAGATTCACCTAAATTAAAATGTTTACCAATCGCAGTAGGTGTCTCTCTCTCTCTCCTTTTTCAAAGCAATTTAAAATTGCAATTTTCATTTCCAAAGAAATTGCTTTTCTTTGGTGCTTTTTTTTCCCGTTGGGCCAAGTTAAATCTTTAAAATAAAAATTAGTTCAAAATTTAGGCTTTCGATAATGAAAAGATAAACACTTAGTCACATGCAAAATTAATCTTCACTGCATACACGTTACTCCAGAATATGCTGCAACACGCTGTTCATTATGTACAACGGTACATAAGTTTTGAAGTTATGCACCGCATAACTTCAAATCCGCATAAAAAGAGACCCGAGTGTGTGTGTGTGTGTGTGTGTGTGTGTGTATATATATATATATATATATATATATATATATATCTACACATAAAACCGAAGAGTTTTTTGTAAAAAATTAAATAGCCACTTATAGGAATTCTTCTTTGAGTTAATTCTTCAATCCAGATTACGCTCGTTCCGTTTTTTTTCTAATAAAGTATGTAATAAATCATTTCTCAGGATATCCTGAGAATATTCTGAGAAAATGTCGTGAATTTATTTACTAGTGCTACGAAAAGAAACGGAGGGAGAAGAGGAAATAGTAAGTTTTTTCCTTCTGTACACAAACATTCGTGCCTATAATTTGCGCAAATTTCATATTTCAGACTGAAATATGAACTATAATAAGCAGTCTGAAAGTTGCTCCTACGGATTCTCTGTTATTTTGGCATTGGAAGAAATATCTCTGCGATCACCCTTTCTTGAGCAACGCTAATTTTTAATGCACAGAGATGAATTTGATGACACTTAATATCCCGAGAAAATACTGACGAACAGTTTCAACTACTGTTAAAATCGATTCAGATAACAAATACGAATTTAAGCCATTTTTATCGATCTAATTCACGTTTCAAATTATTATCATTGAAAAACCAATCTAACTTGAAGATCCACAAGGATACTTTCTTTGACTTTTGCCACTTATCAGTTTGAAAGATTATGTAAGTAAAAACTTCCACTTTTTTTTTCTTTTTTTATTGAAAGCTATTAAAAATTTAATCGAAAGCTATTAAAAATTCTAAATTATAGATCCAATTTTACGTGTAATACAGGTAGCATCAACTTAGCATTCGCTTTATGGCCATTCTTTTATTGCATTATTTCCCAAATTATGGTACTCGTGTTACTAGGAATGCGCAGAAAATTTTAGGTGGTCCGCAGCAAAAATAAGCATTAAAATTCAATTCAAAACACAACAAATTTTCACTAGTTAAATCGGCAATATTTATGGCTGCCCAAATTGTAAACTAAAAGTCGGCTTCTGCTCCTAAAATGATTAATAATACGACAGCTTAATAGCGACTGAAAGAAGTGGTTATTTAATTGCTTTTTCTAGAATTTTCTACAAAAACTGAAGTATAAAAATTTTAAATAAAGTATTATTGATGAGTAAATTAAGTAGAGAGAAAGCAAGCCCAAAGACAGTAACCAAAGACGTTAACATATAGAATAAATTTGTGTTTATGCACCTGTTCCTGCGATGGCGCTGCAGGCGGCCGATTCATCTTATACTCAACGGTTTTCCAATCATGCTGAAGCAGCTTAATGTGTGACCTGGCGGCGAATAATTGAACAGATTCGCAGGAAACTCATCCCGATACTCGTCTGTGGTATTATTTACTTGATATAAAAGTCTTAAAAGTGCATTATATACACTTAGCTTAGAGCACTGTGATAATATTTACGCACTTTCATTTTGTTTTTATTACTTTTTATTAAACCGAATTATAATTATTAAATCCAATTCCATGTCCTAGTGTATCTGATCATAAGCAATTACATTATTTGCATTAAACAATAATTTGTTTTTAATTTTTTTTATTGAAAGAGGTGTTTTTTCAATAAACTATATTAATCTTATTAACAGCTTTTTTTAGTCCTAATTTCCCATATTATCTCCCCCAGGACGGTGTTACTTAGATGGGATTATGCCCAAAAATGTGCAAGCAACTGCCATATTATTAAGCTCACTTTCGTCAGTAAAGTGTGGAATGAATTTGGATCAAATCTTTTTCGTCCGCCAGCAGTAACTTCTTCCCAGTGCGATGTGGACCACATCTACTTGCAGCAGAGTCTTCACTGCACAAGTTTAGATACGCTATTTTATTTTTATGTTTCCTCGAAAACTTTCAACTTCTTTAAGACAAGTGGCCGTCTTTAAAGTAGCTACATCACTTCGAACGGCAAATATGTATTCTTCTTTTTTTTCCTTTCATGATTTCTGTCAGGCTTACGTAACAAGTTATATAGCAGACATGCTCTGTCCTAATTTGATTATGATCTTGTCCAAATGATGACCGAAACACAAATAAGTGACTTGCTTATTTGTGTTTTGCTGACACAAATTAAAAGTGAATGCTAGCAACCCTTCGGTGTTGTCAACATTCACTTTTAAATCCACTAGTTCTGTCAGCCTTTATTAAGCAGTGATTACTTCTTACAAGAATTTATGACGAATGACCGTTTGTTTTTTCTAAACTATGACGTGGAGCAGAATTGCAAGTCCAAATCTACAATGAGTATGGGAGAATTAATGGAAAAAGATTGTTACAAAAATTTATTGACTCGTATGTTTGTTCGACTCTCTCTCTCTCTCTCTCTTTCTCCTAAAACTGTAGATCCGCTACTCGACCTGCTGTAACTGTATTGTCTAAGTAACCGAATAAAACCGCAAAGTAGAGCAATTTAAATATACATTAAAATTAAATATACATATAGATTTAGCATTTTTTTCACAGTCTCCATCAATTGCAATACACGTTTGTGTATGCAATTTTAACAAAGTGCTTTATGTATGTAGTACATAAAGCACATGCAGATGTCGCTTGATTTTACAATGATAATTGTGAGCTCATATTGTAAAATACCACTTTCATTAGCTTTGGAGGAGTGCCATATAGATGAATTTTGGAGCTTCTTCTTTCTTCCAAAAATTTTGTATTATACTTCTAAATCATTTCCTAACAGCATCTTGCAACTAATGATGTTGTTTAATCAGGGTATTTATCCTCTATTAGTCCGTTGTCAGCTGCTCTAAGTAGGCTTCCATAGCCTTAGCTGCTTTGCCGTATCCCCCCCCCCTACTCCCTCAAAAAAAAAAAAAACTTTAAATCTATCATAATTGCAGCAAAGTACTGTAACTTTCCCTGTATCAAATGAGTATAAAAATTGACAAAACTAAGAAATTAAAAGGTAAGAATTAAAATCAAAATATGAGATCATTATTAGAGAAATATCAAAGAGAGGACAATGACCAGTAGCATGCCGTAAGGTGCTATACTTGATCGACTACTGTTTAATCTATACATTAATGCTTTTAAACATTATCTGAAGTTACCTGATAATATTCAAATGATTTTCTTCCTTTGGATGATGATGTTAAACAGGAGAGCAATAGTAAATAAAAGTGATGCCAAGATCCTGCATGATGACTGGTTAAACTAATTGGACGGAGGATAAAGGTAGTAGCCAATTCAATTATCAAAACGTTAAATTATGCATTTTGAACTGAAAAGACTGGAAGCTATTATACAATGGAGTTGACTGATAGAAATTAACGATGCCAGGAATATAAGAGAAATGTGTGTGTGTGGGGAGGGAGAGAGAGATTGAGAGAGAGAGAGGCATATTGCAAAAACGTGGGCAAAGGTTCAGTTCATAGCTGATCTCTTGAATTTAAAAGAACACACTGACAAGTAGGATAAGGAAGTTATAATCACTCTTTATAAGAATTCAGTATGACTACATCTGGAATACCCTGTACAGATTTAATCGTTTGAGTTTATTGAGGAAGTGGTGAAGAGGATTCTGAGGCGGATAACAAAAATGATGTAACGCCTATGGAATGCTTCATATAGAAGATAGATAGAGAGATTGATTTATAGATTTTGCGAGTTACAAGAAACTAGTTGATGGCAGAAGAGAGGAGGAGGGCATGCGAATGAAACGCATATGTTACTAAAGGGATTCTATAAATAGATGCAAGGAAATTTTTTCAAGGCATCACAGGTGGAGAAAGAGCAAGGGGTCCATCCTTGGAAGTTGAATAAAAGTGTGGTTATCAGAAATGTGGGGACTAGACTTTTTGCTCCGAGGGCGGTACAAGTGAACGAATTGAATGGATTGTCCGAAATGGCTGGAAGCGAATTTTTAATGAATAAGTTTGCGAAAATACAAGATAAGTATTGTGCAAATAATGGGTAATGTGAGCCTTTAGACTTCATAGAGACGCCTGGTTAATAACAACAACCGGTTCCGGATTAGTACATTTTTGGTGTAGGCAAGTAAGACTTTTCCTCTCCAAATCTCTGATGTTTAATCCTAAACTCTGAAAAATAAACGGTAGAACTCGCATGATTTCACACCTGCGACGTAAAGCTTAGTATCAAGAGATGGCAGCAGTGGTCTGATGCATTCACCCCCCCATCCTCCCCGATGCTTTGAAAAATCATCAGCAGCCATGAACTCAACTATCGGTGACGATTAAAGGTGTCGGCTTGCTTCCAAATTGGTATAAGAGTTCCGTTTGCACCATTTGGGAATAAAAGAATCTATCACTTTTTTAACAAATTTATTCGTATTCAGAATTGCATTGCTTGAAGGACATTACTGAATAGTGTTATGTACGATTTTGTTAATAATGCAGTTTGGACACGCTCATTGCAACGCTGTCACGTATATCAATGTAAAAGGATAAACCTAGCCTTATGAAATGATAATATGAGTCGAACTTTAAGATAAAAACAAAGACTATCTTAATTTTATGATAGTTTAGTTGTCAAAAAATCTATGAAACATATTTATCTTCCTCTTTGTGACCAGGTTTCTTAGCACTTAAATCATTTCTATTTGCAGAATAGCCCTTCCACTAACCTGAAAAAAGGACTTTGTACTCTTTAGAGAGTTCAGACCTACTTATTAACGAGGTGGTATTCATTGCCATATCTGAAGGCCAATGAAAACTCCATCTACTGAAAGTAACAGTCATCAGAGTTAGAGTGTCTATGGAGAAATCTTTCCTTATTAGGGTTATTAGAGCGTACTAAAAATAAAAAAATAAAAAGCGGATTTTGGTTTTGTATTTTTGGAATTTATTCCAAGTGTTCGATCTCACTAATCTTTAAAGAAATACTTTAAAATGAACTCAGATTATAAGATGGAAAAAAAAAACTGAATTTGTTTTCAAGTTTCTTTCCGTATATACAAGTGATTTTCAGCTTAGAAAAGGGGAAAATGTTTCTGTTCCATAAAAAATAATATTCCACCATTGATAGCTCATTACAGAAGTAATAAACCAAAACTGATTCTTCGCGCCCTAGATTGGATTTGAACCTGGATGTTTATCACCAAAATATTTTTCATTAAAACGAAAAGAAAACTTGTTATGGTTAATCAGCATTTTGTTGATCTTCTTTTTTGGTTGGAAGACCCCGGTTTTGAATCCAGTCTAGGATGCAAAGAACCTTTATAAGAGCTTTTCGGGTGAAGGCGAGTTTTGTGTCCATTATGGCTGTGGTAGAGTTTTTCCTCTCCAGGAAACTACTTTTTTCATCTCAAAAAAACAAAAACAAAAAAAAACATTCAAACCGACCAGAAGAATACATGCAGTTAATAATAGATATAATATATTATGTGCCACATGCCTTTAATCGCTTCGGGCATAATTGCAGATAATCTGACTATCCTCTCTCATGCCACCAATGCCGAGATGGTTCAAATCAGCTCTGGATATGGGTATTATCAGTAAAGACATATCGGACATAGTAGTAGGATAGAAGGGGTTGTTGGAACTATTATCACCTCTACTTATAGACTGATTGTGCTATGGAATGATTGTTACACACACATACACATAGATATGATTGGTAATTTACACTAGCAAGTTAAGTTGAAGAAGACAATTACGCAGAAAAAAATATAAGTGCTGTGTTTATTATTTGTTAATATTTTCAAAGTAGTTCCTTATTAAGGCTTAGTCTTAAGGCTCCTTAAGAATATTGACAGAAGAAAGTTGAACAATAATAGAAAGAAGAAAAAAGTTCCTGTAAAAAGAGGAAGGGGTACACCTTCAGTGAGCTGGATGGCGTGTCTGGAGTGACTAATCAGAGAGTTGAAGCCTCCAGAAAAACATACAACAGGACCACATGGCGAGGACTGAGTGGCACATCACCGAACATCACCATTCATTGAACATCGACGGCATCTGTTGATGTCCAATGAATAGATGGATGGAGCACAAGAAGCAACCTGCCTCTTATGATAAATATTTATTCTGGTTGGACAAGCCTCTCCTCATTATAAAACGTACTTCTAAGAAAAAAAACGCTCCATGTGATTCGAATCCTCCTCCTTTATCTGGAATCCATCCTAACTGAAATTTTGTACCCGCTTTGGTCAATTTTTAAAATTAATTTATAGAGTCTTAACTGCTTTTGGAATATCGGATTGGCATTAGTAAACTGATGAAAGAGTTTCTGGTTAAAACAACACTTTACATTTAAAGAAAAAAAATTTAATATTTTCCGTGACTTTCTGTTTAATTCGAGGCTTTGGTTTCCGAGACGAAGAGAAAATAAAAATCCTAGTACATGTTCAGATAAGGTTAACGGGCTGTAGTAGGAGCGTCTGGGAGAACTGAACTCAGTTTCCACCGAAGGGGCGGAATCGCTTAATTCACAAAAAAAAATTAAAAAATATTTCAGACATTTTGTGATTTAAAAAATCAAGCTACATTTAACCAGTATCATCTGCGATTCAAAATAAAAACCTTTTTGCTATAGACAGTTTTCATATAATATCATCTATATTAGCACGAATATGAATGTCATGAAACGCATTTCCAGATAATAACTGGAATTGAGAAAGGGTAGGGGAGAAAAGAAAACCATGGTAGTCATTCCTTGCTTGCACTAATGGCGCTTTCACCCACTTCTTGTGTGAACGAATAGCCCACATACTTGTTACAGTGCTAAAACATCAATAAACCTGTCAAGCTTGCCATTTGAACAACCACTACACCAGTCACCGATATTATTAAGCCACTGCCTCTAATTCCTAATATAGGCGCTTTTTCCTCTTTTTTTCCTGCTACTCATCAAACGATAAGAACCAGCCAACTGGAAAACATATTTGCTCCGTTCTTTTCCCATTATACGTCATAAATTTTAATCAGGTCATTCTTTGTCCTTTCATTAACCAGTTCCTAGATTTCTTCACGTAGCTGTTCGTAATAAGTGGTCGTAGCCTGCAGTCAGACACCAAGTTCAATTTTTAAATAACATGCTAATAAAAAGGAATTAGTAGGCAATTATCAAATATGCTACCTAGTTATTGGTCAGCTATCATGTCTCCATGAAACACTTTTTTAACTTGGCACGGTGGAATGTGTCCTTTTTTACTGATTTATTCCACGGTAAAATTCTGTCAGTCTCTTGCAACTGTTTGTACACAAAATTGGTTATTAGAGTGTGTTACTGCAGTACTCAAATAAGAATATTTTACATGCTGGAGTGAAAGTGTGTGAAAAGAGGTTATCATGCACTTTCATATTGCGAACCATTATGATCCGGTAGCAAGAATAATTTAATCTCTGTTTTTATGATAATTCCAGAAGTTGTTAACCCATAGTACATTTAATATTATGGAGGGGGGGGGAGTTAGAGGTTAAATTTAGAAATCCTCTAGCGATCAAAGATGGAACTTTTTAAAGCTGTTACATAATAAGTAGGTTGTAGTGTCACATCGAGCGATGAAATTCATAAACAGTCATGTTCACAACTTGGATTCGAACGTATGTTCGATGGAGACTGGATACGGTATCTACTCTTCCAACCTGGCCTGCAATCATAGTGAATGTCCGCGCTGTTAGCCTATTGGCTACGCACTTCTCAACCATATGCGTGGGGAAGGAGTGCCCTAGGTTCGATTCCCGTAGACGACCTAAGGAGCTTAAGTATTTACCATAGCCAAGTTAGCCGGTCTAGGACGTGGACAGAAGGATTTTTTCCACCAGTTTATCTGGGGTTTTTCATCCCACAAGCAGGCAAATTGGCCCCGTGAACACACACACACACACACACACACACACACACACACACACACACACACACACACACACACACACACACACACACACACACACACACAGGCAGATGACATCACATCCGTTTTAGGTCTACAGAAACAATAATCAAGAAGTGAGATAATACGTATTATTGTTAGTTCGCGCCTTGGGCTAATTTAAGAATTGCAACAATTCTTAAATTATCACAAGTTTATCACACAGTGGCGGCCGGTGAAAATTATAAGTGGAGGTGCTGCATATACAAAATAAAAAAATATATATAAATAAATAAAATATTTTTTTCCTAATCAAGTAACCAATTTATTAATAAATAAATTTATATATTAAAAAATTGCTTTATTAAAAATATTTCACCCTCACCACGAACAAACACCAATAATAAAAGTTTCGTATCTCACAGAAATAACGCGCGCAAACATACGATACACTGCTCGTTTGAGCAGTGTCGGAATGACTTGTAACGTGCAATCACAAGCGCAAACGAATATTGGCAAGACTGGCTGCGATTGGTCGAACGTGATAACATCGACACTGCGTTAGATTGCAGTGTATTTGTTTCGTAATCTAAAGCGTTAATCGAACAATTCCAATTATTAACTATTCAGTCAATGTCGAAATATAAGCTGTATCCTTTAACATGTTGTATTGCATTTATATAATGTTGTAAGCATTGTTATTATTTATAAACACAAACAAAATTTAATTTTTTTATTTTTCCTTGGGGGTACTGCGGTGTCGCAGTGCTTATGTACGGGCCGCCACTGTTATCACACTAAAAAAAATCCACACATGTCCTTTTAATATTTGTTTGTTTTAAGAAGGAATTACGATTAATTTTCAAAATCATGTATATATTTTGTATTTATATTTAATTTGTGCCCAGCCAGTGTCTAAAGAGAGAGAGAAAGAGAGAGAGAGAAAAAATGGGATGGTTTATTTCTTTAAGGACGATTCATCTGGATTTATATTTCTGCAAACGATAAATCTGATAAAACATCGCGATAGTTTGTGACCTACCTTTAAAATGTGGAATGGCATCTTGAGAAACACCAGTTATGAGAGCAGAGATCCAAAACAACTAGATGTTGGACTTGAGAAATCCTTTTTAAAGGTGCCGATTTTCTTGTACGGAATAGACCATTTATCAGAGAAACATTTTATGGTTTTGTAAAACCTGTTCTACAGGTGATTAAATTCTACTGCTGAATTACGTAATAGAAGAGATGGAGTATTAATCTGTTTGACGACACATTTCACATTAGATTCAACAGTGTATCCCCCCCCCCCCTAAGAGACTTAAATTGAAAATAAATCAAAGAAATCATCAGGGAATCTTGGAAGATGCGAAGGCATAGTTACGATACCTCAAACCGGAAATTGGAAAGTCCCCTCAGCTAGTGAGTACCTTCTGAAGCTTTCCTGATAAGAAACCAGAATAATGGAATTCCATCTTCTCTGGAACTGTTTCTCTATGGTTTCCATATGAGAACGAAAAGCTGAGTTATCCGTTTTCATATGGAGATGGCGAAGTTGCCTTCTATCCCCAAAACTCAGGTTTTTCTTTCCGCATAAAGTGCAAACTATCCAGAGAACATAATTCACGGACGTCATACGAGAATATTTGCCATTTAGTCGCTTTAGTGTAATCTGACTACCCCGACGCTCATTCAGTGGAAATCGTGTGCAAATGGTTACTCAGGTTCGGCTCAAAGGAAACTTCAACTAATAAGGTCGCAGTTATCATTGGCTGATACCTTCCTTCTGGTCAGTAATTCGACAAAGTGTAATGTGCACACTTGATTGTTGATAGTCTATAGTATATGTTTACTCTTATGTGCGACGTTTGTTGCAATTGAGATAAGTAAACAAGGACAATAACAACAACAACAAAAAAGTGTCCCTTATATGCAGCTTATCGACCACGTACTCGTATTATGCAACTACTTGAAAAATATTCAACTATATATTAGAGGTATATTTTTGCAATTTTTTTTTCAAAATTTCAGTTCTCTTTAGAAGAAAAAAAAAATGGAAAAATATATCACTAGATCGCAAACGATATTTGTAACAATAAAGCGGAAGTATAACGCGTGACTATTTTCCTAACTCCGTGTAGAGAAGAAAAGAAAAAAAAAAAAGACAGAAAAAAAATTAACTACCAGCCGTCGCTTGCATCAAATGAGTGAGTGATACTGTGAATGAAGTGACGGAATGCCCATGGCTTCCGTGATTTGTAAGCCGAGTCCACCAACTTGTCACACGTTATCATAGATAAAACAGCTGGCCTTGAAATTTAGTAACCTTGAATCGAGTGACACATTTACTAAATACTCGAGAAATTTACGATAACTTCAAGAAGAATTTACTACGAGTTGTCATTTGCTCTTACAACTGACATAGTTTCATTTTAGAGGAAATATAAATGTATATCGAATACATCGTGGACATTTCTTCATGGAAGAAATTACAGTCCAAATATATTCGCTGTTATGAATCTTAATTACAAAAAAGTAAGATAACGTTACAAGAGATAATTCGAAGTTACGTTATTTATTTGTGTATTTTATTTTATCGTGCAGGAAATATTACGCCATTTAAAGAACTCCACAAACGATGACCATATATTCAATGTCTTAACATAGATTCGTTTGTCATTTGAGTAGAGAAAGTTGACCCTCATCTTCAGAAAGAATTCTTTTTGAGATAAGCACTTTTCGGTTTGGTATTTCAGGACATTAAAGTAATTTACGAACTTATGAATGTTTGCCCAAATGATATAAAAATATCTGTAGGAACGACGAAATGTTATTTATTGTTTTTTAGAATATGGAGGAGGTGAGTTATACGAGTATAAGCCAGAAAGGTTTATGTAGCTCGCACTTGGTTTCAGATCCGGTAATGATAAGTGGCTTGAATATCGACCAGTCCAACGTACTAAGCTATTAATTAGAAAACAAACCTTAACTGCAATCAAAAATGCAGTTTTTGCTGTTTATTTTATTTTATTAATAAAAATATTAAGATAATGGTTAACAGTTGAAAAGAGCATCCGGCCAGGGTAAATATTAACTCTTATCTGCATAAATATAGAAATGCACTGAAAAAAAAATCGTCAAATTAAATAGTTAAGTACATTAAGACATTACATATTAATATAATAATATGTAGAATATGTATTAGAACATGTACAAGAGTAATAGTTAAAAGTCTTTTATGTTACAATGTCTTCACAGCAGTCTTTTTTAATATTAACTTCGATATCTGTTCAGCAATTCTTGATATATGCTGTCGTCTTGACAAACAACCCACTCGTTACGCATCAGCTCGTCCTCTTGCGGCAAGTTATTTTCCAAATAACTTCATTCAAATAATCAGTTGCGTTTGTTGAAATTTATATTTGGTCTTTATTAACTATAATTAACACAACGTATATTTGGATTCTAAGACCATGGGTTTAATACATATATGTACAAATTCGTCGAATAGTTTCGCTAGCAAAACTGACTAGCCTTCCAATTTTGTCTTTTTAAAAGCTGTAAAACGTTTCCATATGCCTTAGTTTTTTTTTTTTTTTTTTTTTTGCATTTATTAGTTTTTTTCACCGTTTAGTCTTGACAAAGCCTAGTCAGTTTTGCTAGTCGACGAATTTATACATATATGTATTAAACCTATGGTCTTAGAATCCAAATATCGTTTGTGTTACAGTTGAAACCAGCCTTGAGTAGATTGCAAATATTCTAAATACTAACTTTCTTAAATATCATCTAAGAAAACAAAATTATTACCTTTATTTTGAATCGTTTTGTCAAATTTTGCCAATAAATATAGTCTGATTGAAATCAAAAAAGTCCAAATGCTATTAAATATCATTAATATTAAACATATTAAATTTAATCGAGATAACAGAGTCATTGCTTTATATATTTAGACGCATTTCACTTGATCAAGTTCAAGCATTTTGCTCAGAATTTGCTGATTTGGATTTTATGATAGAAAAGAACGCATGCACTAATTCAATAATGCAACGGCGGAAGAGAATTTTGAATTGGCACCGAACTCGAAAATATTGTCAAATAATGATTATTGTCCCTGTTTTCAAGTCGAAAAATCAGAGAAACGTGTGCAAATTTATTTACGTGCTTACATCAATTTATGATATAATATCCGAAGTTTCAATGATGCAGGAATAAAACTAATAATCTAAATAAGACGCACCAGAAACTTCAATAGTTCAGTGGTTATTGACAGAACTAATGCGAAGGTAGCATGGTTTTGTTTATTCGACAAACATATGTTTTGAACGATGAAAAAAAAAAAAAAAAACTAGAGAATGAAGGCAAATGACAAACATAGAAGGATATGTTGTTGAGTCCGTTGAAGAGCTTCTAGATAAGACCGTGTGCCTGTAGAACTGCTTTGGCAATCTGTTGAATTTTGATGGAGTAGAGCTTTTCTGTAGGGTTATTGTCAATTTTCTGTAGAGCAGCAGCAATTGCTGGACAAGAATAGATATGGGGAGGCGTTAGTTCGACTCCTTGATAGTTCTAGTACCATCATGCTTTTAAAATGTTCCATCCTTAGTCTGGTGATGATTGTGGTTATTTCTCTATTTTTATTAATTTCGCTGATTTCATTCGTCTTCTTGATAGTTTGTTTTACCAATCTTATTTTTGCGACAGAGTTAGCATCAGTTAGTGATAGTGGGTGGAATTTTTGAGGTGAGTATCTTGCTTCTTTGGCTAGTCTGTCTGCTCTTTCATTGCCTTCAATATTTACATGGGCTGGTATCCATTGTAGTGTGCAGTTCTTATTTTTCGAATTTAATGTTGTTAATTGTTCATGAATTTCCTGTATGAGTTTTGTTTTTCCATTTTTAATGCCTCAAGTGCCGATTTTGAGTCACTGTAGATGGTCATTCCTTCTGTAATGTTTACTACTGGATTAGAGAGATAGAACTTGAAAGCTGCTTGTATGACTGTTAATTCACAAGTGAAGTTTGAAGCTATTTTGGCAGCTGTGGTTTTGATTTGCGTTTCCTCGCCTCCAGGTAGAGTTATTGAAAACCCTGCTTCTCCTTAACTGAGTGCTTCATCAGATGATCCATCAGTATATGAGTCTATTTTTGAACAAGGTTCTAGGAGATTTAAGTTAATCATTATGTTTTTTGGTACAATGGACAGGTGCTCTTATTGACCTGTTTTCTAACCATTTCATGATCATATTGTAAAGTAGATGATCTCTTTAGTCTAGATTTTCCTGTCCAGGCATTGAAAGTCCTGAATGAGATGTGATCCTGTTGTTGTTGTTGCCTCCTGATTCTGTTAGTGAATTTAACTGTGGAGAGTTTTCTTCTGTCTTCTAGTATGTGAAACTCATAACTCATTCTCTGGGTTTCACATACCACAAATAATATGTGAAACCCATATTATTTGTGGATGAAATTGCACCTATAATAATTTTTGCTGTTCTTGAATGTACTCTGTCAAGTTTTTCTTTCGAGCTAGTAGAAACTGGAGCTCAGACTGATGAAGCATATTCCATAGTGGGTTGTATGAGTGCTATACATGTAGTTTTTAGTGTCTTCGGTTTTGTATCCCACTTTGTTCCACAAAGCCTTTTAATGACATTAATCTTCTTAAGAACTTTATTAGATATATTTATAATATGAGTTGTAAATCTCAGTTCAGAATCTAGGGTCAGGCCTAAGTATTTTGGAGACTCTGTTTTTCCTATTTTGGTATTATATATTTCGATTTGGGGGGGGGGGAGAAGTTGTAACCATGTTTATTTTCTCTATAAGTGGAGAAGACACTCAGTTTTGTTTTTTTCCGGATTTATCAGGAATTTAAGCTTCATTGCCTATCTTCCTAAGCCTTTTGTTGATTTATTTAGGCTTTTTTTTTTTTAAGATTGTTAAAGATTACTGCTTGTGTGCCAGATTGCTATATCATCCGTATAGCATGCTATATTTGTGATTTATTATCTGAGGATGAATATCGTTCATATAGATGAGAAATAGGAGTGTACTTAAAACAGAACTTGTGGGACACCAGTCCAAGTTCGATGCATGGGAATAAATTCCATTAACTTTTACTTTCATTTATCTTCCTTTCATGAAATCTGAAATCCAAATTAACGCGATCCCTCTTATTCCAGTATTGTATGCAATTTTTCTTAACTTTTGACTCTAAACGCGATCGAAGGCAGCTATAAGAACCAAAAAGATTGCTGTTGTCTTCTTTGGTAGTTTTTCTTGAAAGCCATCTATGATTGATTGGCAAAGATAAAATAAAATTGGCAAAGACCTACATGCAGTGTGATAGAAGTTTATTTTGTATTTTGTTATTTTTTTACCTTTTATTATTGTTATTAAAACCCAACTGTTTTTCCTGAGTTCTCTGCGAATTGAGTTTTTTGCAGCTCTCTGTATGTTGTTAGTTAATTCTATTAGTTGCTGATCAAGTTCTTTACTAGTAGGTCTGCCAATGCAATATGTTTCTAATAGTTGTGTGTATTTAGGCCAATTTGCTTTTCTGAAGTTCCAAGATCTCTTTTTCTGTGATTATGGTCTAACCGCAAGTTAAGAGCGTCATGAAGAGCGTCAGTTCTGATAGAAGGGTATAGTGATAGGATTAACCTCAATATTGGAGCATTAATTAGGCTTATATGAAACCAGTTATTTTTACCGTCATAGGTTAGTGAGCTTAATATACTTTTAAAAAAAGATAAAAATAAGATCAGTACTCAAATTACTTCAAATCAAAACTAGAAATGACAAAGTCGAGAAACAGTGAATATAAACAATTCAACATTCTTTTGGTTAACAAATGACAGCTGATATTTCAACAACAGCTGAAGCCGTCCTTCTAAAAGAAGTTCGACTGGACTAGGACTTGATATCATTCCTGTGATTCTAATGATATCGCTTGGTTATGTTGGGAAAATCTCTGCTATAGAATTAGCTGATCGATGCCTTTAATCTATCATACTCGCCTACTACTTTGCCCGATAGTATAGAAGCAAGCGTATATTCGGAACATACCCGAAAAGCAAGTTAAGCCAGCCAGTGAATGATTGCTTCATTGTTCTTGCTTCAGCAATTCTGAAAATAATGAAAACCATCAGAAGCCAATTTCATTACCTGCAGCACACCAACTGACTGGTAAGCAGTGCTGATTACGTGGCTCTCAATCCATAGTATATGTCCGCGCGGTTAGCCTAGTGGCTATGCGCTTCGCAACCACATGCCTGGGGAAGGAGTGTCCTAGGTTCGATTCCCTTTGCCGATGTGAGGAGCTTAAGGATCTTCCTCAGCCATAGCCAAGTTAGCCGGTCTTGGGCGTGGACAGCAGGGTTTTTTTCCCCAGTTTATCTGGGGTTTTTCATCCGGCAAGTAGGCAAACCGGCCTCGTGAACACACGGATCTACAGCCATAAATCCTCAACCCCTCCCATGAGGGGGCTCAACTCTCCCGTATAGGGACGAGGGAGAAAAGGGAGGAAACTTCATATGAATAAATAAATAAATAAATCCATAGTGTATTCTTACCCCCACATTGCCCACCTTGAATGTAATCCAAGGAATGGTTTGGAGAATATTGTATGTTCTAACATTTCCAAAGTACTGATATCGTAAATGAATTTCATTAGACATGACATAGAGATAGAGAATACATGCCTACTTACCAAACTGTATGATCTGTATTCCACCCTTTGATATTAGTTTGTTAATGTCCCCTCTGGTTGGTCAATGATGTCATGAAAGATGGTTTCTTTCTTTCAACTTCCCTCCATGCTGGAGCTCTGTATACTTTTGTTCACTCTTTATCGAATGCATAAATAACCTTCTGTCAAAGAACTCAAATCCTGTCCATAATTTTTCTAATGCCATTTCACTCTATTCTTCTCCTTTGTTTGACCGTGTGGTGCTCATGCATTCTTTTGTTGTCTAGCACATATATACAGTTCTTCATGCCATCTAAGAGACGAGACTTGGTATTCTTTTCCATTAGAAATGTTGATTCTCATCTGCACAGCTGTACAGTTTCAAATTTTACAAAAGAAACATAAGAATACGTTTGCAGGCTTCATTTCTTAGTAGGTGATTTCTCTCTTTAATAATAATGGGAAAAAAAAGTATTGCGACCAACTTGTAAACTCTAAAGGCGATTAAGTTAAACCAGTGCCATCTAAAGGTATAAATCCTAAAACATCACTTTGGCAATGTCAAAATATAATTACTACTTAAGATTCGTTTACTTCGCTCTGCACATATTTAGTGGCTTTCACAATTAAAAGCACGTGTTTTGGTGAAAACAAAACTGATGCAATTGAAATTAAAAGAGAGGGGGAAAAATGAATATTTTGGTTAAAAATAGGTTTTGTCTCATTGCATCACTTCGACCAACTACAACAAATTTATAGTGCAGTTTATAAGTGAAAAAAGTGATATGAAATGTAAGTATTAATTAAATTAAATAGCATTATCAAATCGCCAGCCTGATTAGCGTATCATGTCTTCATTATCTGTTTATGATGTTTATATCATAAACATCCTTGGGTATGGATGTTTATGATGTCTATTATTCATTCATGCGCACGTTCACCCATACAATACGTGCACGCTCCTGAGATGGGCTGGATCACCATGGGAGAAAGTGACACCCCCCCCTCCAAACTAGGGAAAGAAAGGACTTCCTGAGCAACTAGAGAGAGAGAAAGAGAGAGATCAGAGACAACTCTTACTCATCATCAGTTTGCTGAAGATAATATTTAAGGATTATTGATTCAGAAATGTTTGTCAATAGAAGCTTCTACGTCCTCATTCTTCTTCTTTCCTTCAGGTATTAGACCTAATGGCCTGTTACGGGGCTATCCTTAGCCCTTCTAAGCCGTACCCGTTCCGAGGATAAGATGACTAGCCTTATGCCTCCCGGTGTGTCCTATGTCTGTAGATGCGCGTGTTCACGGGGCCGGTTTGCCTGCTTGCGGCAGGAAAACCCCCCAGATAAATTGGGGAGGAAAACCCTGCAGTTCACGCTCAAGACCGGCTAACTTGGCTATGGCTGAGAAAGATCCTTAAGCTCCTCACGTCGGCGACAGGAATCGAACCCAGGACACTCCTTTCCCAAGCATGCGGTTGCGAAGCGCATAGCCACTGGGCTAACTGCGGGGACGTCGTTATTCTGATGACAGTTTTTCAGTTCATTATTGTAGTTATATTTTATCTTAAAATCATCACTTTCTTAATCTTTTTTTTTTACATTCCGTTACAAGAAAATTTTAAAAAAGGGTTTATATTCGCAAATCATTTAGTATATACTGCAAAAAAAAAAAAAAAGAAGAAAAAAGATTCAATGAAAATAATTCTCGTTTGAAACTGCTAAATGGTAACTTCTTGCATATGTGAACTACAATATGATTTTTCTGGAAGCAATACATTGCTTACTGCACGAATAAGAGCCAAATATACCTGGTCGGTTCCCGCCTATAGTCGAAGTTACAAATTCAGAGTACCGTTGTGTTTCAAGGATGTGCATTGACCCGTTCTAAGTAGCGTGTGTGGAATTTCCCCCTGGATATTTTGTTTATTCTAGTAAGGTGGCCTACTATTCATTCTCGTACACCTCACTACCAATGAGCTTATTCCCTCGAAATATTTATTAAACCAATGCTGGGTTACATTTTTCCGGAAGACAGACTGCTAACACTAGGTGGATAAAGAAGTTACTATTATTTTCTCTCTTTCTCTTTTCACACGATCTTTTCGGCCAAATAGAGAAATATCTGCCTTTAAAATAAAAATCTGCCTCACTAATTAAACTTATTTAAGTAGAAAAGTTAAAAATGCGCTAAAAAGAAACTTTAAATTATTTTTCCCAATTCTCTCGAGCCAATAAAAAGAATAAATCACCCGGGAGAAAGGCAATATGATATTACCCTATCTTCAAAAATCATCCCCCTAATAAAATAAAAAAAAAAAAAAATAGTAATCTTAGTTAAATAAAAAAATAAATAAAGCCAACCTGGTTGGTTAGCATATCCTCTCTCCAGCCAAAAGGCTGCGGGCTCGAATCCCGCCGTGGGCATGGATGTTTGTGATTGTCTGTGAAAATACTAGTGGTGGTAGTCTGCAGTAGATGATGATTGCAGTTGGTGTATTGAGTGGTGGAGACAGTCATGTAGAATAGATGCCCTCCCTCGATGAGTCTTTGGACTCCCTGGAGGTGTCAAGTAATAATAATACATATATTAAACTAGAATTCAAGTTAACATTTGATATGTTATAAACCTAATAAATACTTCTTAACTGTCTAGGTAATGTTTGTCAACTGCTTGCTTTCTTTTTCCAAAATCCGATAACTTGAATCTGGATCCGTCCTGGTTTGTAATTTCAAACAGGTTAAGAGTTCCTTATTCGAAACATACTCATATATAGATCAATGTACTAATCCACAATCTCTTCGAAAAAAAAATAGAAGAGATTCTATCAATCTCAAAAATTAAAAAAAAAAAAAAAAAGATTAATCATTGCCTTTATAATTTCAAAAAAAAATCTAAATCGGACGTAAGAAACTGTCCTAGAAAAGGCAGATTTTGCAGAAAAGTTGCTCATTAGCTTGTTCTCCCACTATTAAAAATATTTCTGTAATAGGTCCTAGTAGTACAGCATAATGAAGTCATCAAACAGCAAATATTAGCCAGATAAATAAGCTTCTGTGAAAATCATAAATTATTTAAGTACAGAGTATGAAAGTCCATTATTCATAAGAAGTGTGCTTTATTATTTATCTTTGTGTTTATTAAATTACTTCGCATATATATATATATATATATATATTTTTTTTTTTTTTTTTTCAAATTGTACTATGTATACTATTGGGACAACGTCCTTCATAATTAATAATAACTGTTTTCCACAACACATGTTATTACGTTAAATCGCTGTAAATTACCAACACACGCATCCCACTGCGAAAAATTGTTGGTTTAGCTGTGTGTATCTTAAACATGGGGGGGGGGGGGGTCATATGTTACTGGAAAAACTTGTTTTTTCTCTTTGCTGTTGGGAATTTATATATCAGTGATCATCGCTATATACAAAGAAACATATTAATGCAGAATCTGAAGAGGTCGGTGACACAAGAGACCCTTCACGATTACCTCTTCTTTGACCTTTGACCAAGTGAATGCAGTAAAATGAAAGGTCTTTTCTCAGAATCCGTTTCGTTGCAAACTATTGAGCAACATGCCTGTCTTTATGGGACCAGATTGTAACTTTTTTTTTCCCCCATGAAGTTTATCTTAAGACAGGTGTTGATACTCTAAAAGCATCTGAGGTGGGGCTAAGTTAGCTTCTTTATTTTTCTTTTTTCTTTCTTTGAGCTTCGTTTGTGTGATTTGGTAAGTGTCTGTTTACATTTCAAGATATACATTATAGCTGAAAGACATTTGGGAGTTGCACATTAGAATATTTGCTTTATGAATGCCGACTGTAGCGCATGCTTAGAAATTTTCACTAGGAAAGCACATAGAGAGGTGGGTCTCGATGCAAACTCATTATATCTCTAAAAATATTAAGGCGGACAAAGAAAGAAAGAAGCGGAATGCAATTTAGAATAGAATAGAATACAAAGAAATGCCATTTGAAAGCGGATTTAAACACAAAATGAACTTGTAATGTATTAAGTATAAGAATACATCGTGTAATTTTTATCCTAAGTTTGCATGGAAACAATATTACTATGTATGTGGCGGGGGGGGGGGTGCGAGCGCGCGAAGTAAATCAGATCAATGTGAAAATCATATAATCATTTCCATACTTATTTGGGAGGAGTTCTGCTGGCATACTCGTAAACAAACTAAGAAAAAGCCAAGTTTAAGAAGCTATGAACTTTTGTAGAGTTTGACATATAAGTTGTCAAAGTTGATTGATTGGTTGTTTAGATTATGCCAAAGTAACTAATCATATAATACAGTACTATATGTAAATAGAGTGTGTTCTTTGGCTTGTTTGTATGTTATGTGGGATTAAAAATTCTAAATTACAGGAGCACTAACTCTGCCACCTACATGTGCGTATCTTTTCAAAACCACTAAAATATATTTACAAAACAATTTAGTGGTTTATAAAGGGATCAGTGTTTATACTTTTGTATTATAAGTTATTTTGATGTCGAATTAGTGTTAAAAAAAGGACTATAAAACAGAATACGCTTACTCTTTTACGTTATTCATAATTAATACGTCCGCGCGATTAGCCTAGTGGCTGTGCGCTTCGCAATATGCCTGGGGAAGGAGTGTCCTAGGTTTGATTTCCGTCGACGACGACGTGAGGAACTCAAGGACCTTCCTCAGCCATAGCCAAGTTAGCCGGTCTTGGGAGTGGACAGCAGGGTTTTCCCCCAGTTTATCTGGGGTTTTTCATCCCGCAAGCAGGGCTCCGTGAACACACACGAATACAGTCAGGAATACTTAAGACAATCCCTTCAGCCATAGGTCTGAATTGTCAGCTATGCCTGTCCCGAGCCCGGATAAAAATAGAGGGTATTGAGGTGGTGCCATAAAAGGGACTCACGGCCGTTGAATCACCATACGAAATGAATAAATAATTAATATGAATTTCACTTTAAAAAGATATATTTAAACTTGATGTTAGAACATGGAATAGAGTAAGGGAACCTACTTTTACTCTAGGAAAATATTCTTATTCTCTTAAAGTGTGCCTACAGTGTGCAAGATTCAGCAATTAACTGAAATAATTACACTAATAAATTTGGCTTGGAAATCAACGATAAAAGTAACGGAGTAAAAAGGTAGTAGAACAGTAAATATTAAAGGTATTTTCAACATGAACTAAAAGAAAAGTAAAGTATTTTGGTTACTGAAAAATTGTTATTTGAACAGGATTAATACACGTAATAGACGGAAACAAGTAATAAAACTTCCAGTTGATTAAATTATTATAAGGGCTTTACCAACAAAGATTGAGTTGACCTGTCTCCTATGGAAGTGATATGTTTTCTTTTTCTTCTTCTCAAAACTGGAAAAGAACAGTGCTCCATTGATAGCCTATTCAGACATACCTAACAGAAGTCTTACCTAGATGTAACAGACCAATTTAGGGAAGATTAGAAATATATTAGGGGAAAACATGCTAAAGAGAAGATGAAATGAATAACCGGCGAGGATGGTCTAGTAAGGATTTCATCTGAAATAATTTCTAAGAAACAATAATTCAAAACATCAAGCTAACAGGGCACAAAACTTGAAACTAATTATATAATGCATGGATTGGAAAGTTGATTAGAAATAAAATGGACTGGAGACCACCTATGAAAGTTCTCAGAAACGTTTGAAGGCGAAGAGACGGTACACTAGTGTAGACCTTTTAAAGTAAGAGTGGTAGGAAATAAACATAATATTAGAAACATTCAAAAATAAGAACAGAGTAGAAGTGAGGTGTCAGGTTGTTTTGACGGAAGCAGGTGTTTTAAGAAAAAAAAAAACAGAAATACTCAGGAGAAAGGTAAGATCCAGATGGAGTAATAAGATTATTTAGATAAAGAGAAACGTGGAATGATCACCTGATCACAGAATGATTTGAAGAGATTGGAAATTTGAGCGAACGAAAATGGCTATCAGTTTAATGTTAGTAAGCGTAACGTTATGCACTTTGGTGTGATTAAAGTTCCAGCGGCATATTATATTAGCGGGGTTATGCTACAAGAAACTGAGGAGGTAAGGTATCTTGGCGTATTGGTAGATAGGAATTTGAAGTTCAAAGGTCACATAGCAAAAGTTGCAAATACAATTCAGAGGATAATTGTGATGTTGAAGTCATTTTGTCTCTTTACAAGGCTTTGATAAGACCACACCTGGATTATTGTGCGGAGATTCGGTCTCCCGGATTCCAAGCTGTGGAAAGGGTGCAAAGAAGAGTTACAAAGATTATACCCGGATTATGGGATTTAGATTATGAGGACAGATTGCGAGTATGTGGATTGCAGACTCTGGTTAACAGGAGAAAGAGGGGTGATATGATAGAGGTCTATAAACTTTTCAATGGGTGTTATAGGATATCAATGATGAAATTTTTCGTTATATGAAAGGTGGGGAGAGAACACGGGGCCATCCATGGAAGTTAAGTTTGTTCACAGTCAAGAAAGGTAAGAGCTAGGTTTTTCTCAGAGAGAGTAGTGAGTGAGTGGATTAAATTGCCCTTAGGCAATTTATTCCACTCACTTTACAGTTTACAGCTGTTGCAGGCTACAACATAGGAGTTTTGGTCTTTTGTAGTAAGCAGAGGTGTTTTTCTTTTACAGCATTTGTAAACCTTTCTGAGAACCAAGGCTTCGATGGTGGCTGAGAGTTTGGACAAGAATAGGGGATGAAAGTCTTCATTCCTGTGAGGATGATTTCTGAAAGGAATAGTAGTTCTGGTTTAGATGACTGTAGGAGGTGGTACACATCATTTATTTTGGTCTTTAGGCCACGAATGATCCGATCACGAATGAAAAACTTTCTTTTTTGGTAATAATTAGTGTTTTTGTGGGTTTTTTAACTATATGGATTTCTTTTGGTTGTGGTTCATTTCATTTGCCGAGGAAGTGATAAAAATTAAGCGGAGCATGCAGTGAGAGGTGACAGATTCGCAAATACACTGCCCACGCAGAGGGTAGTCGGTCTCCTGTCCATTCGTGGCCTCGAAAGTTCCCCCTGGAAGGAGACAGTATTTGGTCTCCCTCCAGTCACGAACTGGCAAAATACGTGATTGCAGGATTTGTCGCTAGCTGATCAGGAAGACTCCAGGTTCGTTACTACCTGGTTCAGTCCCGTGTACTAACCAGCGGCCGGCCTGCGGAATCGTTTTACTGCTGTACCCTGAAATGTCCCCCCCCCCCTACAGTGAGATTGGTATGGCTTTGAGGGTATCACTCTCACTGCACGTGAGGAGAGTGGGGGACACAGAAACCGAAACTCTTGCTCTAGCGACCAAACATGGTTGCAGCCACTTCAGATCTCTAATAAGCAAGGTGGTGGTATTTTATCAGCTTGCTTATTAGAGCATATTGCACATTGTTGTGACAGTTGAATCGTATCACTGTAGACGAAATTGATTATTTTTATTGTGGCCTTATTCATTTTTTATTTGTCTTCATTTGCCTTGCGGATGATGTATACAAATCTGAAATCAGTTTTGCGCACAAACTTCATTGAAACGAATCAACATTGTTATAAATATTAAGGTAAATTATTACAGAAAAATATTATATACGGGACATCGGAAGCTATAAAGCTAATACTTTGGCCCTTAAGAATAATTTGTTATGCCTGGAGAGAGAATTTTAATACTGACACTCGTTATGTTTTTAAAAGCGAAGTAAGTTTTGAATTAAGAAAGTAAAAGTCCATTATGATTAAACAGTTTTCAAAATTAAATCGTTAATTAAAAGATTCACTTGTTATTTTGTTTTCTTTCTTTGGCCACCAGACGGTTTCCTTAGCATGTGCCTAAAGAACCAACCGATTGCTCGTTAGCTTTAATGGTAATGGCAAAATATGGAAACGAGACAAGATTACACACTCGTACGTGCATTGCCATCCGTAATGTCGACAGGGCATTGGCGCCGTGATTCTGTAAGTGATGATTATTGAAAGCTAATGGAATAGGAACATCATATAAATGAACCGCAGAACTACGGGTTTCCTGTACTACAGTTAAAGGTTGTGACCTTAAGACACGCAAACTTCACTAGGTAGCATTTTCTCTCTCTCTCTCTCTTTCTCTTTCTCATTTATTTTTTTCTATTCATTCATTTTGAGATACACGTAAAGAAATGAACTTTCTCTAAATGCATTGAGTTAATAGGTTCTTCATTTAGAAGACGCTGTTGTTGCTGCACTGTTCTTTTCTTTAGATTATGTTTGAAACGTTCTAAAACACAAAGCCGTGAAGTGAGTGTATTCTCTCTCTCTCTCTCTCTCTCTCTGTGATTGGGGGGTGGGGGTGGCAATTCAATGCAGCCGGCTTTCCGTTTCTCTGCTGCATCCCTGGTAGGAGGAGGTTGTTGTTGTTGATTTACGCTCACGCGTAGACCCACACTTCACAGTGTAGTCATTCGAAACCGAAACCCTATGGGATATTATTCATCCACAAGAATAATTTCGGTTAATCCTTATTCCATGAGTGTCTTATGTTTGTAAGTGTGTGTGTACGGGCCAGCTTGCCTGTTCTGAGGGACGAAAAACCCGATCCGCAAGAAAAAACCCTCTACCTCCGTATGAGACCCACTAATTTTCTATTTGATTCGAAAGAGTGTGATAAAGATTCCTCATTTGGTAGAAGGGATTCGAATCCGGGTCTTTTCAACCAAAGGGCTCGTCTATACCAGCTGAGCTACGGAGACTCTTTCGATCATCCCTTTTAAGGATGATCGAAAGAGTCCATAAAATCCATATCCGTCGCAGAAAATACATAAACGATGTTTATATTTATTCGTTCGTTACAAGTAATTTTAAGAGTATTATTTCGGTTGTTTATACTTAACTATCAAAGCATCTAATCGAATCTTAAAATGTCAAATAAAAACCGGCCGAAATATCTTGAATATCTCTGTTTTGGAAGAAAGCAAATGATCCGCACTTTTATATTTTCGACCCAAGATAAATATTCTATTAACACGGTACTCACTTCCTTATTTGTGTAGTAGGGAATAAATCAAAGATCTGTTTTCGTTTCTATCCCCGCATAACTACGAACTAATTATATGGTCACATCACTTTCAACACATCACAGGTTTTCGACATACTTCCATTGCATCCTTAATTTCCTTCGTGTGTGTGTGCGTGATATTCCTCTCGTCATATTGTCGCTATAGCAGGAACATTGAAAACAATTGAATAGGAACAAGGAATTAACTTTAAATTGTGCCTGAACGAAATCTGAAAGAGAAACATTTAATGTTGAGGAAGAAGAAACTCTCTGAGAATTAAGTTATGTTAACTGTAATGATAGACATTTAGTTATGCGATTAAAAATGTTTTGTGCAATAACAGCATTGGCATAGTGTGTAACTTCGCAAAATGACTATGCAGCGAGGTGAGTTAAAACGAGATATGACAAAGGACGGAAAAATATAGAAATAAATATCGACTATTCTTTTATAACCGACTGAAGTTATCTAAAGAAATAAAACTGCTCTAAGATGAAATGATAAGTGGTAACTAAATTTAATTACATACTATTATTCAAGCTGCAATCATTTTAGTTAACTTAAATAGGAAAGTTATCTTACTGACACTAACAATCGATTCGGGCTCACGTGCACCCCGTCCCCTCCCCAGCACACAAACATAAATAAATCAACTAATGAATTTATTTCCTAAAGAGTATATGTTCTGAGCTCCTTGAGCACTAACTAATTTGGAAATCAGTGAAAAGCAGCAGGACTCACTCTTAGTCGTCACCGATAGCTAAACTTATGACTACAAAAGATCTTCAAGGATCGGGGAAGGAATACCGCAGACAACTTGATCCCCAACCATAATACTGTTGTCTGAAATAGTGAGAAAATAGCCGATCACACGATCGACTCTTTCGTCGATCGTGTGATCGGGTTTACGAATGGGGGAAAAAATCCTACTTACGTGCGCCAAGCATCGATTATCTCGGAAACCCTACTGAAGTTCCTTTAATCGGCGACTAGAATCGAATCTCCAATGGTCTTTCTTCTAGCCGTCTAGCAGAATTAAACTAGAAATTGCCACACGGTTACACAGCACTCATAACCACATTTACTCTCTCTCTCTCTCTCTCTCTCTCTCTCTCTCACACACACACACACACACACATACACACTTTGATTTATGTAACTTAATAACTGCGACAATTCATGGTTGAAACGGGTGTGTTTGCAAATGTTGGAACAAACATAGCCTTTACATAATTGCGGATTAAACTGATAAATGAAACTTATTATATATGAATGCATAAATTAAGAGATCCAATAAGTCCAGTACTAATTGTATAATGAATATTGCTTGTCTCAATCTGTTGTAGTAGACTTCAAGAGGTAATACTGCTCCAAAATAAGTTCCTAAAGGCACGGTTTAAGAAGTAAGACGTAATTATTCATAAGAAATTGTTGATGGAACCGGAAATAAATGAACCAACCTGCTCGCATGGATGTTTTGATATGGTTCACTATAAACTCAAGAACAAATAGTTACTAGAAACTAAACTAAAAATTATTTACTACAAGGAAACGAATACATCTTCAGCTGAATCACAACTAAAAATATGTGTAACATCGACACCAAACGATGCGATGACTTGTTTTATTTGTCCAATACAACCCGATATGAAGCAATTCACATCACATGTTGGTACAGTACTAAATGCTCCATTCGCCTCCTTCATCCTCTTCTGCTCAGGTGTAATTTTTTGATGATTATTCTGACAGTTTTATATTAAACATAAAAATTATTTTGAAAATCATTTTGCGTAATAAAAGAAAGCAAAGAATTCACTCTATTGAAGGAAATGCCAAAGCGTAAAAGAAAATAACTTTCGAAAATGAAGATCATAATTTATTAAACGCTAGGAACGGTATCGGGCGATAACATCATTTTGCTTATGTGAATTTGAAATATCAATCTTCGTTCTGTATTACCGTTAGCGAAAAAAACGACTGCCACATTGTTAGTCACATGGAATGCAAATGCAGCATTTTCTACTATTTAAGCAGTTGTGAAAAATGGTCAGACGTGTCCAGTATAACAAAAATAATTAAACATCAGGATTGTTACAAAAAAAAACATTCCTTTATTAGTTCATTGGTCATCACGCGTCCATTCATTATCAGTAAAATTTTCATTATATGCAGTACTTGATAAAAATTTTATGTATTGTGAATGGAAAGGAGTGTATGTAATCAACTGATAATAGTACATATATTGTATAATTAAATTATTATTATTATTATTATTATTATTATTAATCGGGTATTTCTATGAAGACCAAAGATTCATGGGGGTGGGAGGGAAAAGGTCCGCATAAAAAAAATTCATTCAAATACTTGTCATACTTCTTAAACTCATTCAATTTTACAGCGACACCTAGTAGAATTTTAATGATAAAATTCTTAAAAATATGAATAAATTAAAATAGTATTTGCTGATTAATGATAATAATAATAATAATAAATAATAATAATAATAATAATATACTCTCTTCTGCGCTTAAAAAAGATTTATGGCATTATTGTTTTAAATCCAAAAGATATCAATGATTAAAGAATTACTAATAACGAAAGTTTATTTAAATTATCCGAAATTCTTAATCTGCAGACATGTGGTAGCAGGAATGCAGCAACTCATTATACAAGAAACTACTTTCTTACATCATTAATCTTTCCCTTGATGACCACAGGTCAACTAGGGATGTTAAATGGAACGTCACGTAATGAGTTCAGCATCCCCATCTGCGTATCGAGTTTTAGCAGTTAGTTCAGTGTGTAACTTTGCATAATTTCTGATGCATTCGTCATGCAATGTAGGAAGTTATGACATATGCTAATATATGACTACAACATAGTTTATAGAAGTTAGAATAAAAGAAAATAAACTAATATTTTAGCAAGAAAACTCTAAAAAAAAACCCTTCCTGGAAATGCATTGGATTCTTCTGGTATATTATGTTAATTTCAACTCATGAATTTTTTTTTTTTTCAGATTTATTTATTTATCTCTTATATTTTGAAGCACGGCAATACTGTATTATGTTTTAAGATATAAAATGTTTATTAGTGTCCACGGAATAATTAAATGATGAAATTTAATTAAAAAAAATAATACAACCTGCTCTCGTTCCATTCGACTGTGGAGAAAAGCGTATCTTGGAGCAATATTTACCAACGCAAATCCTTTTGAATGGGTCGATAAACCGGTCATAAAACGATGAATAAATATTTTAAAAATTCTAGTTGAATGTTTGATTTTATTCTAACTCACACTATCACATTTAGGCAAAAACGAAAGGCAAACAAATATTTGCATTGTTCCACTAATGTTTCGCTTCGATCTTATTTATACGTACTGGAACTTCCCGTTGAAATATATGACTGATGAGTAGTATTTGTTCATAAAAAATGAACGTTCCTTCCGCAGGTATGTGTATCGATCATTGTGTCTTCTTGCAGTGCAACCAATGCAAAGATATAACTCATATAATAGAGATAACCAGGACAAACTTCTTCGATACTTTTCTATAGTTTTTTTTTCTATTTCAAGCGATTTTCGACAATATACTGTGCCTTACAGAAATACGTGCCTTACAGATCAAATCGAATGCATTATATTTGTCAGTTGAGTGTATTCACCGGCTTATCTTTCCTCGTAAAGGTACCTGAAAATGACTTAATAAAGTTTGTTCCTGGGAAAGAATTTTGAATCTTTACTCCTTCATAAGCAAATGATAGCAAATATAATCGACCACCAACACAACAATAATAACAAAAAAAGCGAATTTCGAAATTTTGTAATTCTACATTAAATTGCATATTCTAAAAGGACAGATTTATTAGCACAAAATCACAACATTGACTTTAAGGACTTTAAATTCCGATACGTGTGTTGAATGCAGTAATCCCATAATTTTCCTTGTGGTAAACCAGCGTGTTCTGGAATTCAGGAAAAATGGTCTTCGTCGTAGTACTAGTGTCAGTCACTTAAGGGAAATGCGGTTGTCATTATTATGAATTACTAAAGAATTAGCTCTATTGTGACATTTGTAAAGAGAGATAAACGTGTTAAGAGATCACTTATTTATTTCGGTGATAAAGTAAAAAAAAAACGCTAAGTATTTTGATTGCTGGATTTTTTAAATGCCAAGAAAGCTCTGATTGCCGCATGTTCAGTTTAAGATCAATAAACTCTTTTATGTAATGCGGAACTTGCAAGTGCTTCCTAAAGAGATTATTTTGGGGATATTGAAATAATCTACGCAGAAGATACAAATAATATATTATAAGATATTTCAAAGCAATTCTATGATTCTTTTCCACCACCACCATAGAGTCATAAGAGAGTTCATAGAGCTCTAGTTTCTTTTTATTATTAGTTTAGAAACTGTCATCAGGTCTCTGCTCTTAGCTATCACAAATAGTTAACCTCATGGCCATCAATAATTTTCAAGTCATAAGAGTACGGCAGACTTTTGCATAATCTTACTTCTAGTACTTTGTCAAAATAGTGCGAGTTCTAAGTGTATATTTTTCTGAGCGGCAGGGTTAAAAACCTGAGTTTCGCAGGGAGGAAAAATCCCTACTTGCCTATGCGAGTTATCGCCTAATTTGGGAAACGGCTGGAAAATGTTATAGACAGATTTCTTCCGGGCAAACAGAATCAGACCTATAACAATTTTTCTTCTGACAGTCTAGAATTATGGTGCAAGAAACATTGTCATAAGGACTACACAGATACCTAAACTAAACTAAAATAGAATAAAATAAAAATAAAATTCTAAAGATAATATTTATAATTTGAGAGTTAAATCATTAATCGAGCGGTATTTTGTATAGATCGATTAAATGACTTTTTAACCTTTATCAGTTATAAATATCAGAAAATTTGAAAAAAAATTCTGGCGCAATTTTAATCCGAAATTTTTTAGAATGGCCTTTGGGATGCTTATTCGTTTAGGTTCTTGTTTTATTTTGTTTTGTTTTGTTTTTTTTAATTATAAATGAACAACTTCATCACATATACATTAACCATATCGTATTTCCAAAGAAAATTCCAGTGAGCCAAGTCACATAGCAAAAGAATTGTTCTGTGATCATTTTCTAAGGGATTTATGCAACTATTTTGTAAAACAATTTAATGATAATTCGGAAAATCTAAAAATATTCTTACATTCATCGCATATAGCATATTCATCGGTATCGTCTACTTCCCAACTAAACACAACTACATCCGGCTTTAATGTCTGCTTCATAATTAAATATTCTATAAAAAAAAACAATAAAATAAAAATAATAAAAAACACGCAACAATGTTTATGAGCATCTAAATATTTTGGTGCTCACTTCATGCTTATACATTCTAGAAATATTTGAATTGACAGAATGCAGAATAAAATACTATAATCATTAGTTTCGTAGTTACTAAGATTTACAAATCTCTGCTTTTTGTTAGAAACTTTCTGAGACAAAAAAAAAAATGTAAAAAAAAAAAAATCTCAAACAAGTTTACTAGGACTGCAAATATACCGGTTGTATCCAGTTTCATGTATAAACGTAAAACAAAGCTATGTCTGTTCATGCACATTGTCTCTTACACGCCCATATTAAAGTACCGCCCTTTCTAGACCGTTCCCAGTAGATACCTTTATGCATTTAGACCTTACAGGGATTTAAAAAAAAAAAAAAAAGAAGTGAACGTAGTAAAGGGCGTACTCCCCGAACAGAATTAATTTAAGCGCAGAAAGAGAGAGAGAGAGAGAGAGAGAGAGAGAGACCAGCTCTATGAGGCAAATCAATTACTTAGTTGCCAGTCCGAGACACGACAAACAGGAAACGGAAGCATTTATTTCCTCATGCAGTAGTCTGAGCTAAATTCTTACAGGTCACCGAAATCACTTTAAGATCGATGATTACAGTAATTATAACTACACTGAATTAACAGTCATTGCAGTTTCATATCGTTCATTGGATGGGATAAAAGGTAAACTGTTGCTTTTTAATGCCAGTATTGGTCATGGGATCCAATTCCTAGTCCACAGAAGACATTAAGGAATCATAAAAGTTGTTGATATTTATTTAACTTATTTTTCGTTTTTCAGAGTAATTATGCTCTACACTGAGGATTTTTCAACACAGGTTCTGCATAAACTCGAAGAATGATTCCATGTTTTTTTTGTTTTTTTTTAATTTTCATAAGAATTAATAATAAATATAAATTCAAAGAAAGAAAGTACATTGGATTTATTATTTACATATACGAGATATTTTAGAAGATAATTTATATGAATAATATTCAAAGAACTGCTTGTCTTTTGTACATTTTGTTTGCTTGAATTATAAATAATACCAAAATTTCAAATCAGTTCTCTTTTCCATAAAGAATGCATTCAGAATTCAGAAATGTATATTTTAACATTATTTTTTTACTTCGCAAACCAATGAGTAAGTTTTTTTTTTTTTCCCCTTAATCTGTAAACTGAGGAAGCTACTTTGGAAGTAGCCCATGACTTGCTGCCAAAGTTCTTTATAAAAGTATTCAAACTAAAATGGAAATTCTTTTTAAATTTTTTTTCTTTTCAAAAAAGAAAGAAAAAAAAGAATTAAAAATAAAAAAAAAGAAGAAGAATGAAGCAATTCTTCATAAATTTAAACAAAAGAGAAAGGAAGAAGAACAATTCAGGACGTACAACGTATTCCACAGGAAATGGTACAGGGTAAATGTACGAGTTTATTCTAGTGCCTATTGTCTTGGGCGAAATCTCTGCAAGATTACGCAATCAGGTGACGCTAAGAGTAACTGTCAACAAGTGAGATCAGGTATATCGATATAAGAACCGGTTATTCTTAAAAGACGATTTCTGGTATACGATAATAACGAGAGAAAACTCGACTTTAGTAAGCCATTTTTGCGCCCTCTTCAGATTTAACCTATATTGCAAGTAGAGTAACGGTTGGCAGTTACAAGTCTGTTGTCTGTTTTTTTTTTCTCTTTTTTTTTTTTTTTTTTTGTTACTTGCAACCAGGAACCATCAATATGAAAGGATAATTGGCAAATGCTACCCCACCTAAAGACAGGTTGTTGGATATCGGTGCAGATGAGGCTTGTCAGGCGTGACATGTTAATTCGTACTGTCCCAGGTGCTACTGATTTCCGCAAATAGCTTTCTTTTGTGGAAATGAAGGCTTAATGCTAAACATTTTCCTTTACGCAAGCAAAAATAAATAAATAGAGCAAAAATAACAAGCATTTTTCGATTGTTGTTTTCTACAGAATTACAAAAAAAGGAATTTGTTACCGTCAGTGCCTTTTGTTTTAACAAAATACCTCTTTTTATATCATACATGATGGGTATCGATAACTTCTTGCTTTTTTATGACTTTAATTTACGGTTCATATATTAATAAACGTTGATAATTAAAATTTAATGCTGTTATATACACGTTATGTCAACCATGCCTTTCTGAATATCAAAAACCACACGATTTCAAATAGTGATTTAAAAAAAAAAGTAGGAAATAATTTTTTACTGTAGTATTATATGTAGTTACTGGATACGCACGATAATTATATACTATTTCTATCTCGATCTTTCTTCTAATCCTTATGTAAGGACTACTAACAATTTGTGATTATGAGTCGTAATTTTTTGCATTAAGTGCTCATCAGCACTTAATGCAAAAATAACACGTCTATTTGAATTATTATTATTATTATTATTATTATTATTATTATTATTATTATTATTACCCCTCTATGGAGCCTACATTACTCATAGTGGGAGGTTCATTCAACTGACAACATATTAACTCTAGAGAAATTAATATATAAAATATTTTTGTTGTTGGTAAAAAAAAAATTTAGTTGTAACAAATGGTTGCAACATATCAATAAGGGATTAAGAAAGAAAAGTTCTGGTTTAAAGAGTTATTTTCAGAGTTGCAACATAAATAATTGTTATTCAGTGATTTAAATCGTAATTGTTCAGCACTCCAAATATGCCGATTCCTTCAGAACAAGTTTTCAGAACAAGATAAAGTAATACTTTTGCTATTCGTTTAATACAAGTGTTCCAGCTCGATCCAACGGAGAACTTCCGTCTATCACTAGTTATAATCACAGTCTTGAAAAATTAAAAAAAAACAAAAAAACTGGCCTAATTTTATTCTGAAATCATGCAGAATAACCTTAAAGCGTCCTTCAGATTACTGGATATCCGAAAAAAACACTAATTGTTTTTCATTTATTTGTTAGAAACAACTAGTTGAAAACATTAAAACCGGCTGGAAGTGATATATGTTTTTATTATTATTATTATTATTAAATGGATTTCCTAGTTGTTGGTTTTTTGTTCCAAGATTACTAACTGATATCATCTTCTCTTTTTTTTTTTTTTTTTCAGTTTAAGCCCAATGTCTGCTTCAAGAAAACTGACTTTCACAAATTAAATTTCGTTAAAATATGTATTTTATTATTTTTTGTATTAAATAAATAAATCAAAGACTTTGATGATAACATCTATGCAAAAATCAGTTTTTACTCATGACTCCACGCTGCTTTTCATAATTGTTTTTACTAAACGCTATAAATTTGTCGCATTGATTCTTCCAGTTGTCCTTTCCATTTTTATGATTAGCGCTGTCACTGGGATTCCTTCTCCAAAAATTTTGTGTTGTTATTCAGCAAAGTTGCCTCCCCCCCTTATTGGAATTCATTTCATGATAATTGCTTTTTTTTTCATTAATTTCCATTTGTGATTGATTTTTTTTCTCTTTTTATTTTTTATTTTTTTTTAAATTTTTTCCTCTGATATATTTTTGACACCCGCTTTATGATACCTCCATCTTTTTGCTATGCTAAACTTGACAATAACGTTTTCAATCCTTTGCATTTCTTTTTTTTTTTTCAAGTAATTATTTCCTAGTCAAGATTGGACTACGAAAAATTAGTCCTCGTAAATAATTAATGTGTTGACGAAATTTTCTATAGAATTTAAAATTATCCAAAAAGGACAAATTGTCCAAAGACAAATTAGACATTTGAAAACTGTCCAAAAGGCGTTAACCAGGAAAGACCAAAATGCTTATGGAAGTTCAAGTAGGTACACAATACTGGGAAGCGGATTTCTGTACAAAAAATCAACTCCTTTAAATTAGGATAAAGGATTAGGATATAAGATAAGTTAATAAGAGATGTCATTAAATTGTAACTGGCAATTTCATCATTTTAAATAAATTTAATGATAATTCTTATTAACTTATCCTGTTTTTGTTGTTTAGTCCTAGCGCAACTTTCAAATATTTCAATAATAAAGGCAATATATCGTTCAATTTTAATACGGTAACGCGACATTAATTAACTTAATAATATGCATTTTAATTCTATAACATCTTAATATGGAGCATAAGCACCTTCTTTGGCTTTGATCGTTTTGATGTTTGCAAAACAGCTACGGGCTGAATTCGTGTTCTAGTTAATCAACCGGTTATTGATTTAAAATAATAAAGCAGATTTTCACGCTTAGATGAAACATTTAAGTCGTTTTCAAAAATGAAAGTGGATTGGCATGATTCGCTGTCTGTGGAAATATTTTAAAATGCAATAGAATTTCATAAATTATATAAAACAATTCGTTAAAGAAATTTTCTTAAAGAGTCAGAAAATGAATATAAAAATTATAAAGAACAAATAAAGATGTTTTTAAGAGTTCAAGGAGAGTACAAAGAAAGAAAATTGATTAGAATTAGGTTTAACCTTTATGTGATTTCCAGGCTCGGAAAAAAAAAAAAAATAAAAGAAAAAAAATAAAGAAAAAAACAGCAACCTGACTGAAATCAACAAAGCCTTTGCCATAATAAGGATTTGAATAATTGGATTACCTGATTGGTTGAAATTACGAAAAGGTCACTAAGGCCAGCTTTGCAACATATTATGTTTGTTAAATGCGTGCATCATCCAGCCGATTTGTCTGTTTTGTGAGTGAAGATTGCTTGAGTTTACAGGAAGGGGGAGGGGATGTCCATGCATAATCTAATAATATTTCTGTATGTAATCAGCTAATTAATCTTTAGTTGAAACGCCCTATTAATATTCTTCACGTTCTGTAGAGGAATTAGAATTCCCTTCTAATCCACCAAAAGGGCATAATAACTAGCAAATAAAAAATAAAAATAAGAACACTCCACCCCACTTACATTACGACTGTTTTATATCAGTCGTAATGAAAATCTGTGTTGTCTGATCTTGTATTTAATTTTTATCGATTTACTTTTGTTTCATATACTTTAACTTTTCAAAATTGGAAAGAGTTTTGTCATCTGCGATGCGTTTTTTCTTTTCAGAACTGGGAGACAACTGTAACATTGCCTTTATCTGCCGGTAATATTATTATATCGCTGTTGTTTTTTAGGCTTTTTATAGCCTATCGTTCAGCTGAAGAAATATTATCTGTTGGAGGTTTTGCATTATTAGTTCTGAAGATTACCATAATAAGATGCTTCTATTGCTGGAAAATAATACCTATTCAATACTTCAGGAAGATCCAACTCGAGAACTACAAAATCGCACCAACAATTTATTGAAAACAACAACTGAACTATCTCGCAACATTCGCCTTTCTCTACGCTCTCTTCATCCGCTAATCCCACGTATTTATGGCGTTCCTAAAATCCACAAGGAAAACATCCCTCTTCGTCCAATTGTTGAAGGTATTGATTCTCCGACTTCTAAACTTTCTAAACATCTTGCTAAATACCTCAAATATTTTTCTAACAAGTATTCGTTTTTCATTAAGAACACCACGGACTTTGTATCACACATTAAGGATATAACTCTCAATGAGAATGCCATCATAGCTAGTCTTGACATAGTTTCCTTATTTACAAATGTCCCTACGGAAGAAGTACTGATATTACTAAAAGACAAATTATCCAAAAAATGTTTGCTTTATTGACCCATTGCATTAAGTCTGGTTACTTTCGATATCAAGACACCATCTACAAACAAAACCAAGGTCTAGCGATGGGCAATCCTTTATACCCTATTTTTGCAAACATTTATTTAGAGGATTTTGAAACAAAAGCTATATCATCCTTCTCGTTTAAACCTAAACTTTGGAAACGTTATGTGGATGACATTTTTATTATTTGGAGCCACGGCCACAATTTTCTCATGGATTTTCTTGATCATCTCAATAATCAACATCCTAATATAACATTCATAGCTGAACTTGAATATGACAATTTCTTACCTTTCCTGGATATAAAACTGTCCCGCTGCTCTGGAAAATTTAGAATTTCAATGTATAGAAAACCTACACATACACTAATAGATATCTTCATAGTCAGTCCCATCATTTTCTTCTAGAAAAACTTGGAACTATTTCTACCTTAGGACATAGAGCACGCTCTCTTCTAAATGACCCGGATGAACTACAAAAAGAAATTAATTACCTTATATATGTCTTTAGACAAAATGGATATTCTGATAGAACCATTAAAAAATTCCTTCTAGATCCTCCTAGTCACCGCACTGAAGAAATAACCAATATTAAAGGTAATATCTCTATCCCATATATCAGTTCAGTTTCTCAAAAATTAGCTAGAGTTCTAAAGAAATACAAGATCAGGACTTTATTTACTACACTTCCAAAAATCCGCTCGCTAGTAAGCCATCCGAAGCCTCATCATCATAATCTGAAATATCCTGCCGTGTACAAGATATGGTGTGACTGCCATATCCCTTATGCTCCTCTATACGTAATTCAACAGATAAATCTATTGAATTACGTATAGAGGAGCATAAGAGAGACATCTCTTACAAAAGAACACGCGCCTGTGCCTTGTCCAGTCATGTTCTTTTCTCAAACAATTCTGATGATGAACACCAGGGTCATTCAGTATGCTGGGATAGATCCAAAAACATCTTTCGTTGCCATGATGAGTTTGAAAGAAAAATTGTGGAGTCCAGAGAAATCATCCTTAATCGTGAACATTTAAATAACAATTTCAGCTACAACCTCCTAGATAGCCATTCTGCTGTTGTTCAGTACTGGCGTTCACGAGAGACTGCAAGCACGCACTCACCGAACAATGCCAAGATCGAAAGAACAACTTAAATGTAACTACAACGTTTTTCATGTTAATTATGTTCTGCAATTATTTCTATGTTTCTCGGTTTTTTTAAGCTTCAGTGTTTTTAATGCTGTTTCATATTTTAAAAGGCACCTGATGATGTCTGTCAAAAGCCGAAACAGTAGTGTGCTATACCATTAAAACCTTACCATTATTCTCGGTTTCAGTCATTAAATTCTCTTTCTGGAATTTATTCTATTAAATCATCCTTATATGTGTTATTTCATAATAATCTACAAAAGATAAGCAAATCTTTAATAGGCAGATTTTGTATTATTGTTTATTATGCAGTAAGCATCGTCGTAGCTCTAGCAAAGTGGACGTAGGCGACACGACCATAAAAGACCTCGCTCAATTCCAAATTGTTTCGCCTTGGAATCCTGTTGTATTTGGTTAACGACTGAATGATTAATACCATCCAAAAGATCCGATTAATGGATGACTCTCTCTCTCTCTCTCTCTCTCTCTCTCTCTCACACACACACACACACACACACACACACCCTTTCTATTTCTGCCTTATGTTCTTCCATAGGTATTTTAATAATGACATTCCACTTTATTCCAAAACTGTAAGAACAGCAACTACTAGTCAACATCCACATTGTTCGACTTCGCATTTAATGAACCAATTTATTTTCCTCTTCTTTCATTCTATCTGCCTCTCTTCTTTGGAACAGCCTCACTCATATCCCAAAGAACTTCCCCCCCCCTCAGCTATTCAAGAAGCGTATAGACAGATCTTCTTTCTTCTTATTCTCTTGCCTGCACTTAGCACTATTATGCTATTAATCTTGAAGCATTTTGTCTGTGCCTAAACAGAGAAAAACGAGAAAACAGAGGGAACTCGATTTATGTTGGTAACCTGGATTTAGGTTGGTAAAATGTCAGAATCTTGAATAGTTTACTTGCCCTACAAACGAATATTTGGACTACAGATGAATATTTTCTTTTAGTTAAAAGTCAAGAATCAGATAATAATAGATCAAATAAAATTAACAACCCACTAGCTTTTTTTATTAAGTAATGCTCTTGAACAAGCTCATCTTCCGAATTAATAATCTTTAGTATTTGCTAAGGTTTTTGCCAGTCATTCCTATTGACACGGAACACACCTCTTTGTAGTTTGGATAACGCTCAAAGGTGATTATAAATGTCACTCGATAAATATTTGGAAGTCATCAATACTTGTTAAAGATATTTACAATTACAGTTTCAATCAACATTTCAAAACTACGGGATTCTAATATATTTTTCATTATTGTTTTCAGCATTGGAGCAGGTTTAAAATGAGAGTTCTTATTCACTCACAGTTCATGACATAATGGCAAGTAGGATGTTGTTTATCTCCTAAATTGATGACCTATAAATATATGGATTAATATCTATGAAATAACTAAATCCTTAAAATTGTAGACCTTTCCTATTTATCAGCTTCAGTATATTATTCTTAATTCAATAATCAAGAAGAAAGATAAAAAAGATAAAAAAGTTGCAAAATGGATTTTTTTTTGAAACTTTTCATTATTTATTTCAGAAAATAAATGATTACCACGTTATGTGGTTTTTGGTGCAATTCCTTAAAAATAGAATTTGGAAAAATAAATAATAAATTGTTTTTATAATAAAACTGGAATGTAATTTTCCAATTTTATAAATAAATAAGGAAATTTATGTTTACAAAAATGCAAAAACCAAAGAACCGCGTCAGAAATATATCTTGTACATGATATTTTTTTAAGTTATAAAAAATACACAGGTAAATGGAATCCCGCACTTTATGTTCGATAAATCATTATTGACAATGTTAACTCCTGGGACTGAATTTTTAAACTTCTAATGATGCTACTAATGGCATGTGTGCACTATCAACGCCAAGTGTGAAGTACAAAAGAAGGTCTAGTGACACACATGAATACCTTGTACCAAACATCACGAACTTACTGCAAAGTCATTAAATAGCAGAAAAAAAAAAAAGACCATTAAGATAACAAAAACTCCATATTTTGGAATATCCTGCATCTACTACGTTACTCCAATCCACAAAATATAATCAAAGTAAACAAATTGTTGTTTTGATGACCTGTATAGGAAGTACTGCATCGAGCGATTATTCAGTGAGATCAAAATCCTTCCTCCTTCCTACAACGTTGTTTAGAAATATCTACTATGGAAAATTTGTTCTCGATTTTATTCACTACGCTATGGAGTTCATGATTCTCTTTGTTCTCTATTTAATAATTTCGATTCTTCTTAATACTTTATTAGCATTCCTGTTCCGTCATAATGCAAACTTTTATGTAGTCTAACATATATTTCACCTGAAGTTCCTTTAAGATATCACTATTTCTTTTCAAGTCAAATCTATTATATCCAGCTGTTTTGCGCATGAATCTCATTTCAGAGCTTATCAGTCTTTTTCTGTCTGCTTGAGTTGTGGCCCAGGCTTCTGAACCATATATTAGGATAGGTCTTGTTACTGAGTGATGGATTCTCATTCTTATTTTCTTGCTTATCAAATATTTGAATTGAATATCTGATTGATAATTTTTTATTCCACTGTAATTGATTACTTTACGTTGCATGTCTTTCTCTCTTTAATAAGATAAGTGGTAGCCTAGATATTTGAATGTATTAACCTGTTGTATAATATCATCCTTGATGCAAATTTTGCTTCTAATTGGGTCTCGGCTTTAAATGCCATAACTTTGGTTTCGGAAGTGGAGATTTCCATTATGTATTTGCTATTTCATTTAATAAAAGACTGCTCGCTGTGGTGAATCTTCGTAATCTTCAATTAGAACCTGATCGTGGGAGAATAAAATTGTATCGATGTTGGTGTAATCATTTATGTGAATGCCAAACCTGGTTGTTTCCTTTATTATAATAAAATTAAAATATTATAATATTATTAATATAGATATTAAAGAGGACACCTTCGTTTATGTTCTGGGATTTAGATTTTTGTGCAGCTATCTTTATTATACTTGGGTTATTGTTATATATATATTGAAAATTGCTCTAATTAACTGGCTAGGAATGCCGTCATCCCTTAAAATTTCTAGTAGCTTATTACGATTGACTTTATCAACAGCCTTATTATAATCGATGAATAATATATGGGTCGCTAAATTGAATTCTCTTCTTTTTTCTATCAGGAGAGCTTGAGAGTGAAAAAGGCATCACTGCAGGATCTGCCTTTATGGAAACTGTTTTGTTCCTTTCCAAAAATATTTTCATAATATTTGAAAATTTCGTCTCTAAATATTTAATTTTGTCTCTAAGAGACTTGAATATATTTTATATATGCTGTTTAAAAGGCTAATGCCTCTGGAGTTTTGACATTCATTAATATTGCCTTTTTTGAAGATGGGGACAATCATTGCATTTTGCTAGTTTTCTGGCAGTTAGTGGCCATTTCAGGTCTTATTCATGAATTATAATAGTTTTTATCTGAAGTCTCCAGAGAATTTGAAAAGTTCCATATCGATACCCTCTTCTCCTGGGCTTCTATGGTTCTTGCATTGTTTAAGTGTTGATCTTAAATCTTCAAGGGTAAAGGAGTCTGTTGAATTATTTGCATTAGTTGAATTTTATATGGTTCTGAGAGTGGATCGTCATCAATTGCTCATAGTTCTTTATAGTATTTAAGCCAGTCTTCCAAAGGTATGGTATTGATCTTGATCGATTCTCGAAGGTTATTATTCATGTGTCTTATAAATTTTTATGTTTATGTTTGAGGTTTATCAATATTGTTTTCAAAATTGGTAATGAACTTGTTCCATTGAACTCTATGTCTTTTACGTGTTTCTCTTTTTGTTATTGCTCTTTGGTTTTTATATTCAATTTCATCCTATATTATGTTTGTGCATAACCATTTTCTATAGGCCTTCCTTTTTCATCTATGATTTTCCTGATTTCTGGATCCCAGTTATCCCTGATATAGTTTTCTTTTATCGGAGTCAGATAATGACTGTTCTCGGTTACCAAAAGTGTGAAATTCGTTTTTTAAAAATCTAATTTCCTATTCAATTTTGAAATTCTGCCGAAAAGTTTTTGTCTTAAGGCTTGAATCTGTGATCCCAACTCCAATGGTACATTAGTATCATGGGTGAGATAAGGGTTTCATTTTTCATTAATTTTTTTAAAAATATTTTTATTTATTTTTTACATAATCCGGAGAGATCATAGATGAAATGTTTACAAGCATTACTGGTCATGGATAAAGAGGACGGTGGTTTCACAGATCGGGCGATGAAATTCATCTCGCACATAAAGATATTCAATGTCTACTACATAATTCGAACCAGCAGCTTGTGGGTGGACATGCTATCCGCTTGTGTAAACAGGTTGGAGGCAGAGTTTGAAAGATAAAAAATCCTAGCTTTCTCTCATGTCATATGAGACTATTTAAATTCACCTTTCATTGAAAAGTCCTCACAATGAATCTTCTTCAGATAAAGGATTGGAGCCCAGGTTCTTCAACCGACGCCATTATAAATCACATATGTTTATTTATCCACATGCGAAAATTTATTTATTTTTAAACTTAATTACACTTCCAGAGAAATTCATGCACTAAGTATACAATACTGTTTCTAAAATATTTTAGAAACAGTATTGTATACTTAGTGCATGAATTTCAATTCAAAAAATAGTATCCATTGAAAGATATTTCGAAATTTTAAAATCAATATTTTCGGTTTGTTGACTATCATATAAAGATTTAAATATTTAGAAGTGATTTTTATTGAGTAAGTATTATATTCTCTTTGATGGTATTTGAGATTATAATCGATTCTTATGGTATAAGAGTGTTTTTGTGAGGCGGGGGGAGGAGGGGGGATTGAAATATTTTCATTATACTTCTGCCTCGAATATTATGGCGTTACATTATACTTCTGCCTCGAATATTATACTTAATTTTTAATTTAGGGAAATACTGTGATAGTTAAAGACTGATAATGTGAAACAGCATTAGAATTTTTTTCTAGATATGTTTAAGAAATAATGCATAAAAGTATTAAAGTGTGAAATATATTTTAAAAATAATTTATTCTCCAGAAATACACGCGTTTTCATTTCACTCTTTTTATGGCCAGGTCTCCTCCCGAATTCATTCTTCTTTTTAATCAAGAAATGATTGATTGAAGAGAATGTTAGCTTCAACTAAATACGTTCTTTCCTTTTTCCTTTATTTTTTATTTATTTTATTTTGTTTTTATTTTTTAAGAATTGGAAAGGAGTTGAGAAGTGAGAAATAAATAAAAGTAAAGAGGAAATATTTTCACTTGGAAACACTCGCGACATTACCGTTTGGTGAGCACTTTTTCTTTTGCCTTTCTTTCTTTCTTTCTTACAAGTGCTTTTTAAAATAACAAATGCAAAAAAGATCGTTAAAATAGCATAGCAAGTAGATTTGATGTGTAATTTCATGCATGAGGAAGGGCAAAGAATTTGTTTTGGAAAGTAAGTTAAAGCACTCTCTACGTACTTATTTTATTAAAATAGAGACGTAAATAAAGAAGCGCTCACAATTCATTGTGAGATTAAGGAGATCAATAGTCCATTCAAGAAACACTTTCGCATGTTTAAAATCCCAAAGAAGTCTTTAAAGAAACTTGCATTAAGAATACACAAAAATCGAAAGAAAAGACCAGTAAAAAAATGGTAATTTAAACAAACTGAAATTCTTATCGTGTTGATCCACTGTTGTGAATAAAGAACAGAAGTGACACACGATGAGTACCGAATTCTCATCATGATCATGAACACTCTCTCACAAACGAGTATGATTGTCTTCTAAACAGCTGAAGTACTGACGATATCGGGATGGCTGATTACGCTGATGCTAATCCACTTTCACAAATATTCAAACATCAGTGATCACCATGATTACATGGATGTTTGAAGGGGTTTAAAAAATATTCTACGTTTGGTTGAAGCAAGGTTTCGCTTCCAGATTATGGAAATAATAATAATAATAATAATAATAATAATAATAATAATAATAATAATAATAATAAATATAAATAAAAAATTTCTCACCCGTAGTACTGATAAACTTTAAGACATTGGATTTCTTCATTTTGATCGATCTAGAGGTAATGTTTCCCAGTTGTTTATGTAGATGTCGCTTCCCCCTTCCCCATATTTGATTTGAAGTTATTTTTAAAGCTTCTTTACACTTCTCTCTTTCTTTGGTCTTCATTTAGCTCCGATGTATGTAATAAAGTCTTAGATATTATTCGTTCATTACCTCTTAAAACAGGATATCGTTACAGCCAAGAATATGATTCTCGTATTTTTAAATTTTCCTTCATGGGAGCCTGGAATCCCTAGAAGGCACACGCCAGGGTAACAGATAGAACTCTTTTCAGATCCGTGATAAGAAGGAAATGCAATATCTCCCCTAACCCAACGGAAAACAGCAGCGCCCGATCCATAGTGAGCTACTGCAACAGCATCTGTTCCCCATGTTAGGGACGGCTTCACGAACCATTAAGGTTAGTCAGATGAATGTAGATAAGCTGACTGTACAAAACACGACTAAAATCTGGGACAATATGAAAGTACAAAGGAAAAGTACGGCCGGCTCGGACGTTTCCCGGATAAACAGGTCCGCTTATCCAAATGAGCGATCGAGAAGCATGGATCGAAAAGTCAGCTACCAAATGAAGTACAATAAGAGTAAAACTAGCAAGAGATATGCTATCAGTAGGAACGTGGGCTACCAGTACTTTGGAGGCCCTTGGAAAGCTAGACTCATTTTGTAAGGAGATGGAACGCTACTGATGTGATATCCTTAGATTAGCCGAAAAGTGGAAGAGTCAATTGGTCTGGAAATAGTGGTAAGCAAAAGAGGAAGAGTAGCATTATTAGGATATGAACCAGTAAATGAAAGAATGACAATTGCAAGATTTGCAGTAAGACCATTTACATTAGTGTCCATGTCTATTCACCCACTTCAGAAAGTACTAAAGAAGAAATAGAGTTATTCTGTAGCAACTTGGAAGCAATTTTGAAATCAGTACCAAAGAAAGATATACAGTTTTTTGTATATATCTGGTGTCTTTGGTAGTGATTTGGTACATTCCAATCTCCTGCAGGATGGATAACAGAAAGATCAAAACCTTGATTTTGGTGCAAGGGCCGGTTGAAACAGAAGAGGACGGCCAAGGCGAGAGTGGTAGATGATGGGAAGAACTGGTCGAAGGAGTTTGCAGGATTTGAGTCACCTGGCAAAGGATAGAGAGGAACGGAAAAAATGGTGAACATCACACATCAATGGGCATTGGACCAATGGGCACTGATAATGATTTTAAATTTAAAGTTGATAAAAGTTTTGGTTTCCATTTTATAAAGTTTGAACTAGTATGCAAACATGCCTGTAAATTTCTTTAGCTTTTTATCTTTTTTATTGGTTGGCATTTTTTACCCTTTTTCTTGGCAAATGAAGAGAAAAAAGATATCATATGACCCACATTGCTCTCATCGTTACAACGTATCAGTAAGAAGAAAAATTTCTTTCTTAAGATGTCTTCGTTTGTCTTTCAGCGTAGAAAGCTTGACATTTTCTCACTGAGGTCTATTAAACTGACATTCCAAGTATATGTTTTATAATGGGTTCTACAACAGAGAATGATATCTTTGCATCTTAAGATAGAGAAAGGAGTTATTTCCACTACACTTGATGCAAAGAGACATTTTGCATTTAGTGAAGAAGAAGAATGGAAAAGAGAGAAAATAAATTAAGAAATCCATTGTGGATTATGGTAATAATTTGGTTCACATATCCTCATTTTCATGCACTCAATTACTCAAGGCCGCTGTTTGCATTACTATCTTGGTTTTACTAAACCAATGAAGGTAAAAACTTATTTTTTAATGGGTTAGAAATTCAGTTATTTGTCGTTTTCATACACCCATGAAAGTGGTTCAAGAAATAATTACAATCGTGTCTGTTGTCTCGAGGAAGCAACCTTACTAGTTTGATGAAGGTCGCGTTTGATGAATGTATGGTTTTACTAGTTTTCAATGTTGCTATAACTAACTTGCATATTCAGTTCTGCACTGTGTTCCACTTAAAACGATTTTGTATAATTCCGTAGCAAGGGCATAGATCATTGTTTCTATATTATTTGTCCAAATACCGGGCATGTCTAATTTAATCAAAATCAGGACTGATAAACCTGTATAATCATCATTATGCTGTATCAGCAACCAGAATAATAAAAATAATATTTATTTTGAGAAAATAATAACGATCTTAGAGTCACTAGAACGAGGACACTATATGTAATGCATTCTCAGTATTTCAAAACACAAACTATATTTGCATAACATAACTATTACATGAAATTGTATTATTGTTGAACTAAATATTCATTTTCGGTTTGACTGAAATTCTGTTTTGTCAACATGGGAAATGAAATGAAAAACTTAACCCAGACTTTTTTTTTTTTCGTTCAGTGCAAATGTTGATTTACATATTAAATTCCTTATAAAGTTCTTTCCCTTTTTTTATAATACAACAATTCCATACATAAATGTTGAAAACATCTTCTACACCTTGGATGGATTAATGAACATATATGTATGCGGAAATTATGAGTATTTCCAAATTGAATTGAAAACCTGAACGAAGATACTTTTTGTTTTGTTTTACAATAGTATCACTAACTTTGAGAATTTAAATAGTAGAGAGTTGTGGATATTATCACGACTAACTACACAGGCAGTTTTTAACTATGTTGAAATATATATTGGGACAGTGCAATATATTAGAGAAACCTAAATTATATACTTCAATAGCGGGTGCGCTCTTCTCCTTCGGCCATGATCTTATCACACTGTCGACTCTTCTAGACATATCCTATACGGAAATCTTAGCAATCGGATATGGAAACGATCAGCCTGGAGTTCAGAGTCTATAGGGATTCGGGCAGCAGTAGTAGTGGGGCACTATGTAAAGAAGTACGTGACTTAGTTTCTAAAGGGTAGTCGCACATAAACCAAATATCAACCATAGTGATAAACACAGCAGAAGATGCTAACCGAGTAATAATAATAATAATAATCCAGAAAGCAGCACTTTTTGCTTCATCTCACATTTTACGACGATATCTACTCCATTTCTATGCCTTTAGATAACGCCTGACTTGAACTCATTTGCCAGTCAAAGATTTCACTATGTTGTTACGTGTTTTTTGTTACTCTTTGGCTATGAACTCTGTTAATTGGACAGAAAATGATAATAATAATAATAATAATAATAATAATAATAATAATAATAATAATAATAATAATAATAATAATAATAATAATAATAAATACATCTTGAATGGTACGTAGAACATCAGATATGGAAGGAAGAAGGTTCGCAATATCATGTGCAGCTTCTCTTCTATAGCAACCGAAGACTAAAGGACTATTTACTTGGTTTCTTTCTTCTTCTACTTCCTCAACCTCCGTACACTCTTTGAACACCTGGATGGTTGTTTCCATATCAGACTTCGGAGATTTCTGTATCACCCCTTTCTTTGGACAAGCACTCTTGGGTCTTTGGTGTAAGCTTCCTGGACCTTTCTGTGCTTTTCTTAGCTGATGTGTGTGTGTGTGTGTGTGTGTGTGTGTGTGTGTGTGTGTGTGTGTGTGTGTGTGTGTGTGTGTGTGTGTGTGTGTGTGTGTGTGTGTGTGTGTGTGTGTGTGTGTCACCTTGTTATTTTCGCTAACTGATAATGCTGTCTAAATTGATTTTGGTTGAGGCAATCTTTTACCAATGTCACGACCGTATAGACCACTGATATAGCATCGTATGATAACACCTCTTTGAAAGTCCTTAAGTTCTACACATGTCAACGACAGTATATCTGTGTGCGTTCGCCTCTGGTGGGGGGGGGGAACATATTTGTTTGCATTAAATAGTGGTATAGACCACGTGATTACAAGAATCTAAGTATCAGTATGTTTCATTCTAAAATATGGGCGTCCTATCACTTTTAAACTTGGTGTATATGCACGTTTGTTTCTCCATTATGATTTTATTTAATCTTAGAAAAAATATGCAGTAAAATGAAAGTTACTTTTCATATCGTCGGACATTGAAAATTTCTTATGAATGTGAATCATAAAACTGCTTCTGGAAATTCGTCAAGGCTGTTTTCAGTACAACACATTAACACATATGATAAATTAATAAATCAGTTATTACAAGACGACTGGACATCAAAAGAGCAGCAAACAGTAAGTAAGTCGTTTATTTAATAAGCTTAGGTTGAAAACTCTTCTGAAAATCTAAACCAGTAGTTTTTAATGCACACTCGGCATCCAGGGACTCAATTTCATTCCATTGTGATTTTTGATAAAAAGGGTTATTTGTTTATGAACAACTTCTTTCGCCTGTTGTTAATAATGGTGTATAACAAAGTGTTAGCCCTTCTGTGGAAAATTAATTTTTAATAAGGGCAAGTCCTCAGTAAGATCAGTGAGGACTTCAAGAGAAGAGTAAGCATTATGGACTAAATTCATTTTATTTCAAACACTATACGTATTTTTACGCGCTGACACTTATTGTAGACTGCCCACTAAATAATGATTTGACGCCAGTTTTGACGCTAATTGTTAAATTTGTCATTTGACATTTGGGCATCAAAAGCAAAAGGAAAAACAAACATAGAAATTCACAGAATAAAGTCGCACGAGTTCATTCCATTCGCTAGATTAGTAGGTGTGTGGAAATCTGATAACTAGTCACTGATTTTCCGCTGTACCAACTCATGTGCGAATGCTCTATGGCGATCGTCAAATTATTCTTTAAAAAAAAAAATCTTAATCTGTAACCTGAGTAAACATCTAATTGGTTTCCGGAGCAACTTAACAGTTCGAACAGTGAAAGCGATCTTTACTCTCTCTCTCTCTCTCTCTCTCTCTCTCTCTCTTCCAGAGATCAACCGGTTAGAAGAAAACAGTAACAACCCTCATACTGACAATTAAAAACACTACTTAAAGAATTTTTATTACGATCAGGTTCTTATTAATCACTGTAATCAGTTTTTTTTTTTAATTATGCCTATCAGTAATGTTATAATTATAGAAATGATTAATTATAATTCCTATTATTATATAATAATGAAAGAAAGTGGTGTGACAAATCGTCCCATCAACGGTCAAACTGTAACCTTTTGATCCACAGTAGATCCAGCTGTTGGATCAAATACAAGAAACAAGAAGAGAAAAAAACATATTAACGGGATTTAAAATATTTACGTTATTTAAAAGAAACGAAATAAGAAAAAGAATTTCAAAGGATGAATGAATGAATGAAAAATAACTTAGTATGGAGATGAATTTAATATGGCTGTTAGCATTGATTTGAGAAAGAAATGAAATGCCAGTTTAGAAGAACAATATTCATATCCATTAGCATTTCAAACTTTTTGAAACTAACTAATTTTTGAAAATATATAATGTTGTTCGATGATTCTGACGAAATTTTGTTTAGGATTAAATTAATATTTCATGAAGGCTACTTTGCACCCGAAGGAGAAAGTAAATAATAATAATAATAAAAGAGATGCAGCACTTTATCAAAATAATCAAACTTGTCTTCGTTAACAAATAACGCGACCAAAATGTCCAAAATAATTTCGAAAAAATAATACCAATGAATATTACAGGAAACGAATACAAAGAGCAGTATAAATATATAACAATGTACTCTGTCACTTAATCTTATTTTAAATATCAGGATACCGGACCAAAGTTAAACAGCTATCCAAAAGCTAATAATTTATGACCTTCACGAACTATTCCTCTATTCTATGTTGAAAATATCAAATCGCGCGAAACTCAGCATGAAATTATTATTATTATTATTAGTAGTAGTAGTAGTAGTAATAGTATATACATCTTCAGGGTGTCAGAAATTCATTCGAGGATTGACTCACCTTTCCTCAAAAACATTCTTTTTTTAAAAAATGCAAAATGTCTTTGAAGTTTCCTACTCTATTATTATTATTATTATTATTATTATTATTATTATTATTATTCATTGTGTACAATCAGATGGTTATTTTAAATACTGCACATTTATCACCTTGCGTACTTTTTCTTTATAACCTTCCTTGGTCTTTCAATTTTGTTGTGAACAATACAATTTCCTAACCGTAATATTTACATTTCTGATCAGTGAAGTGGCGTTTTGAAGGTGATCAGTTACGGTCGATGCGACCTCTGGCTTTATCTTCAATTATAATTGAAAATTATTCAAAACGTATTACACCAGATTTTGAGATTTCAAAGTACACTTCAATTTGGAACATTAATGAAAAAGTATCATGTATTCGTATTTCATTGTCATCCAACGTGTTCAACCGTCTAGTTATTAACCCGTTCATTATATCGAACATAACGACTTGCAAATATGGTGTCACATTATCTGCGTCATTATTTCCTGGTTATTAAGATCACTCCACTAGTATATGTACATTGCAGTCGTTGAACAAACAAGAATTATCCTAACACACACACACACACACACACACACACACACACACACACACACACACACACACACACACACACACACACACACACACACACACACACACACACACACACACACAACACACACACACACACACACACACACACACACACACACACACACACACACACACACACACACACACACACACAAATCTTCCCAACACATTACACCGAACGATTAAACTAAAACTTCAGCGCATAACTATCATTTCCCTTTTGTATAACCGATATTTACGAAAGCGTCAGAGCCTGCCTATTTAACTGTAGCTGGAATTCCTCAGATAATTTATCTAGGCCAAATTTCAACTTTTATACGTAAAGGTATGAAAACGTACTCGTAAGAGGAGACCGGGGTAAAATTCGTTGAAGGCAACTATAACGGTATCGTGCCTGATACAGAACATTGAATAAATACAGTCATAACTGTACAACTAAAGTACACATCATTGGTCAGTGACTGATCTAATTATCTATTATAAATATATAATTCACTATTCCATTGAAACTGTGCAGCTGTTATTCTAATGGTAAGTCAAGCAATAATACACATACGCACCAGTATATCTTCAACTAGTCTTTATAAGCATACATCAATTTTTTCATACATCGTTAATTGTTTATGGTTTGTAATTTGAATTAATTTTGACAATCAACCTTTATCTAGTATGCAAAACAGTTATTTTTTAATACATATCAATCGTCTTGTAGTGAGAAAAATATTGACTTTACATTCCTTATAGTTCCTCAATGTTATACGAAAGATCTTAAGGATATCGAAGACTGATATAGTTCCCCGTATCCCTTGAGAAAGCCGTTATTTTCTAAATTGCACCAAACAAAATTGATATTACGTAGTTCCCTTATCAGCTGTGATCACTAGTTTACATTAAACACAACTTCTCTGGCTTTGATCTTTACCTATTATCCAATAGATGGAGCTGCTTAGATTCAAATGCGATATATGAAATATTTAACTATAAGCTTAAAAATGAAATGAAATTGGAAGATATTTGTACACCTACCTCATATGCAGGGAAACTGCGAAGGACGGAGATGACCCGTCTCCAGCCTACATAAAACCTGCACAGAACTGCGCCCATGTAAGACCGGCTGTTGACCGCCTTCAAGGACAAGGGCGTCTACTCTGTTTAGCCCTACCGTATGGTGTAGACCCTGTCGTATAGTGACGTCACGTTGATGTCAAACTAATCGTCTTGCTTGCTTAAGCACACGCACACACACAACTGTGTGACGGAAGGGTCCAACAAGATTCCTAACTACAGCTGAGCGCCTCCTGCCAAAGAGCGGGAGTCGAGTTACGTTTGGGAACACTTCACGCTAGGGCAACTGGCACAGGTGGCTATTGAGTGTGTGTGTTTGAGTGAGAGACAGAGAGAGAGAGAGAGACAGGGAAATCCTTTAGTCGTTGCTTCCCTGTACGACGGCGCAATCGCTGACGCCGAAAAGGTAACAAAAAACTTGCTCCGTTGGGAATAAACGAACTCCTTTACCTGAGGGCAACTTCCGACAGAAGAACCGACTTCTTATTAGGCTAGAAATGTAGGTCAGAACAGCCTGATGTAGAAGGGTTTCTGATGCTGAGCAGCCACAGCTTGCCATGAGCTCTGCAGGTTGCACTCTTCTGACCCTCGTTTGTTTGGGCTTTGAATTACCGTCTGTGGGGACCAAACATTGTCATGACAGATTTGTCCACAATTGACAGAATTGCTCACCACATGTTTCCATCAATCAGGAGGTCAAAGGATGATGTGTGTGTGTGGGGGGGGGGGGTTAAAACAGCGTAATTCTGTGTTTAAGATTTTTTTTTTTTTTTATCGCAAATTTGAACACGAGGTATTCGCTTTATCCACAAACTGTTACTTCACCTGTTAGGATATACACAGATACCTACTTACCTTTCCTTCCATTTAGTGCAACAGCTGCTTGCGTCCCACTTTCTCAACTTTTCTCCTCGCTCGATCTGCTCCGGGGCGTGCCGAGTGATTGTATCTCTCCAGCACTCCGTCAGTCCGAAATACAAATGAAGGCAAGCAGGTTGGCGGCCGATAAACAACAGTTTGGAACCGAACAAGGACGACACGCACGCACATGCATGTATTTGTAGAAGGGTCACCGCCTATAGGTAATCATTTTAGCCGAAAGCGATTTGGACTTTAACTCATCCAACTTTTAATTAACAACCAAGAGCTCGGTGTGTTGAATAGACTTGTTTGTTTTGAAGGATATGTGCTTCTGTACTTAGCAAGTAACAAAAGTTACATCCTGGATGGGGTTAAAAATGTTACAGAAATTAATCAACTGTCTATCGGTGTTCTCAACCGAATTATCTACAATTTGTCTTTTATTACAGCATCTGGGACATTTTACATAACTGTTACATATAGAGCTTTCTAAAAGAAGACTACTTATCATAAAGAAGTCCAAATGTATAAAATTGTTTCATTTATTTTGTTCTTGAACGACTCAGAAATGGAAAAAAAAGGAAGAAAAAAAACATCACGATGGGATAATACATAACATAAATATTTATAGGAATGTATCTCTTCCTTGACCTTTTACTCGCCATGTGCTCAACATAATCACTTTTTCTCCCCATTATTCAGGAATTATACTGTTTACCAGCTGGACACGAAGTACAGAAAACATCTGTGCCTTCAAGGTCTCTTGATTTGAATACAAACTCAGAAATGTGTATTATCCTGCAACTATTTCGTGATTTTTTTCCCCAGATTTTGTTTATTTCCTTAATAGACTTAGATAACAAATGACATACTTTTAAGTGCATATTGCAACATAAATTAAATCACTAATAGTTTTAAATATGATAGCCGAAATAAAGTGTGTTTAAACATTTATTTTATTTTATTTATTTATTTTAGAGAATTAATTTGCAAAGTAAAACAACAAGATAAATTAATCGAATAACTGTGTTATTTTCTTTTTTAACTTCCTTCAATGTTTATCAAGGAATGTATTTCTTGATAAATAACATGCCTCAAAAATTTTTAATCAGTTAAATTAATGAACGAAATTCTTAATTATAACCCCTACAGTTGACACTAGTTAACAGCATTTATAGGATGGAAAATCAGCTGATATTTTCCAGAAGGTAATGATTTTTTTTTTCATTTCATCAATACATTTTTAGTAACCTTAAAATTTTTGTTTAATTGCATACATCAATTAAACAACTGCCAGTTGTAATAGTCAGTTGTATCTACAAAATTAATGTACAGACATCCAAACGAGACCAGCGTATTCTGCTTGTGAAGTGACTGATTGTGTTCAACATCCGGTTTGTCTTTCGTGTGCTTTGAGAAAGAACACCCCGGACCTCCAGAAGGGATACCTTATGCTTCGAACGCGAACGAATAACTCAGGTTCATGTGAAAAAGCGAAATATATTTTTTGATATATTCCTCATTACTCGAGGGCCATGGAGTCTTTTCATTTCTGGCCTTACAACTATGTCCTCTCTATAAACCTTACTGTAATTCTTCTATAATCTACTCTTCCCCCCTTCAATATACCCTATTCCTCCTATGGCTTTAAATTCGGACGAAGGCTAGTTCCCTGACATGGAGAACATAACTCTACTAGTAAGCTGACAGAAAAAGATAATCGGATTGAATCTATAGGAAACGACCCTGGAATGGAAAAGGTAAAACAAAAATGGAAACGACAAAATAAAATAATACACATAACAAACTGGAATGTAAGAGGAATAGCATATAAAGAAATAGAATTAGACCAGTTATTAAATGAAAGAAATTTTAAAATAGCAGTAATCACTGAAACAAAAAGAAATTAAAAGGAACCATGAGAACTGAAAATTTTAATGTGATATAGAGTGGAGTTCACAGAGACCAAAGAGCACAAGCAGGAGTCATGATTTGGATTCATAACTCCCTTTCAAAACAGTTAGAACATTATAAATTATGGAATGAAAGAATAATAGAAACTAGAATAAAAAATAGATAGAGGCTATTTAACAATAATTGGTTTATATGCCCAGAAGAGGGAAGAGAACAAGATAATATTGATTTTTATAATCAGCTACAAAACATATATAATAAAATAAATAAAAATGATTACGTAATTTTAGCAGGAGACTTAAATGCAAGAATTGAAAACACGAAAATTAATAATAATATAGGAATACATGGAGAACATACTCTAAACAGGAGTGGTAAAAAATTTATTGACTTTGTAGTTTATAATAACCTAAAAATAATGAATTCCTTCTATAAACATAAAGACATACATAAATATACTTGGGCAGCAAGAGGATGGAAATCAATATTAGATTACTTTATACTAAATGAAAAGACATCAAAATTTTCACTAGATGTTAGAGTTCACAGAGGATATGAAATAAACAGTGACCACTTCCTTGTTAAAATAAAATTAAGATTACCACTTAAATGGCTACAAGTAACAAGAACAGAAAGAAAAATTGAAACATCTGTTTATAAAACTAGACTATTGAATGACACAAATGTACAATGGCTATATGAACAAAGAATTAACCAATATCTAGACAAAATAAAACAAAATGAAGAAATAGAAATAGAATGGCTTAATATAAAAACGATACTAAATGCAGCAACAAATGAAAGCTTAGGAAAGACCAAAATATTCAATAAAAGGAAAAAAAAACTGAAGATCAGGGATGATACAATGAAAGAAATAATCAAAAAGAAAAAAGAAGCCTATCACAAATGGTTAAGCAGTAAAAGATTAGAAGATGAAATAGAATACAAAAGAATCAGAGCCATAGCTAAAAAAGAAGTCAGAAAAAGACATAGAGAATCATGGAACAAATTTGTTTCTAATTTAGAACATGATTTATATAAAATAAGACCCAATGTATATAAAATTTTGAAACACTTAAATGCAGAGAAACACCAAAGAAAACATAAAATTAAACACTGAATTGAAATTAGAAGAATTTCTAAATTACTACACAGAATTGTGGACAGACAAATATTTTAAAAAAGACAACTGCAAACAATTAATGAAAATGAAAATGAAATAATTAAAGAAGAATTAGAAATCAGTCTGAAAGAAACAAGAAACGGAAAATCACCTGGAGAAGATAAACTAGGTTCAGAACTATATAAATATGCAGAAACCAGATTCAAAGAAAGACTCTTATTATTTTTAAATAAAATTTATTCAACTGGTATCCCCCCAATAGAATGGAAAGAAGCAATTGTGATTCCTATCTTTAAAAAAGGTAATAGAGATGACCCTAAAAACTATAGAGGTATCAGTATACTAAATTCCTGTTACAAAATATATAGTAGAATCCTAAATAGCAAACTAATGAAATATTCCGAAAACTTTATTTTAGAGTACAGAATGGATTTAGAAAAGGACGATCATGTATAGACCCCGGCCTTTTGCCTAAAATTAATAATAGAGAAAAGAAGAGAATACAATTTAGAAACACATATTGCATTTATTGAACTTTGAAAAAACATTTGACAAAGTTAAAAGAAACATATTATTTAACATATTAAAAGAAAGACAAATACCAAATAATATCCTAAAAGCTATCACAAGTATATATGAAAATAATCAAATACAAATAAGATTAAATCACGAGCTATCATATACGAGAGAGATAAACCAAGGGGTCCGACATGGATGTCCTCTCTCAGCAACTCTTTTTAATATCTACTTAAATGAAATAATAATAAAATGGAATAAAAGTTTACATCAAGGAATTAAACTTTCTCCTACAGTAAACTTAAACACTCTCCTCTTTGCCGACGACCAAATAATAATTACAAATTCTGAAGATAACTTACAGAAAGCTATTTTAGATCTAAATGAGATATCCAAAGATTATGGTATGATAATATCAACAGAAAAATCAAAAACTATGGCCTTTAAAGGACAAGATCCAGCAAAAACAAAAATAGTATTAGATAACAAGATCTTAGAACACGTGAATTCATTTAACTACCTAGGATGTACGATCACATATGAAAATGAAAAAGATATAAACGTAAAAATCGCAAAATATTTAAAAATAACAGGTGTAATTAACTCTATATTTAAACCAAACCTAGTCCAAAAACAAACCAGACTAAAAGTATGCAATACATTAGCCCTACCAGTCTTAATGTATGGAAGCGAAATCTGGACAATAAAACAAAAAGACAAACAAAGATTAACAACAGCAGAAATGAAGTTTATGAGAAAAACTGCAAAGTATACCCTATTTGATCACAAAAGAAATGAAGAAATTATGAAAGAATTAAACCAAGAACCAGAAATAGAAAAAATTAAAAAATATAAACATAAAATGGATGGAACACGTTCAAAGAATGAAAACAGAAAAATTACCAAAACAAGCCTTCGAGTACAAGCCATTAGGAAAAAGAAAACCAGGACGTCCTCTTAAACGATTCAACAATGACTTCTAAGGCCGGAATAAATCCTTGATATGCATGATGATGATGATGATGATGATGATGTATTCCTCATATTTGATGTATTCCTCATATTGTTTCTCAAGTTACTCAAGTTTGAGTAACTTGAGAAACAATAATTCATCAGTCAACAAAATACTAATCATCAAATGTAATTTAAGCAATAAATCTGTTCTTCAGAATTTTTTATTTGGTTAATCACAAAACCTGGAAACAATGATAATCCAGACTTTTTTAACTTTCATTACGGCTTCTGATAGAGAATGTGACTTCCAGGGACGCCCCCAGGAATTTTGTCGCCCCGTGCAGTAGCATATTTTGCCGCCCCTGCTCCCTTATTTTTCGTATAGTTTATGCCAACTTTGCCATCCAAAAAAAAACTTGCGGCCCCTTGCAAATGCACGTCTTGCGCCGTCGGTAGAGTCGGCCCTGGTGACTTCTTATTACCAACAAAAATAATCTCTCTTTCTGTTAATTTACAAGATAGACTTAAATATGTTAAAAAGAGGGGGGGGGGGAGACTTCCTTTGGAGCATATTGCACACGTATATATTGATGGGTATGCTCATTACGTGGTTTGATTTGCAGGTAGCGTTTCCCTCATGGAGTCATAAGACTCATCGTAAGGAAATGTTTGCAGTTAAAGAAGCGTTCTATCAGAGAATTTGAGAAATGTTTGCAGTTGCTGCGTATATATATATATAAAATAAAAAACGAACGAATTAATTATTTAGTTAATAAACCACTAAATAAAAATATTAAAAAATAAATAAATTATTTAAAACAAAAACATGTTTTCTTGAACTATTAAAGAATTGAATATTGTATCGCTCTAAGCTATGAATATCTTCTCGTAAGTTGAATCCCCATGTATATCAGCATATCACACATGCAATCTGCAGAGCGAATTCTTGCAGTCTGATATCTGAACAAAGGAAATTTTAGTAATCGAAATGAGTTTTGTATGGAATACTCTATATTCAGGAACGATCAACTAAACATCCGGTAAGAAACTCCAGAAAACTTTCTTCATAGAATTTGACCTTCTCAAGGGGAATCAGCGAAGGAGGTCAAGGAAAAGACACTTGCCAATTGCAACAGAATTATTTGCTTTACAGTGGACCTTGCAAATATTCGCACTACGAAGGCTGAAGAAAAAGTAACAGCAAAACTTAAATCGCCAATGACGTTATTTTGAGACATTTTATGAACTACTGTTCAGCAGATTACCACATCACGTGTGTGGCAAAAGGTTACTAATTGTCTAAAGTGTGTTTAATAATAATAATAATAATAAAGCACATAAATTTCCACATCAACCGACTGCTGTGAAATGAAAAGTACCCTCTGCACAAAGAATAAAACACGAAAGAAAATTAAGTTTTTTAACATGACGAGATATTGCTTTTTTTAAAAAAAATAAACAAAGTCGAAATTTTACGTTTTTTCCTTTGTTTTCGAAGGAATTCGAAAACATGCTCCATTTCACCCGAAAGAAAGCTGATAAGTAGTAGTAGCATCTTTTAACTGGTAACTTTTTCTTTATAATTCAGATCAATAATAGGCATCACTCTTACAAAGTGTCCATCAATTTTCACTTTCGTACGCCATCATCATCCTTCACTTGGGCTTGAGTAATATTCAAGAATATGTTTTCATAAAGGAGCTCGTGGTAATGTTTCCACATCTATTTATTTATTCGTATGGAGTTCCTCCCTTTTTCTCCCGCTTCCCTATTGGGGCGATTGAGCCCCCTCATGGGGGGGTTAAGTATTTATGGCTGTAGATCCGTGTGTGTTCACGGGGCCGGTTTACCTGCTTGCGGGATGATAAACCCCAGATAAACTGATGGAAAAAGCCCTGCTGTCTACGCCCAAGACCAGCTAACTTGGCTATGGCTGAGGAAAATCCTTAAGCCTACACGTCGGCATCGGGAATCGAACCTAGGACACTGCTTCCCCAGGCATATGGTTGCGAAGCGCAAAGCCACTGAGTATATTTTATTAACACTAAAGCATCCATGTACAATCAAAATAAATATATATATACAACTATTTACAATATATACATTTGTACATAGAATGCTTATTCTAATTGGCATTTTGATTTACATTTCTTGATATCTTAATAATATATATTATGTACAATTTATTTTTCCTTATTTTTAACATCATAATCTGCTCAGTGTCTGCTTCTTCCTACAGTCTTTTTACATGAGTTGAGCAGTATTTTTCTTTTAATGTAACATAACTTTACTATCCATGGAATTCTGTATTATGAATTTAAGTTACCAGTCACATTTCTATTTCCATAAATCATATTTCCTTTTTATAATGAAATTCCTATATTTTTGTGGTATATTTCCAATTACATATGGGATTCGATCTACATTATTGTCTCTTGTGAGGGGACGCCTTTCCTTAAACCTATGTAAGGTTTGTTTTAAAATATACAACAATGGATTTTATATTGTTAACTAATCTGACAATATTCATATATAAATATACATATTTATACATGTATATACACACATATACATACAGTATATACCTATTACTACTTTACATATAATACGTCTTCTATGCATATGACTATTTTACTTATAATACATATAATTATTCTTTCGGAGACACTTCTTTATAGACCTTTGTTATGTTTGACTTGACAATTTTACATTTGGACTGTAAACATTTTGGATTGTACATTATACATTTACAGTATAATGTACATTTTGGATTGTATATTATACATATACAGTTTGGATTATACAGATATAGTTTGGATTATACATTATTAACTTATCATGAAGTGTTAAGCGCTATTTACATATACCATATTTATACATACACATGTAGTTACTTTACATATCATAAATATTCTTAACACATAATTACTAAAACTTGTTTTTGCATATCATTACATGGTTTATTGCTTCATTATTATCACTTTCAGATTGCAACTGTCTATATACATATGTAGTATTTGTTTTAACATAGAAGGAGAGGGTTACAGCATAGTGACACGTAGCTTCAAAGTTGCTAGCAAGTAACTAAAGAGGTGGGCCGAGATTTATCTAGTAAAAAGTCCTCAGAAACATAAAATGTAGAAAAGCGGTTTGAATTGCATGCTATTAGACCAGAAATGCTTAAACAGTAGCTGAAATGCTTAATTCAGAAAACCCGATCAGATGATCGAATTCCAGATGATAGAATACACTACTCTTCTACTATGCATCTATAAAAAGGGAAATAAAACAGAATGTGAGAATTAAACAGGAATTTTCCTGTTAATTGTGGAAGAGAAATTTGTGTGTGTGTGAGGGTGGGGGGGGGAAACAAGGTTTATGTCAAATAGGAATTGTCATGTATCAGATTTTCACTTTATGACAAATAATTAAGAAATCATAACAATGTGATGAGGTTCTGTATTTATTTTTTTATATCAGGAAAAGTCATATATGAAAAGATGCCAAGAGAACACTTTTTTTTTCAAAATGCTAAAATTTTGTGAACTGGACATTATGCAGAGCAATTCATAGGATATATTTAAATTGTAGGTTGGTAGTTTAGAATTCTAGGAAGCAAAAGAAGACAGTTTGATATAAGATCATGTGTAACACACAGAAAGCAGTTGATGACAGACTAGAAATCACAAATATGAGAAATTTGATACAAAATAAGAAAGTGAACAGATGACATCAATGGCATAATCATTTAAAAATGAAGATATTATGAAGAAATTTGACATTGTTAACATTCAGGAATGTGTGCGCAGAACAAATCTAAACTGGTATGGTCACTTATACAGAATAAGAGAGGAAAGGTAATAACAGAAGTGTACGATGTCAATATCTAGATTGATTGATCAAGTTAAATTTGACCTTTGACACCAGAATTTAAGATCAAACAATATTAGGGTTCTGAAAAATATCAAATTAATTTAAAGGAATATTATTATTATTATTATTATTATTATTATTATTAGACCTCCATGGAGTCAAGTGACTCATCGTGGGAGGTCCCACTATTACACACACACAGTTACCATACCGTGCGTTAAATATATTCAGTTTCCGCATTCACAACACTCTCAGGCAATGCATTCCAATCATCCACCATTCTCCATGCAAAAAAATCTGCTCTTCACCCCTTCGCTCACATCCTCCTTATACAGCTTCCACGAATGACCTCTTGTTTTCCATCTGTTCTTCCACATTCTATACAAAATAGCATCTAATTTAATGGCCCTTAATAACTTATATGTCTCAATTATATCCCCCTCCTTCTATCCACTAGTTTCTACAATTGCATTTTCTCCATCTGTCTTCATACTCATCGTTCCAGAGATCAGAAACACCTTAGTCAATCGTCTCTGTACCTTTTCCAATATCTCCTTATCCTTTAAAACCAGGTGACCAGATCTGTGCACATGTAGCCTAATCAAAGCCTTATAAAGCGGAACCATAACATCCTGACCTCTACACGTTAGTGTCCTCGAATCATTACCATAATCCGTTGTCATGTGTTCACGAATTTAGCAATGTGTCCCCGAAATTTTAGTTCTTTATCATCATCACTCTACGATACCCTCCTCTCTGCCACTTCCGCCAAGATATTGCCACCCATTGTATACTCTGCATTTCATCTTTGCTTCACAGATTTTAAAACTTGGCACTTTGCAATATTGAACTGGTAACTCCAATCATGTACCCATTCAGCCTGTGCATTCAAGTTCTCTTGCAAAACCACAACATCGGCTTCATTTCTGATTGTTCGCTCCGACTTTGCATACTCTGCAAACAACTGAACACCATTCATACACCTCCGATATCATTAACATACAAGTTGAAAAGCACGATCCCAAAACAGATAAAAAACAATTAGTGATAAGAAAAATAAGATAACAAAAAAATTTATTTCTGATAAGGAATAATATAAATTTAATCATGTCATAGTGTCGTAATCTCCTGCACTTTACTCGAAGGTGTATATATATATATATATATATATATATAAAGAAATGCAAATGAAATGCAAAAACTGACATCACTTTTATGAGATCTAGATAGAGTCTAAGTAAGCTGAAATTAAATCTTGCATGTTTAATTTGAAATGCCTTTTCACCTAACTAAATTTTAATTAATCTTCGACCATCACGACAGATGAGTGCATTTCAGGAGTGTAGAACAAAAGCGACGAAAATATAGCAAACTATCGTTATTTGATGTGGTTGATTTTTCTGATTTGATTGATTTTCTTGGAATAAAAATCCAAGATACTCTTAGAAGAATATAAACACTACTAACTCAAAAAAGCGTAAAAAAGCTTATATATTATTTTAGATCCAGATATTTTCAATATTCTAGCTCAGGGGCCTTTGCAGCCTTGTGGAAGTGGCTACCATTCGAACTGAGAACTGAAAAAAAAAAAAACGGTTCTCAGTTCGAATATAATCACTAACTAGAGGAACTTTCTTCAACTAGTTCTCGAGTTAGTCGGGTCACCCCCCCCCCCATCATAAACTCAAGAAAATTGACCGTGGAATCCACACTATTTCAGACAAATAAAATACTGTTTCAGGGTTAGATACTAAAATGGTGGCACTTTTCTGCCTCTCTTCACCGTATGTCGTTTATAATTAATGTGAATCTTGGGCCAGCTATCAATGACTACCGGTGGAGAGTAAACTATCCCCTTCAGTCTCCGAAAGTTAGTAGGGCTTTGACAGCTTCGCGTACTCCCTATAGGGGGATCGGAAGAATTAGTGGATTTATTTTGTTTATTTATTCTAGCGCAAGAGAATATATACTTCATGAATGAAGTAAAAGGTGTTACAAATTTTCACCTTACACAGTTAGCCTCATAGTTCGCTTCGATAGGTGCTCTTGAAAGATTTTATAACTGCTCTCTCTTCTACCATCCTCTTCTGAGGGGTGGAAATAATTGAAAACTGATAGGTGTTGGACAGCTCAATAACATAAGCTCGCGTTTCTGACCGATTAGTTTGTCATTTGGGATGCAAACTACAATTTTCTTTACCTCTCTTGCTCGTGTCTAGTTGGACTTTGTATTGAAGTTCTTCAGATATGAAAAAAAAAAAAATAATATATATATATATATATATATATATATATACACTGATGAAATAAGAATTGGGAAATGAATATATTTCAGAGAAAACTGAATTGCACATACATCTGAAATAATTACGGGGGGCCCTTTAGTGGTTATTCTTTTAATCCTAAAATTGGTGTTGAGCATTCCTAGATAAAATGAGTGTGGAGTATTTTAAGTATTTTGGACCAATCTTTCTTTAACATGTAATCAGTCCGTGTGCTTGCTGGAAACATTGGCCTTTCCGACAACAACGGAAGTTACAGTTCATTTTAGAGGTCTTCAATTAGTCGACTTGGACTTTGTGCAAGCAAGTGAATTTTTTCACGTCATTTTCCTCAAATAGGTCACACTTGCACCAGTGGTATAATATGGTGATTGCTGATCTAAAACAAGAATGAGTTCTGTTCTGTGGCACTGCAACAGTGTAGGAAGCATTGCATATCAGTATGCGTCTTCTTCAAGACATTGCAACCAAATGTCTAAGTCCATATCATAAGAAACAGCTACAGGTTATTTTTATTGCAGGATTATAAACTCGAGTTTTTAAAATCCTATAACTATACTTTGGTGTAATAATGATCTTTCCCATAAGGAGGTATGGGAAAATCATGAGTTGTGATTCTGTCTACAGACAGAAGAATTAACTGTCTAGGTATTCCTAGAGAGTTGATTAAGGCTAAAGCTACCCCTATAAATATACAATGAGAAAAGATCTGCATATAGTTTTTAAGGAATGAAGAGAACTAACCTGGGATTCTGACCTACGGAAATGTTAAAATTGCCCTCGATCTTCAATGCAGTTGTGTGTGTGTGTGTGTGTGTGTGTGTGTGTGTGTGTGTGTGTGTGTGTGTGTGTGTGTGTGTGTGTGTGTGTGTGTGTGTGTGTGTGTGTGTGTGTGTGTGTGAGAGAGAGAGAGAGAGAGAGAGAGAGAGAGAGAGAGAGACCACACGAACAACGAACATACGTATACGTATTGTAGCAACGGTGCAGGCTGTTGCAGAGAGGTTTCGCACCGACAAAGCAAATGTATGCTTGAGACGGCACATAGTGCAACATTCAATCAATCGATATACAAAAAATCAACAAAATGTAAGTCTAAAATTGTTGTTTGGAGCAAAAAAAAAAAAATTAGAGCCGGTTCTGTTTGCTATGTAATAATATTTTCAAACAAGCGCATAGATTTAAATCATTGTACGGAGCATCGCATGCACTAGATATTACCTCTCATTAGAGCTGCCTAACCAGCTCAATAAAAAGGTTCAGCATGCGCTAGCCAGGAATAAAAAGTTCACAGAATATTACTCTAACTATTTTGGCATAATTCGAGTTCCATGAACTGTAGTGTGATCTCCCTAATATCCTCAGTCAAAGGCCATGTAAAATGGGTACATTTGATGTTAGTAATGATGGATGAATGCCACAGTCAGCGTTTGTATAGAATATGGCATTTATCCATCCATGAAGAATGACGAAAAGAGTATTTTCTCCCCTACAAAGCATTCTTCATATTGTATTGTCTTCACAAAAGGATACGTGTGGTTTACAGAAATTATGATACTGTTTCTCTGCTATCCTGACGAAACAGAGTAAACTACTAGTCGTGATCATGCTCCTCTTTCCTACTGTTTGTTGGGATCACTTATTCCATGCTGTGTCAGTATAAAAGGTTTGGATTTATATCTGAAATGATATATTTATGCCATATACTCTATTCTGGTATTCCTAGAGAGTTGATTAAGGATAAAGCTACCCCTATAAATAGTGCAATGAGAAAAGATCTGCATATAATTTTTAAGGAATGAAGAGAACTAACCTGGGATTCTAACCTAATGTCAAACCTTAACTTCACGTGGGGAGGTCCTTAGTAAATACTTACCTGGATACTGCAAGAACGAGGATGGGATGACAATTTGGAATTCAGTCAACCAGGTTGTATTCTGTATTGGTTAAAATCAAAACTAAAACCACTGTTTTCCAAATGTTAAGTTGTTTCAGTTTCCAAAGAGTTGAGAAGTAATGTTTCAGTAGCATTTTCAAGGCTCCATTTCCATTTATACGGTTTAAAATCTTTCTCCTGCTTCAGTCACTAATTTTCTTTCACTTCATGGACTGGAAGCCCAATGGATCTCTGCAAAATTGCTTTAGTAACAGTAAACACCTAATGAAGTGATAATAGCGCTTCCTTTTTCTCGCCCCCCCCACATCATTCACATACTAATTTTACTTGCACGTGGTTGTTGTTGTTGTTGGTGGTGGTGGTGGTGTGTGTGTGTGTGGAACATTTTTTCAAATGCAGATGAGTTACTGGTCTCATATGGGGGGGATGGCAGAATTTTTCATCCAAACAAGCAAATCGGCCAGAATAATACATTCCGATTTCATCGCCTTGGTTGTATTGGTCGTAATTCGAAACAACAGCAACATTCAGCGAAATTCTTGAATTTCTACGGCCAATAAACTGAACAAAACTCTTTTCATAGAAATAAATTGGACTTTTTTGAACTTTCGAGAAACTTCTATGTGTTCAAAAGTGTCTGGAATTTTTAAAATATATATAGCTTAAGTATGCACATATACGTTTTGTTCTTCACTTAGTTTTTTAATATATTCTAAAAAAATGTTTTTATTGCGATATACTTTAACAAGACAATCCCAATGTTTGTTTCTTTCCCAAGAAACTTGGGAAAGAAACAAACATGAAAAACTATATAATCTAATTCAAGATCTTTCTACAGTTAATAATCGCAGTGATGAGTCGACTTTTTCTAACAGGATATGATTTTTTTTTTTTTAAAAAAAGAAAGTTATTGCGTATCTTGTATTTGGAGTTTCGCTTAACTGAGAAACCTTTCAAGGCTACAGTTCCAAGAAATGTAGCATCGCTTTCCTATTCCAACTTCAAAGGAATGAAGTCTTTGACTTATATGTTAATTCGGTCATTTGGATTCGCTGTTTAACAGCTGAAAAATTCCCTATCTAGTTCTTAGTTTCAGCTTAAAAATGTCAGATGGCGTGACTGGTTTGAAACAGTTTAAATCGCTACAAGAACAAAATTATTGACCACAACCAAAATGTATTGTTTTAAACACCTCTTACGTCATGAAGCCCTTGATGATGTTGGCATAACTTAACATATGGTGTAAAAAACCTGTCTCCAACATTCCTTTGCTATTATACTGTCCGTGACCTAGTTTATGGAGCTGATTTTAATCAGTTTTTCTATGTCGCAATAAATATCTGCAAGAAAGTGTTTTTCCCCTTCTGACTTAGCCCAACTCCTTGCTCTACTTCAAGAACTTGTGCTTGGTATTTCCTGGTACCAATTTTGGAAAGCAGCCATTTTTATCTTAGTGGTTTAAGGCCTCTGACTACACTGTTTTAAATAGCCAAGGGAACTGCACATTTTTTTTTAAATAAAATTGTCTTTAATATTGTTCGCTAAACTGATATTATGTAAGACTTTATTCAAGCCAATAGGCTTGACATTATTTATACGAAACTAAGGAACAGGAATTTAATTCATCCTTTGATTTACAAATACAAACGTAGGCATACAGAAAACATACTCGAAATGTTTTATGCTTGCGTTAGTAAAAGCGTTTAATATTACGCAGACTAATAAAGATAGCTGATTTAAACACTTTTTCACTCCTTTATTTGCCTATTATTTTTTGCGATCTGTTGAGTTCTATTTATCGACAGATTTCACTTTATCAGAATGTTGAGTTTCAGTTACATTCATATTTTGTGAGTATCTCAAACACATTGTTCGATTGTCTGCGATGAGCTTTTAATATTTCAATGTTCAATGTAACGTGGCATTTTACTCCCATTATTATTAGTAGGAGGAGGAGGAGGAGGAGGAAGAGGAGTAGTATTGAAAATTCATTTTTTTATTTATTTTTTGCTGTATTCCACTAACAATAAAAGGAAGACCAACTCTGTTGCATTCTAAACATTTCCAACTGAAAACTTCCCTGTGTAGTTATTAGTTCCAGCTTAATAATGCCAGATGGCGTGACTAGTTTGAAAGAATTTAAATCGCTACTAGGAAAAAAAAAGTATTGATCACAACCAAAATGTATTATTTTATACAACTCTTAAGTCATGAAGCCCTTGATGAAGACTTTTACTTCGTTGCAGACGAAATAAAAGTAAACTATTCTTTCTTTTTTTTTTTTTTTTTTTCTACTTTGTGGAACGTGCTATGAGAAGAAGCAAGATGTAAATATGCAAATCGATAATAATCGCCTGTCGGGCCAATACCAAATCTAGTATATTCAAACTACTTCAGTATTTCGTGTTTCGTTGTCATTGTACATAGAATATAAACAAAGATTAAAACTGAATAATTCTGTAGCTTATTTTCGACCTAACTTCCGATTAAAGAATCTTAAACAATCCTGAGGAAGCATGTTTTTTTCTCTCTTTGTTTGTGGATATTGGAAAATTTGGTTCGCCCAGCTTTATTATATTTCTCGCGATTCTAATAGAAGGACTACAAACGCTCATCTTCCTTAAAACTGATTAAAAACTGTTGGTGAAGTTCTTTGAGGAAGCAAATTATATCGACTCTTCTCAGTTTAGGATGCCTTTTCTACTACAAAACTGATAATTTTACTGAGATAAAATTTTTCTGTGTTTAATATTAAGTTTGCGTGCTTTAAAATCTGTCCTGATTTGGAATCAACGACTCTCAGCGTGAAGTTTTTTTGTTTTTTTTGAGGAGAGGTTTCCGGAATTTCTTCAATTTAAATAGAAATGCGATGATTCTTCTACTTAAATATTTTATTTCGAATATTATACTTCGATTGGGGAATATAAAAGCCATTAGTGGATTTATTTATTTATTATAAAATCTCGGAGTCTTTCAGATGGCATTTATAGTTTTTTTTTTTTTTTTTTTTTTTTTTTTAACCATTAAGCAATGAAATCTTCTCAGTATAATGGTTATCTTTAAAACGACAGGGGAATTAGAATTTTCAAACAATTTTACAACAGCATTTGGTTTTGGAGATTAATTCCCAATCGACTATATTTTGTTGGATCAAACGTGATTACTTTGCATATTCTTTACAATAGCTAGGCTTGTCATATGATCAATTTATAGATAACATATCTGAAGTAACGTTTACTACACAGGACATTTGCACTCGAATCAAGTATTCTTTAAATTTTTACTATCAAAAAAGTTTTCATTAAGAGTAAAATAGAATTATAAAAATTCTTCTTATTTTAATAAACATTTTAGAAAAAGCCTCTTTTTACCCTATTATACAGATAAATGCTTCAAAAATCGAAGTATGGTTAAATTCGTAATGGGGAAAATCGGGGGGAGGGGATCATTGATAAAAATGAATTTTAAAAAAAGTAAATTGATTAGCCTTTATTTTTTATTGATTTTATTATTGACATGATTCTTAATATTAATTAAATTTTGATCACTTGAGAATCTTTCATTTGTCTTAAACAAATGGTTGTCTAATTTAACACTTGTCTAATTCATACAGCAAAGTATAGCGGACTTCTCCAATAAACAACAAACAAATCATAATAGTAAGTCTCTCAAGGATTATATTATACTCCTCGTACATCATCCAGTAACTGGGGCATGACGACTGGGAAAACATTCTTATTAAACTTTCCTAATGAGGATTATGACTTTCTCGGACATTTATAGAAGGGAATTTTATTATTATTAATCTTAGTTTTTTTTTTTTTTTTTTTTCATCTCGAAGCTAAAACCCATGTACATTGATTTCTTTTTGGAATTACATCACAAAGATATCCGAGCATTTTAAACAAATATGACTTTTGTTTTGAGATTATAAAAAATGGTACCTTAATACATTTCATGAAATTAAAATTGCTGAAATTATGTAATTTTCTCATTTCAAAATGCGTTAGTTTGGGCGGTGAATTTTCAGAGGAAAAAAAAAATCTGAAAATTAAAAAAAAATTGTTATAGAAATTAAAAAACTTTTTCTAGATCTTCTTTCAGCTGGTTGCCAAGTTAATCAAGCTTTATTGATATATGGAGTTAATAACTAGAGTTTATCCCAACTCAGAAAAACTGCTTGCAGGAATTCTTGCTATTTCAGACAATACAAGTGTTGATTTAAAAATCGAGACGTAAGTAGAAGATATTAGAATAACAATACTAAATAAAAACAATTCTGCAAAAGTAATAATAAATGAACGTAAGTGTCATCCGTATTTATTCATTGTTGTTGTAATACGAAAGTTTAGAAATATGAGAAATACAAATAATGGCGGCAGTTATCTGTAGTACTTTTGACCGATTTCTTGAATTCATTGGTAGTGCTCAGCTAGTCTTGGAGACCTGTCGTCTACCGATTTCAAAAAGTTAGTTAGGGATCACAGAATTTCTTCTATTCCCTTTAAAAATAAAAAGGCATTAGTGGATTTATTGCTTATTTATACCTTATATGTTACAGAAAACTGTTAAAATAATAACTTCAGTGAAGAAGAATCTGAAGATTATACCACACTACATGAACGAAGTGTGCAAGGTAGCATGTAATATATGAATGGCTCCTGAAACATAAATTATAAATATTGTCTGGGTAGAATTCTTGTTTTATTTAGATATGACTGCTTAATTTGAGGATGAAAACTAGAAGAAGAGCAAGTGAATACTGGGGATAATTATTCCAAGGTGTTCCATTTTACGAGAAAAGATATTGTACAATAATATGAGCAAAGCAGTTACCATTAACTAAAAACAGACTGCAAACAACTTCCGCTATGAATATAAATAAATCCGCTAATGCATTTGATTCTCCAAAGGAAGTATGCTGCTAGCCTCAGCCAATCAGACGATAGCTGGTCCAACACTATTAATTACTTTAATTTACACCCAGAAAGAGAGAGAGAGAGAGAGAGAGAGAGTTCGGCAGACAACTGGCACGATCTCGTGATCCCAAAACTATATGTTATTGTCTGAAACATAAATTGATTATTATTATTATTATTATTATTATTATTATTATTATTATTATTATTATTAAGAGAGACCTCCAGGGAGTCAGAGACTCATCGAGGGAGGCCACATACTACACACACACACCAGCTATCATACTTATTCTTGAATTCATTCACACTGCTTGCACTCACAAGATCCAATGGCAATTCATTCCAATCACACACCACCCTATGAGAGAAAAATCTAGCCCTTACACCCTTCATTTTCAGCTTCCAAGGATGCCCTCTCGTCCTTTACCCACCCTCCATAAAGTGAAAAATCCCATCAGTTGAAATCCTGTATGACCCTTTCAGCAGTTTGTAAGTCTCAATCATATCACCCTTCTTTCTCTTGTTTGCTAGTGTCTGCAATCTACAAATTATCAACCTGTCTTCATAATAAGTATTCCATAATCCTGATATCATTTTTAACACTCGCCTTTATACTCTCTCCAATATATCAGAATCACATCGGAAACCAGCAGACCAGACCTGCGCGCAATAGTCCAAGTGAGGTCTTATCAAGGCCATGTAAAGAGGCAAAATAACATCCTTATCTTTACATATAAACGTTCGTTTGAGCATTGCAATTATCTTTTAAGTTGTATTTGCAATCTTTGCCACATGGCACCTGAACTTCAACCTTCAACTTCCTGTCTATTAACACTCCAAGATTCCTAGTCTCATCAGTTTCTTCTAGCCTAATCCCACCAATATAATACGACATTGGATAGGTAATCATGCCGAAATGAATAATTTTACATTTACTGACATTGAACTGACACCCATTTTCCCATGCCCACAATTCCAGCTTATTCAAATCATTCTGCAAGGACTGCATATCAGCAGCATTCAGGATTACCCTGCCTATCTTTGCATCATCAGCAAATAACTGCATGTCGCTTGTCAAATCCTTCCCAATATCATTAATGTACAGATTGAATAACAGTGGACCAAGCATTGATCCTTGTGCTACACCACTTGTTACCTTAAACCTTGCAGACTCAGATCCCCTGTACACCACTTTTTGTTATCTGTCAGCCATCCTCTTATCCATGCCAATGTTGTATAACCCAAACATTTTCTCCAATTTATGCAGCAGTCTGTCATGTTGTATTCTGTCAAAAGCCTTAGCAAAATCTAAAGTATCATGGTGTATCCATTCCCCTTGTCTAGTTCAATGGTAACATTTTCATAGAATGTGAGCAAGTTGCTAAAACATGACCTTCCCTTAGTAAACCCATGTTGTTCATTGCAAAGTAGAGATTCACTGTCAACCCATTTCTGAATGCGAGTCCTAATTTTTCTAAAATCTTCACCACCACACCTGAGATACTAATAGGTCGATAGTTTGATACATCGGTCTTTGCACCACCCTCATGCAATGAAATTACAATGCATTCCTTCCATTCCTGCAGAATCTTCCCTGTTCTGAGACTCATATTAAACATCCTGGTCAAAGGAATGATCAATTCAGCTGAACACTCTTTTAGCACACATGCTGATATTCCATTAGTTCCTATTGCTGAATTCTTATTCAGTTTGTACAACAGCTCTAATACCTCGGCCTCACATACCTGCGTTTCTTCATCTAGTGAAGAGGTAACAGTGAGCTCAATGTTACGTTCAATAGGTTGATATCTTTTAACGAAATGGGCACTCATTAACTGAACAAACTCTTCTGCATCAGTAACCTTCACTCCATCTAGATTTAGAAGAGTTATTCTTTCATATTCATTCTTTCTTTTACTTGCAGCATATCGATAGAATTCTTGTGGGTTGTCTTTAGCACGCAGAGCCAGTTTCTTTTCATAATCAGACTTTGCTTTCCATACAACAGTTGTGACTATTCTAACCTGCTGCTTATAGCATTCATAACGGACGTCATCTTTATGCAAACGGTATTCCTTCCACATCGTCCTTTTCTTACGAATCTCTTGCTTAATAAGATTACACATCCATTGGACTCCTACTCTATTTATTCTTCGAACTCCTACGTCAAATTTGTTAAGTCTTGCTGGATGAAAAAACATCAAGGTTTGCTCAATTTGGATGTTATCCGTAAGTCTGAAGAAGTGCAAGAAAGAGAATGTAGTGAAATTTAATGCTTAGTGGGGTATTGTCACTCTTCTGAGGTCTGGAGATCTGTGCAACAGATAAGAGCTCCTTAATAGATTTTGAGCAGAAGCAATATTATTTCTCTTCAAGATTATGAGATATTGCTGTCTTATTATATGAGTATAGAATGGAATACAATATGAAGTCAACGATAAGGTTATTGTCATGAGAAAGGATACTTGAAGTGGTAGAACAGGAGGGGTAATGCGAGCTGTTTATGTCTCAGAAAATGAAAAGAAGGCGGTGCAGGGTGTAGCTTGATTCGTCGCTGCATAACACAGCTTTCCAAGCTTCCGCGTCCCACTGTACACGCTCTTTGCACCATTGAAGACGGCGCTGCATGTTGGTTTCGGGTAATGCCTGGCTTGCACATTGCGGTCTTACCATGAAAACTCATGTAGTGAGCCATGGTTGTGAGTGTGTTTGTGCAGATTCGAGTTTCCAGTCGATGCCGAAAGTCGACAATCAACATGTCAACCGACGAATGGTGGATTTTACATATTTTCCTCTGTAACTCACATTATGGTGACAATCGGCCCTAGGGTGGCGTAATTTATCAATAATTTGCCAAACAGATAGGCCTGTACCATGGCCTTCTATCGCAACGCCTCTTTTAGACTCTGCCAATTCCCTTCTCGCAGCCATTTCATCAGGGCACAGTTGCACTGACTTGGGAGCAATTTATGCTGACCATAATAACGATTCACAAACATGTGACTCGTTATATGGTACAATGCACCTTATCAATGAGATGCCCATTGACTTCTTTCCAAGCACTGTATAAAACCAGCTAAAGGACTCAAACAGGATGCTTAAACAATATTGATGACCATCACCACTGTTTAAGATTTACTTAAATAGGTTATTGGAATAGGTAATACTCTGGATTGGGTGTACCTGTTTTAAATTCACTTCTTTTTTGCTATTTCGTGATCCTCACACAGAACAAGGATAACATGGAATATAAGATAGGAAAACTGGATATGAACGTTAAGGCCTGAAACTCAATCTGTTGAACTTTAATATTTAGTATATAGTCGTTGTTGGTGATGATAATGCAACTTTTTGAACTATACATGCCATAAAATCAGCAGATGAATACAAGTATTATTCTAGATGAATCAGCTTGTATTTTGACTGCATGATGGATAGTTCGGCCAATATGAAATGAATGTTGGACTCTCAGACTAACAGTTAAAGGAAACAAGCAAATGTGGAAATGGCTTTCTTTAGACGAAATATGTGAGCCACTCATATGGGCGGCTAAAAAGAATGCACATTTGATCAGCTGTAAGTTGAAGACCCTGTTATCGAGAGAATAAGACTCGTACCTTGAGACGGCATGGACATGTATAGAGAATGAGAAAACAATGGCCATTAAGAATTATGATCATCTGTTGGAAAGCTCTCTGGAAAAGAGGAGGATCAAGATTAACATGGAAATGAACCATTGTGAGAACTATAGAGAAAAGATGCTTAGAGGATAAAGATTGGAAAAAAATTGAAATTCGAGCACGGCAGTTGCTGACAAGTGGAAATGCCTACAAAAATAAAATTATGAAGAATGGGTACCTTACCACCTCAATATTGGCAAAGAACAAATTAAACCTGAATAAGACACCGAAATCTGAGATGACTGTCGATGATTTCAGAGAGATCGGAGCTGGAATAGACTGACAATCACCCATTGTTTCATGATCCTAAACCCTAATACTTGTATTGTTGTCTGAAATAGTGATTCTGCAGTCGATTGTTTCGAGTTTAAAGATAAAGCTGAGAGTTTCTGGGAGAGAAAAATCCTATTGGCCTGCATCAACTCGAGATCACGCTGAAAAAAAGATCTAGAAAAATTTACTGTAATAGATGGCTGCAATCGGACCCATAACCCGTTTTCCTTCTGGCAATTTAGCCATTATGGCGGAGAAACGTTATTAAAAGACTACACGGGTGTTCAAAACCTAAGGACAGCAGATTCAGGCGAATTAGCTTGCGGCATTTATATAACTGACGATTTCAAGTAGAAAGTGGGTATACATTCAAATTTTCGAATCGCGCGAAAAGGGGTTACATGGTAGCACTCAACAGAATAAAAGGCGAAAGGCTGCGCTAAGCAAATGGCGTTTGAAGACAGCTCTTTTCATTAAGGAATAAAATTGCAAACTTGAATGTCTTGTAATGTCTCAAAGACATCACTAGATATTTCACGCGGGGAAGAATCATTGGAAAGTTTGAAGGCCGCAGAATTACTGATATTACCAGAGAGTTTGGAATCTCACATAGCGTTGTGTCCTGGCTCTGGGTAGCACTTCAAACCATTGGAATATGTTCCAGACATTTGTTAAGGGGGCGCCTTAGCTCTACCATGCAGCATGAAGATAGATTTTTGGTTATAACAGTAAAATGTAATCAACGCACCATGGCAGGCCGGCTTAGAATTCGGCTCCATTCAAGCACAGGTACGCGGATATTTCGGCGAACTGTGACAAGATGTTTGCGACATAGACCTATACACCCGAAGGCCTATAGTCTGCGTCCCGTTATCTATAGCTCAACATATAACAAGTTTTCAGTAGCGTTGTATCCATAAAAATTGGACAAGACACCAATGGACTAATATATACTCTTTACAAATGAGTGTCGCTTTAGTCTTTCCTCCTATTCTAGACAATTGATCTAGCATGAAAATGGTACTGCTTACCATCGCGAGATATGGCGGTGCTAGAGTCATTTTGTTTTAGGAGGTATTATGTATAATGGACGTAACGAGCTACGAGTGCTGGAAAAAGGGACTCTGACTGGTGATATTGCAACAAAGTTCTTCAACATCGATTGTTCCGTGGTGGTGGTGTAGGTGAAGAATTCATTTTTATGGATGACCATGCCACTCCACATCGTACACAAGCAGTAGAGATATTTCTAGAGACCGAGGATATTAATCGAATCGAGTGGCCAGCATGCTCTCTAGATCTCAATACCATAGAACACCCTTGGGACGCAATTGATGCTTGAAATTCCCCTCCAGGGCTTATCCTTGCTCTGAAGGAGGAGTGGGCCAGTTTATCCCAAGAATTCCTGAATTACTTGGTGCTAAGAGCATGGTCAGACGTTGTGAGAGCTGTATTGCAATTCGGGGTGGGCACATTCCATACTGAAATGTCTCTCTGCATAGTTTTCTGTAAGCACTGTACATTAATTCATTAACTTCGTCCTTAGGAAATTTGTACAAAATGTATAACACATTTTTGTGTAATATAATTTATTAGTATTATAGCATGAAAATGTTTTCACATACAGGTAAAAATGTCGTTCGTTTTTAGCTTTTGGATATCAGTATCCATAGAAACCATCATTTCAATATTTGGTTCCGAAATAAAAATAAAAAACAGCCATTCTCTACGTCGCGTAAAGATTTGTAGAAAAGATTGCAGAGAGGGAGGGGAGAAAGAGAAATACCAAGATGTTACTTGACTAGCAAAATGATGCGCGTCCTTAGAAACGTGCTTATGAGTTAAAGTTTAATTAATTTTTATTCATTTAGCAATGAGTTCTAATATTTCTGTTCTAAGGATTTCTGAATATGAACATAAAAAATCAGAGGTCCACATAACCACTCCAAATCCTCCATCATTATTTAGCGTCTTGCGTCTTCAAACGATAAAGATAATCATCTCTCTCTCTCTTTTAAGGGATCTGATTACATGCGTTCTTTAATGTGGATTCTCAGAATAAGAGATGGATACACTAAAATTTGAAAGAAAACAAAAAAACTATAAAAAGGATAAATAAAATGTAAACAAATTCATAAATTCCCAAATCAGTTTATTTCCTTTTATTCTCAAACGAAGTTAAATAAGTTTCTTTAGCTCTAACTCTTTCGAAGATCGATGGAGATAGCCAGTCTTCATTCCCTCAGTCATTATTGATAAGTAAGCTCAAGCTACTAATGAATCAAGTTTTTTCAAGAAGTGATTACTAATTATATGCCAACTTTCTTTAATGAGGATCATCACATTCAGATTGGTTTAATATGAGATGGACAGACTAAAATTCGGAGGAAAAAAAAACATAAAATAAAATGAGCTAATTATAAATTACAAATATAGTCAAGTTCAAATATCCTCAACACCATTTTTATTTTATATATATATATTAATTGGATAGTTAAGGATTATTCTGAGGTAGTTATTTTCATGATAACCGTCATCATGAAAATGTATTATGTTGGTGAAATGTATTTATGTTCGCAGACTGACGTACATTTTACAGACAGCAATACCCATCTGCATGGAACTCCTGCACGAATTTCATGTCAGATGCAAGCTTTATAAGTTTGTAAGTGTAGATATTTATACCTGATTTTAAAGATGAGATTATGGCCTTGCTTAATTAAGTTGACATTTCTAACATTATATACCAGCACTATACTCTTAATAACAAACAGCTGTTCTAAGGATGCTCGTTTAGTTTAATCCGAGATGGCACAGGTGCGTAAAATCTAATTTCGATCAACTATTCTTGAACTCACTGTGAAATATGAATATAGGTCTTCCTGAAACACGATTACAGTCTTCCCAAAAGATCTGCCACACCTACCACACGAACGTTACAAGCCTTTCGTTCATCTGGTAAGCTACCATTTACAGTTTCGGTATGGCTGGCTGATATTAACTTAAACTGTGACGTAATATTGTAAAAATCTTTTGTAGATTTATTTATATTTTCTCAAATTCCAGGAATGAAAACTGCACGGTATTCTGCTTCCTCAAACTGTTATATGCATATATTCAGAGTCGACATTTAAAATGAATGTCGTTGTATTTCCATATACGAACAGAATGTTTGTTAATGTAAAAAATGGTAATATAATATACCTAATAAGTAGTAATATAACGTTAACCAAAACAATTAGCAAAGAAAGAGATTGCAGGAAAAGCAAACATCTGTCGTGATTTTCCCTGTTTCGGTGAAAGTCTTAGTGAAAGCTTGTGTTAGACAGCTACGACTTCCAGGAACAAAATTCCAGGTCAGTTATTCTGAGTGGAAGAAATGAGGACAAAGACTTAACAGGTTACAACGTGAAGTAGGCTTTCTGTGACAACTTCAGTGCCTCTTATTATTCCCCCCCCCTCCTCTATCATTACAATTAATTAAAACTCGTGTAAATACATGCCATGTGCTTGCACTAGTTTTCACGTTTCTATACCCACAACTCACATTTGCAATCTTAGAGAGAGAGAGAGAGAGAAAGCAGCCACTGCTGTTACTTTGAATAACGTCTGTGGTCTAATTTTGAGAACGTCAGTTAAAAAAAAAAAAAAAAAGAAAAAGAAAAAAGACAGCTCTATGCCTTTATTTGAATTGAAATTCAAATATATATAGTGATATTAAGTGAATAAAATGGCATTAATATTTATTATATCTCTATATATTTCTTTAATAAATAAAGTATTTTAGAGTACGTTGTAAATATCAGGTGTGACATAACTATTGTTGATCTTACCTCGTGGCGTCTAGCAATACGGATTGTTGTACAAATGCCATCAGTAAAAAAAAAAAAAAATTCAACACTTAAATAGTAAGAATAAAACTGCACAAAAATATAGTTATCACAAACGTTCGGTAGATTCACAAAACCATTTATAACGAACCATAAACAAATATTCCATTCGGCAAACTGATAATACAGTAACATAAATTTGTTGCATTAAAAATGCACCATCAAAAAATTACCTGAAAAGTACTCTCAAGGGGTGTCAACATGTGACAATCCAGCACAATTAAGTTTTCATTACAGGCTTCCTAGTAACAATTTTCTTCCTCAATGAACTCTTTCACTGGTCAAGTGTCCAAATTGTCAAATCTTACAGACCTCCAGGGAGTCCACATACTACACGCACCAGCTATCATTACTTGAATTCATTCACACTGCTTGCACACACACACACACACACACACACACCATCCAATGGCAATCCATTCCAATCATGCACCACTCTATGAGAGAAACATCGACCTCATTCCCTTCTTAATGGCATTCATTCTCAACTTCCAAGGATGCCATTTCCCCACCCTCCACAAAATGAAAAATTCCATCAACTGAAATCCTGTATGACCCTTTCAGAAATGTGTAAGTCTCAATCACATCACCTTTTTCCTCTTTCTGCAGTCTACAAATTCTCAATGTCTTCATAATCAGTATTCCGCAATCCTGATATAATTTTCAACACTCTCTCCATTGCATGTCACAACGGAAACCAGACGTGCACAATAGTCGGAGGTCTTTTCAAGATGCAAAATGACATCCTTATCTTTATATGTCACACTGAGTTAACTATTAACTAAGTCAGTTTATATTAGTTGTTGGTCTTCTAGATTGTCAGCCTGGTTGGCTGAGTGGCTCGCGTATCCACTCTCCATCGAAGAGACTGCGGGTTCAGTTCCATCCAGGAGCATGGATGATTGTGATTATCTTACTAACTGCTTACTATATTTCCTTCTGTGTCCTGGCACGGTACAGTATAACCTTTGAGGTCTTTGCACCATAAAAATCAAAAATAACTATCCTCTAGATTTCCCCTCCCCCCTGCTAACCTGCCGATAGTAGGAAAATCATTATTAGCCTTGAACCAGATTTCAGAGATTTTCAAATGAAAGTGGGCTAGCTGGTCTCATACTAGGGGAGGGCAGAAGAGATTTCCTTCATGCAAACTGGTCAGGAGAACACAATTTACACACACAAATTATATATATATGAAAAATAAATTAGCTTGAATGACTATAATACCGAAAATAAAAAATAAAGTTTAATGCTGAGATACTACCAGTTTCGTTGAAAAAATCACCTTCTTCAGGTATCAAAGACAAATAATTATATAAAAAATAACAGACACATTATAAAATTATAATGTCTCTGTTATTGACGTCTTCTGAATCTGCGTGAGTTATCACGAGAGCGCCAATACTGGACAGTGGTAATGTGTGCGTCAGAAAGATTGTAACTAAGGCTGTTGTTTAAATGGGATGAATCGAGGGATATTTCCTTAGATTTTCGATTATCTTTCTTTCGAGCTCATCATAACGAATATGTATATTAGTAGTTGGTGGCCTTCATCCGAGTTAATAGAGAAGAGAACGTGGCTTGAGAGAGCGCTGGCTCTGGTCCTATTGTAGGATATGTCTCTTCTGTGTTCCTCAATACGTAAAAGGATAGATTTAGCCGTCTGACGTAATATGGTTTGCCACATTCACACACGATCTTGTCGACTCCTGGATACTCAAGAGGGAGATGTTTTACTTTAGATGTACTTAGTATGGATTTAGTTATTAAGTTCATTTTCAATCTCTGTTTAGTTTGTTAATAAAGATCTGGCTCGAGGTGCCACCTCAAGCCAGATCTTTATTAACAAACGAAACAGAGATTGAAAATGAACTTAATTTACTAAAAAGGACTTTTATTAACAATGGTTTAGATTGATAAATTTATCTCTCAACGTCGTTCACCTACTATTGAAGATTCTTCTTCGCCAAGAACATTTATATCTTTGCCATACATCAGCTCTCTCCCCAAAACTGGCAAAAATTCTTAAGAAATTCAACATTAGAACTTGTTTCACCACGTTTCCAAAACTTCGCTCCATACTAAGTACATCTAAAGTAAAACATCTCCCTCTTGAGTATCCAGGAGTCTACAAGATCATGTGTGAATGTGGCAAACCATATTACGGTCAGACGGCTAAATCTATCCTTTTACGTATTGAGAAACACAGAAGAGACATATCCTACAATAGGACCAGAACCAGCACTCTCTCAAACCACGTTCTCTTCTCTATTAACTCGGATGGCCACCAACACACCAACAACTCAGACTGACCGCAAACTTCTAATATACGTGTTATGAGCTCGAAAGAAAGATAATCGAATCTAAAGAAATATCCCTCGATTTATCCCATATAAACAATAGCCCTAGCTACAATCTTTGATGCACACAATGCCACTCTTCAGTATTGGCGCTCTCGTGATAACTCAAGCACTAGTCAACTTCAATTGAAACTCTAAGCATGCATTGCTGTTTAAACTGAACTACGGTCTTTTATATTAGATCTGTTGATGTAATTTTATGTCTCTGTTATTTTTTATAATTCTTTGTCTTTGATACCTGAAAAATTTGATTTTTTCAACGTAACTAGTAGTATCTCAGCATTAAACTTTCTTTTTTATTCTCGGTATTATAGTCAAACTAATTTATTTTTCATAACATTATCTACCGAGTAAATATGAACGCCGATATATATATGTATATACATGTCCGCAAGGAGATGTGCTTTGCATTATGGGAGATACTGAGATAAGGAGTGATGAGCTTGGTCCACCTTTACCACGAGTTGCCTTAGTCCTGAAGATACTTAAGGTGCAAACTTTGTTTGCTTACACTCGGATAAAGGATTAAACCAAATTTATTATTATAGTCTAACCAAGTGGAAAAAAACTTCCATCTTTCTCTAAATCCAGAGTAGTTTAAGAATAAGGTGGTACACCTTTTGGCAACTCATATAGGTAAATATGACTCCTCCATTGCTTCTGCCTTAGTATCACCACTTCTGGGTCTGCCTCCCACTGATGAGACCTCAATAAAGGTCGAAAAAAATCTGGGTAGTGGCCCATCCCTTAATGCATAGCATTATACATGTCTGCAAGGAGATGTGCTTTGCATTATGGGAGATACTGAGACAAGGAGTGATGAGAGCTTGGTCCACCTTTACAAGTTACCTCAGTCCTGAAGATATTTCAGGTGCAAACTTTTTTTTGCTTACACTTGGATAAAGGATTAAACTAAATTTATTAATATATATATATATATATATAGGCATAAGACTAATAATTTTATCCTAAAATCATGGTTAAAGAAGGCCAATCCTGAAGTTCCTGGACCTTAAGAGTTATTCTTACTATTGGTTATTATTAAATAGCAAAAGTATCTATAGCTTGACAAGAACTGATGGTGCCTTTTGGTTGAAAAAAAAAAAGTTTTATATACAAAGAACCTATATAGAGGAATTTTCTGAATCTTGCAAAACAGGTAAGCCCAGCCAGAACACTAACCTTACAGCCTTAGCTGCTTTGGAGATTATTTGAAACCACCAACTAATGAAATACCAAATTTCATTAAATTTTACTGTTGGTAATGAATTATGCCACTTCAGATTGTTCTGTCAAATTTTGTTAATAATAATACATTAATTGTAACCAAAACTGAAACACATGCATCCTAAATACCAATCTGTGAATACCCTTTTTTTTTTTTTTTATTGTCCAAAGGGAGTAGGTAGAACTGTTTAGCCATAAATAACTTCCGAAGACTGAGGGCAACCAAACTCTACTCTTAGCCATCACAGTTAGCCCACACCTATCAATAACTGTAATAGGCATCAGAGGAGGATAACATGGCAGACAACTGACACCTTGCAGTCCCTTACCCCCCCCAAAGCTATATATATATATATATATTCTTGTTGGAATGCGACTTCTACAGTCGATTTTTCTTGAGTTTTGGGATTAAATGCCCAATATCTAGGAGAAAAAACCTACTTATCATGTAAGAGATTGACTAACACAGAAACTAGTCCAAGAAAGGCAGAAAAAGTTCCTCTAGATAGAGACTAGAATTGAACTTTTCTTTCTTTGGACTGCACTATGGATGCAAATGCTTCTACAGGGCTACATAGGCACTGAACTTTATTAAATTCCGTCTAGCTAGAGTACGAGGGGGGGGGGGCTGGAAAGTTATGATAAACACTAGACAAAAATGATATTAACACAACTAATATAACCTCAAGAACATACTAGTAGCAGAGGTATGAAGTTAACTTTTCTTATATGCTCATATGTTCTTTCTTGTGGTAATATCAGTTGCTTTAATATCATTTTTGTTCTAGGTGTTTAACAGAACTTTTCAGTTGCCCCCCCCCCCCCCATAGTTATTATAAAAACAACTTTGAAACATTTCTCCCGAATTTGCTTATGCAAATGATCAGATTAAACAATGATTTAATCAAGGATTCCAGGATACTAAATTTCACTACAAGGCCAGAAATAACTTGCACCTACTTTTGTTCCTATATAGGGACAAAAAACTTGAAGGGTGCATGCTAATACATATGCCAGGCTTTAATAAGTTTTAGATACATTAGTCCAAATATGGAAATGGTATTCTATAGTATTATGAATTTGAAAGATTAATATTATTTCAGAAGAAAACTAATTCCTTGATTTCAAAGAAAAGATATCTACTGTCTAAAAATTGATCTGAATTCATATGCAAATCAAAAACCCTTTCATGGGTAATATAAAGAATTACTACATAGATGAAAACAGAAAGTTAAAGCTAAAAAGTTCAAAATGCTCTAGCAGACAGTCTTGAATTTTCTAGTCTCCAGATGAAAAAGTTGAAAGAACCATAACATCATACAAGCAATGAATGATAACAGAAGAAATACAAAGGGTGGAAGCTTAATTAGGCATTTATGCCTAATCAGCTCAAATGCCAATGAAATATTGAGAAATGCTTGACTTTACCTCAAATTTATTTGATGCATTTGTTTATTGCGAGATGATATATAGCAAAATTTAATGATGAAATCCACATTACTAGTCATTTTTTGGACTGTAGATCTATGATCATTTTAAAATAATTATTAATTTTCTATTATTGATAACATAGAACAGTTTAGAAAGGGATTGTTGCTGACAGCAATCCTCTTCTATTATATTATTTGTAGATATCCTAACCAATAGGTTCTTCTAAATGCAGTTGAGGATAACATTACAGATACTATACCTACACATTCTTGAACAAGAATTCATAAAGTATTACTATGATATAATTTATAATAGTTTGTAATTGAGGTTGAGAATTAATTGTATACAACTGTATTTTCTTCACTGCAGACAGACAGACACCACCACCATTATTAAGTACCAACAGAAACAAAGTGAAGATATTGGCAGGGAGGGGTTATAAAATATCACATTGCATAATCGGTTTATGAAAACAATGAAATGTTAAAACAGGACAGTTTCTCCTAAATAATAAGCACTTGGAGAAAGGGAGTGATCATAGCAGTTAACACTAAAAAGATAAATTTGAAACAACAATGTAACTTATTTGCATTTATAATTGATTTTTTGTCAGGCAAAGAATAGCAAGGAAATGACTGCGACCTGAGGAAGTGTTGAGAAAATGGCAGGATGCAAAGTACAAGCTGGATTCTCTGTTATGAATCACTAACGCCCCGTTCTGACTAAAAATATGCCACTATGGATGACATCTCAATTGTCCAACCAACACATGCTGTAAACATCTTTAAATGAGATGATTTTCATCATATGGCAAACTACCAACCTGCTTATTAATGCATAAAGTGATGGAAAAATAACATGTTCAGCCCTTTTCAAAGTAATGGAATAAGGATATAAAGTTACATTTTGTGAGTGGGACTATATAAGAAAATAATTCATGTAGTCTCTAAGCTGGATGAGATACAAAACTGTAAAGTGGATTGGAAATTTGAATAAACTATATGGCTGCAAATATGTCCATTTTGAAAGAAAAAAAAAGTTACATCCTTATGAGAATAGCTATCTTATCTTTAACTGAAAAACCATTCTAATGGTTCCTCACATTCTGGATATCATTCAAACCAAAGGGAGGTGCTACAGTTTCCAAATGTCTTCAGGAGATGCTAGAATAAATTGGCAGTAACTGAAGAAAACTGATAGATTGAGATTTCTTTTTTTTTTTTTTGCTTTGCTACAAAGTAAATTAAAACAGACAAGAAAACTCTTGTTTTAATTCCAAGCATGAGCAAAACAAAATTTGATGTGAAGTATCTCATGACTACGCTACTTGTACAAAAAAGGGTGTAGACTTCACATCAACTGCTTGAGTATCCCAACATATTTCTTGTACAGTGGTACTATTCATTATCACAATAAATGAACCAAGAGTCAAATGAACTCATTTTACTTATTATTAATTGTCCAAATGAAAAAATTTGAAATATTTTAATAGCAACCTTAAATACTAAATCTCAATACATGTCATCAAGCCAGGGAGAGATTATTTTCATTTTGAATTATTCTGTCAATAAAAACAAAATTTTATTTGGAAGAAATAAAATTATCAAAAACTAGACCTGAGAAAAATTAGGTGAGTGAACAAATGCCATCAATGACAGAATCATTAAAACTAAGGATATCAAGAAAGGTATTTGACATCATCACTAACAATCAAAAATGTGTGAAACAGTGTTAATCAAAGATGGAATGGCCACTTTAGAAGAAAATTGCTGATTGCAGAATGGAAAAGATTAGTAAAACAGGTGTTTGATACCAGGATAGCAAGAAAAAGGCTCAAAGACTTAGAAGACCAAAATATAAGATCTGACAACATTCAAGACCTGACAAGATTAATTTGGAAGAAAATTGATGATGGAAGCTAGCATCAATGTAAACTTAATTATAATACTCATAGTATCAAGAAATGATGATGAATTAATCAATGAAAGAACAATAACCAGAAAAGAATGAACATCACATATCTGTTACTTATGAATGTTGGAAATGAGATGACAAATGTCATCTTTATGTTAGTACAAAAACTTGAAATTTGAGTTAGCATATCAAAAGACATGATAACTTTCATGTCTTTTGATATGCACATTTTGTCTTGTGGCAAATCACTACCAAATAGTAAAATTCCAATAAGCACACTGGAATTGGACTATGATAATAATACATGACTTGTCAATCAAATACATCTCAATTATTTCATATCACTGGCATATAAATCTGAAAAGAAAGAATACATTAAACTTTTGGTAACACTGCTTTTATTTGATACAATATTTGTGTACATTAATATGCAACATCAAAAACAGTAGTCTGTTTTTTTGTGGGATAATTGTGTTTTTGATCTGGAGTAATTCAACAAATTAAAAAATGCTTAATATATATGCCAGAATAAAAGTGGTGATTGTAGAGCAATAAGGTTGTTCACGCCAGGTATAGTTTAGGACATTTTGTAAATAATCTTCTTTCATAAACAGGCTCATTTCCAAATATATATGTACACAAGCTCACAGGCAAGCAAAATCATCCTGAGAAGAACATCAGCTCATGCTACACATCTCTTGGACCCTAATTAAAACTTAACTAATCAGTCATTCTACTCTCTTCATTTACTACATAATCTCTCTCACACATGCACTGCAACAGGACAAAGGAAATTAAAAGTACTATCACAGTCCTTTTTTTAAAAACTACAAATACATTATTCTATAATACATGTTTATCAGAAAAACTTTATGCATAACTTGAAATGACTTGTTGGCAGTGCAAAGATAGCCCATTATAATCGGTACATTTCACAAATCATTAGATTTGAAATTCAATGCTCAGCATAAATCCATAGAAAAGTTTATAATGTTACAATATCTAGTAAATATAAACAGAACAAAATGTATTTATCTCAATTTCACTGCCCATCATATCACAAAATTCACATTCAGGAGAAAAATATGCAATGTCATTGATGCTTAATTCACTTTGTTTTAATAAAAACAATGATTTTTTATACATGACAAAACATTTAAAAAATATCCCAGCCTTGTTCTTGATATACAGGTTATATAAATCACATTAAAAATGTTTAGATATTTATTAAAGTTAGAAATTCATTTTCATTATAATCAGCACACTTAACTTTCATGGCTCTTATGAAATTTTTTTTGTTTCTTAATATCCTGTCCATACTGAAACAGAAGGTATAAATAGAAAACTGTTTTTACAATTCAACACAGCAAATTTCACATTTAATCCATACTATAAATAATAAAAACATTATTATAATTTCATAACAATGGCATCTTAAGTTTATCACTTTAATTCTTCAAGTAAAAAGATTTTTTTTTTTTTTTTTTTTTTTGTGTGTAATAATACCTCCCTTGCTTTTTTGTCTCTCTCAAGAATTTCAATAACTGCATGTGGAAATTTATGTCCAAAGAACAAAATCTGGCTGTATAAATTTCTACATATATGAATGAAATTCCTACAAATTATATTTTATACTTTATGCAAATTTGCTATTCAGAGAGAAAGATTAATGAGAAAGGAAAGAAGGATTAATGACTTTATTTTAGAATTCATACAATGATCAACCACTTTTCAGATACAGAAAACAAATCTTATATACAGCAGTGTACATTACTCAGTTATGTAAAAACTAGCCAGAAGTGTGTATGGCATAACAAGTTTCCACAAACAACAAGAAAAATTACATCTACAATACTATGGGATAAAAGGTAATATCTAGCATTATTATTCTATTATCTTTTAAAATCTGAAGACTAATGGCAAATATCGGTTATTAAATTATATAATGAATATCTGGACATATTTAATTAATGAGGCAACCTGGTCAAGATAAATTTCTTAAGATATCCAAGTATAACATACTTCTCTCTTTCTCTCCACAAATAAAACGTATTAAGTGATAGTAAGTTGTAATTTGTATGTACAATTTGAAACATCCAACAGCTAATTTCAATTATTCTGTTATGGTAACAGAATAATTCAAAAAATTCAAACATTACATTTCATGTTTAAAATTTAATGTTGATAGCTGGTATTACAAAGAATTTTCTATCTTTTCTGCCTTTAATAAGTCTAAAACCACTTTGCCAAAATCAAACTCCCTTGTAAATACTTCATTGTTTTAAAAAATCTTAGCAAGCTTTGTTTGCAAATATATTAAAGTTTCCACACCAGCAGCATTTTACATAAACCATATAGAATTATGTAAACTTCTTGTAAACATTACCAATACTGTATGTTACAGGTAAATTTATTCACATCAATGATCTGTACCTGTTACAAGGGAGAAAGTGAGAGAGAAAGAGAAAAATTTCATTTATTTATTTATTATTTTTTACATGTTACTGGTATTTCATACTTAACATTTAACTCGTGTTTGAATTCTGTTACCACAATTACTACTCATGTAAGATGATACTGTATAACTCAAAGACTGGATTCATTTTTGTCTTCTTTCAAATTTTCAAATGATGATGTGTACTTTAAATAAATGAATACTATAGAGGAAGGATATGTCACCACATATGAGTTTCCCTAATTTCACCAATTATCTGACCTGCTTTTTGTAAAGCCTGAAATGAAACAATGAATATTTTAGAATATAAATGTCATTTCAGCAGTATTATATTAAAGCATATACTGAATGAATGGACAAGTGTGACTATTATTTCAACTATTTAATATTTCTCCCTGAGAGTTATATTTCATAAATCTACAGTCAAACAGAATGAATACATGATACAACTTTTAAATAGCAAAACCATTAAAAAATGACTATAAAATTACAAATTACAGTATGAAGCAAAATTATTGAAATGTCTTAACATATTTAAATAAATGATGAAACACTGGGTTATTCTTGAGATTTCATCAAACCATAAATGAACTTAGTCGCAGTTACAATCTAGAACAGTCCACATTTTGCAAATATAGACTATGGCAACAAAAATTCACATGTTTAAAAATTTAATAATTAATTTAATTTGTAACAGCTGGTACAACAACTTAAAAGATTTTCTGTATTTAATATTAAGTATAAATAATTTAGCTACAATCAAACACCTTTGTAAATACATGATGTTAAGAGGCTTCCTGATCAGTTAGTGTGTAATTCCAAAATCAAACCATGAAATGTATAAACAATGGTAGTGTCACTGCAATTAAAAAAAAAAAACTATCCATAAAAAACTATTTCAATAAAAACTGAAATCAGACAAAATACATTAAACACACTAAACCCTGCAAAAAATCAGTCCATCCACTTTGTAACATTTCTATGTGATCAAGTATCACTAAACTGAAGCTTAAGAAATGCATTCATTTTTGTTCAGCAAATATCAAGAACTTCTCATTCTTTTACTTAAATAGACTGTAACTGATACAAAGCTCGAAATTATGACAAACTCAAGAGCATACTATCTCTGTTCTGTTCTAATGGCAATGTAATCTGTCCTAATTGGAACATCCATATAGGTAGCTACTCCCTGGGACAGTATAGCATGATCACTGTCAGGTGGTAGTAAAATAGTCCCACTGTTAACGGAGATCCCTTCTGAAGCTATGATCAAATATGCTGCTTGAGGAGTTGTCTTGCAATAGATTTCATTATATTAGCCTCCATTTTATACCAGATAGATAGCCTCAAACACATTGATACTTCGGACATTACTGCTTTTTTGCATTTCTTTATGAACTCGGCTCAAATCAGATACAATTAGCAATATTCTTCCTCCTCTCTTCTGTTCTATCCTTCCCAAAAATGCTATAGCCTGAAAATTTATTTTCACATAAAGGATTTAGAAGTTTTAGGAATGACCTCTATACCTCAGTTTAGACGAGCTCTTTAGTTGGAAAGACCTGGATTCAAGAGGAACCTTCATCAGGTTTTCAATCAAATGGTGAGTTAGCTAGTCTCATACAGAAGTGAAGAGTTTGTTTTTTTTTTCCTAAAAAATTCAGATTTTTCATCCCTTAAAACAGACAAACTGGCTGGAAGAATATACACAATATATGTATAGACACAAAACACTTTGGGAATAAGGATTAACCAGCCTATTTTGTCAAATTTGGTTCCAAATACCTGAATGGTGAAGTCAAGAAGGAAGGAAGCAAGGACAGAATGAAAGGGGGGGGGGGGATTTCTAATGATATCTGATCTGAGCCCAGCAATAATAATGTCCCATGTAGAGATGAGTTTAAGGCTAACAGGATGAAATACATAGCAGGGTGTTGCTACAGAACCAGCACTTCAGCTGCTAGGGATGATGATGAAATGCATCACCAAATTACCCTGATGAGTATACTAAACAAGTTTAGTATACTCATAATTTAAATCACCCATAATCATTATGGGTGATTTAAATTATCCAAATTGGTAGAAGAGAAATCTCATGATAAGAATGAAGAATTTATTGAGCTGTTGCAAGACAACTTCCTCAAGCAGCAAGAAGAAGGAACTTGAGACCAAAACTTGAAAGAAGGAACTTGAGACCAAAGAGGATTAGATTTGATCACACCATCACAAGGGATCTCAGTTATAGTGACAGTGGTAATACCATGCTATCCTGGGAAGCAGTTAATTATATGAATGTTCAAATTAGGATATGCTACATGATGCTACAAAGCTGGAAATTACGACAAACTCAGGAGACTACTATATTTGGTCTCATGGTATCAGTTACTGAATAGAAAGATATAATCAGTGCATAGAAAGCTTTGAAAAGATACTTAAAAAGAGCAGTATCTGAACATATCTGTAGTTTGAAGAACAAATAGGGTGGGAATGAAAGGGATGAAATATATAAAGTGTAGGCCAGAAATGTTACAAATACTGTGTGGAAAGCTAAATCAGTATACGAAAAATTGGCTGTGTAGGCTTAAGGCAAACCAAAGGGATTTTATTGTTATGCTGCATGTAAAAGAAAGAATGAAGATAGAAGAAAAACTTTACTGAATGCAGATGACACCCTAGTGGTGAAGCTGATGAGAAGTAATGAGTGTTCACTTTGCTAAGATCTATTAACCAGGTGTATGTAACATGGCATAAGCTGCTACTATTACATTGCATGAAAAGATAGAAGTGCACAAGAATGAGTTGAAAAGCTATTACATAACGTGGAAAAGAATTCAGCAATACAGGATAGATGGGAATTAGCACTTATGCTAAAGGAATGTTCACCTGGGCCTTGACACATTTGAATTATTGAGTCCAGCTCAGAAAAAATAGCACAGGAATGGAAAGAATGTCATGATAGTCCAATTATATCTGGAGTTGATCTTCACCACCATGCCAGAATGATGAATAAAAAGTAACGATGAAGTGATTCCCATTTAGTCTTGAGCAGGATAAAACTAAATTTCACATTGAAAAGAAGAGCATGTAAGAAAGTTGTAAAACAAGTGTTCTTTGCCAGGTTGGCTAGAAAAAGTGTCTTAGAAGACAGAAATATTCATAAATACACACAAAAAACTCAGCCCACTACAAAGCCAGTATAGAAAACCTCTCACTCCAACATACTGACATAATGATCAGTTTTGATGTCTCCTATATATTCACAAATGTCCCACTCAAGGAAACCTTAGAGCTCATCCAAGCCAAATTTCCTCCTGATATCTCAGCCGTATTTCAGTTCACAATGAACTCAGGCTATTTTGTTTGGCAAGGAAAATTCTACAAACAGATAGAGGGGACAGCCATGGGTTCACTACTCTCCCCCACCCCTGGCCAACTTCTTTATGGAGACTTTTGAAGAGAAAGCCTTAAACTCAGCCCCACTAAAACCCACTGTTTGGCTTCGCTACGCTGATGATGTGTTCGCTATTTGGCCACATGGCTCAGATACACTCCACTCCTTAACACAAACAACCAACACTCCCAGAATCCAGTTCACCTTAGAAAAAGAGGAAAACAACAGTCTCCCTTTCCTAGACACTCTAATCACTCGCCAGCCTTATGGATCCTTGGTTGGTTTTCTCTGTTTACAGAAAACCAACCCATACAGGCAGATACATTCACCAGCAATCTTCCCCCCCCACCACACACAACAATATGGGATTATAAAAACACTATATAACAGGGCAAAATTAATCTGTTTAGATGACAATGCCCTAACCACTGAACTAAACCACATCCTTAACACTTTCTTAGTGAATGGCTACAACCCCCAAAAAATCCAAAAAAATATTAAAACCAGTCCTCCCCCCCCCCCCCTTCATAACAAAGATTACACTAAATCCATCACCATTTGCTATATCCGGGGCACCTCTGAAAAGTTAACCAAAATCTTTAAAAAAAAAATATATATATACATATGAACTGACTTCTTGTTACAAATCATATAAAAAACTGGCATCCCATAACTGCTCCACCAGACAAACCACTTCTCCTAGACCTACCTGGGGGGGGGGGGGGGTATACCAGGTCCCTTGCAGCTGTAAACTGTCCTACTTTAGCCAAACAGGCAGGACAGCAAATGTCAGGATTTCGGAACACAAAGACTACATCCAGTTTCACCAGTACAGTCACTCTGGGCTTGCAGACCATGCTCTGGATACCTGCCACAGAATACGTTGGAAGAAAGCCACGTTACTACACCACAGCAAATTTAAATATGAAAGATTGTTCATTGAATCAGCCTCAGCTCCAAAAAACTTTCCAAACCTAAACAAATTTGGGTGCATGAGACTGCCCCAAATTTGGGAAGCTTGCATCTTGAGAACTTCAGCCCAACAGCCAAGGCAACCCAATATAGCCCACTAAGGGGCAATATATTTCATTTAGGACTCTAGGAACAGTAGTTTTCTCTCTTCTGCTTCATTTGCTTTTTTGTAGTGCCTGCATGCACGTGCCATAGTTGTATGTGTTAAATTGTGAATGAAACTATGTTGTGTAATTTATTTTTTTTCATTCACATTTAACATTGCTTATTATGTATTAATCATGATTTGTATAAAAATTATTTATTATTCCTTAATTTAGGATTACTATTTAAATATTTATTCTAAACTGAACCTACTATTAATTTATTAAGCAATAATATGTGCAGAATTTATAATAGCTAAAGTATATATATGATGCAACGAAAAGTATTAATATAATTAATTCTATACGTAATGAAAAAGCTGATTAAGTAGCTTAAATATTCTGTTTATTCTTATTTGTGAAAATTTAACGTTATGTAATCAATCATGTAGTTGTAGAGCATTGTATTACATTAGCGAAATGTTTGCGTTCATTTGTTGTCATGGAGACGCATGAAATAAACAAGCACGAGTCGAATAAAGCGTGACCTTCGGACTGAAAGGAGAGGAAAGATATTATATAGAAGATTTTTAATTAGAGAGAAGAGAGGAAGTTTTTGCAGAGCGGGAAGGAAGGTAGGATACAAGCAAAAGAAGTGGAAGAAAATTATAAGTTCTCTAGGGCAGAAATTCATGAGAATAGTGTATAGAAGTGAGCCAAAACATAGTGAATCATATACTTAGCTGCAAGTGAAGTCAGCTGTGTTGTAAAGGAAAATTAATGCCGTATCCGGATAAATAAAGAACTGGACATTCAATGGAAAATTCTGATTAGTTCCAGTTAGTCTAGGATTACGTCTTAATTCTATGTTGCCCTGAGAAGAATTATATTGAAATTAACTAGTTTGAGAAAAGTAAACAAGGAAGGATATCAGTGCCTTATTGATGTGTTTTTTTTTTTGAGTAGCAAAGCGCAATTAACAGTAGTTCAGTTAAATCGTTGGAGAATTTTTATTAATGTGTTCCACTAACGTAAATAAGTTAATTCATAAGTGTGCTCACAATTGATTGATGTATTGAAGATTGTATCTGGTAAGAGTAGTCATACTTGTTTGTTTATTCTAACATTAACATATCTTCGAAGTTCAAAGTCCGAAATAAGATTGCTTGGAATATTGTCTACCTTGATTAGTGCTTCCTGTGAATTTAAACATTAGGTACAGCTGATAGATATGTGGAGACTGATTAAATAAGAAGTTTCGTTTTATTAACTTGAGTTAAGAAAGCTTGTGATTTTGAAGCTGTGAATTGTATGTGAAAGTTTAGAACATTGAATTGGCATGAGTGACTTAGCAAGATGTATTAAGTTGATTGTATTGTTTCATTTTAAAGCAGAATTCATGTATTTGTTATATATATCATATATTAAATGTTTAATTTTGTTAATCTAAATATTGTGTTTGCCTGAATTCCCTTTTATTGCACCGTTCATAAATATTCGAATCTTGCAGGAACCCCAAGTGGAATAGTAAATAATTCGGCCTAAATAAATGAGGAGACTGCTAACTTAATTAAGAATTGATCCTACTATTTTATATAGACTAATCTAAAAATAGGGTGGCGCAGTATAATTATAAATTTCCCTACTTTTGGATCGGTGATCAATTTGCAATTAGTTGTTATATTGATAAGAGTGACTTGAACCAAGATGGTGGATTTAGAACATAACATGAAAATAGAACGTCACGACATATGTTCCCATGAAGATGGCAATGTGACATTGTCGAAATATAGGAGGTATTTATTAAAGTTTCTTTTAATTAATATTCCAGTATACGTTGTAAATTCCTTAAATAATTTAATAGTCACTAATTATTAAAATAAAGGAGAATTACTTATATTAAATTTTTACTTTGGTTAGCTTTGTAAGTTTGATTAGCGAGTCATTTGTACTTGACAAGAAATTATATTCCTGTTTTTATCCTTTACCCCAATGTGAGCAAATAAAAGTCTGCATGTGAAGTAACCTCACATGGCTAGGTTACTTGAATATGAAGGCAGATCGCCAAGTCAAATTGTTCCCAGTATCCCATAATATACAGCACATGTGGATTTATTAGGTAGATGTGATACTGTTTAAACACCTACCTTTAACATTTCAGCAGCTTCTTTGCGTCTAAGGGCAATGTGTTCCGATTCTTGTAACAGTTCTAGAAAGTGATCATGCTTATACAGATGGGTGACCAGTTCACTCTGTAAGTTGTCTTTTACATAATTTACGAGGAAATTCATAATTGCTTTAGGAACAGAATCCTGAATGTTTTTCCTCACAATCAAAAAGTATGAGTGAATAAGTCGTTCTGAAAAATAAAATTAGTTTTTCTTGTTCTGAACAATTTACCAGTAAAACATTTCATCTTTTGTAAGACCAATTATTAAATGCATATGAATATAATTAAAAAAAAAAAGCCTGATTTTCATGATAAAAAATACTCATCACTGCTATTTGCTGTAAGTAAAAAAAGTGATAAATTAGAAATAACTCATATAATTTTTAAACGTTCTTATAATTCTGAATTAAATAGATATTTTGTTGGTATTCAATTCCAATCAGCACAATGAATTGTTAATGTATATTTCATAACAAACACACATTACAGTATTAATATGGCTACTCATAGTATACCCCCCCCCCCTCCCCCGGTTACTTTAACGACTATATCACTGTATCTAAGAAATTACATTCCCAAATATTCACTTTAAATTTATTTTTTTGTTCTTGAAAAGTAAAAGTATTCTTTAAAGATATACATTTTTCTGTTTTGCAATAAAATTCTCATAACACACACACACACAAGCTACAGTTTTATGTGTTAACATCTATTTATTAAAAATAAAAAAATAATGAAGAAAGCAAACTAATTTAAAAAGAGTAAAATTTGTATGACAGCTTCTTTTTTTCAAATGTTACTCAATAGGGGTTAAATGTATTAGAATGCAACAACCCAACTGTTCATTAGAATTTTTTTAATTTCTAAATTCTGAATTTTTGTCAATAAACTGCAACTTCAAATTAATCAAGCAGAAACAGTTCACTAATAAAATCATTTTGCTTCCTGGTTTAATTAATTTTCAGAGAGGTACAAATTCCTCATCAGAGAAGGCTGTTTTTGTAGATATTATTTCTAGCAAGGGACACTGAATGAGTAAGCCAAGTAAGGAATATATTTGGCTTTACCATTTACCATGTAAGGAATGCAAAGAACTAATATACACTTTCTTGTTGCATGCCCTATTATTAGCTCTCTTGGATACTGAATGAATGAGAATGAGCTTGCAATTGAAGAATTAGTTCTGCATATTATAGTGACAAACCAAAAATAAAAATGATGGTGCAACATAATGAAATGTCATTTTAGGTGGGGGGTATTCAGGTGTCATCTACTAAAGCAAATTGAATCACATCAGAATTGAAGATATGGAGCATTGATGGAAGAAGAATTAACATAAGCAATTTCAAATAGTGATTGTGACTGTGGTTCTACAGAAGGTTTAATAAGGAAGAAATGTAAGAATTTCTCAAGTCATTATCAGAAGGCAGCTAAGAAAAAAAAAAAAAATCTCTGTTGAAGATGTAAACAGCAGAATAGGAAATGAATACCAGATATGCAAAAATGTTTGGGGAAAATTTGGAGAAAAGGGTAAAAGTAATAATAATGTAAGCCTGCTGAATTTCTGTTCAGGACATGGATGGTCATCACTAATACCATGTTCCTGCTGAAAGCTGATCATGAATTCACAGAGAGAGAGCACATGCAAGATAACAAAAATCCTACTATGAGGGTGGTCTGAAAAGTTCCCAGCCTCAACCATAGATGGCAACACTATCAGCAAGATTTTGTTTTTCCTAAGTTGGTACACCTTTCATAAACATCCAAGTGGAATTGCAAGTCATTCTATCAAGTAGTTTTTATACAGCTGTCTGAAGCAAAGAATGGGTTTTCCTCAACACACTATCAGGTTGATAGCCAACTTGTATAAGGAGCAAGAAGCCACAGTAAGAAAAGGTGTTGGATTGACTGACTGGCTTCAAAGTTGGAAAAGCAGTTAGACAAGGATGTTTACTTTCTCCTCACTTGTTTAGTATATATGCAGAGGACATCATGTGTGAAGCATTGGATGAGCTCAGGACAGGAATTACGATAGGAGGTAGATTGATCAGTAATCTGAGGTGCGCTGATGATCCTTTGTAATGACATGGAAGAACTAGGACTAATTCTTGACAAAGTTAACAAGATCAGTAATAACAGAGGATTTCAACTCAATTCTAGCAAGACAAAGATCATGGTTCTCAAAAGAAAAACAAACAGAGAAGCTCTTGAGAAACAAATGTATCTTAATGGAGAAAAAATTGAGGAAGTCAGCAAGTTTGAGTACCTGGGATCCATTATTAATGTGAAGAATTACTGTTCAGAAGATGTCAGAAAAATGTTAGGAATGGCTAAAACAACAGTCAGAGACCTGTCTAAAATCTGGAAGGATGGATCTATCTCCATGGGAACAAAGTTGAGGATTTTAGATGAAGTTGTTTTTCCAACAGCGACTTATGGATGCGAGATTTGGAACCTAAAGAAGTCAGATAAGAAACGGATATCTGCTTTTGAGATGTGGTGTTACAGAAGGCTGTTGAGGATATCATACACTGAAAGGCGTACAAATGAATGGGTGTTAGAAAAGATTAGTAGAACTTTAAGGCTCCTTAAGGATATTGACAGAAGAAAGTTAAAATATTTTGGACACAAAGAAAGGATGGAAGGAAGACTTCTCAGAACAGTAATAGAAGGTAAAGTTCCTGGAAAAAGAGGCAGGGGTAGACCATCAATGAGATGGATGGATGGCGTGTGTGGAGTGACTGATCTTCAGAGAGCTGAGGCTGCCAGAAGGGCAAACAACAGGACTACATGGAGAGGCCTAGTGTGGAACATCATCGAGCATTGGAGTGACCATATGGCATCTGTAGATGCCTAGTGAACACAGACAGACAGACTGAAGCAAAGTGTTGTCTGTATTCCTTGAATGGATAAAATTGAGTATTGTAAAATTCTTTGTAAAAGAAGGTTTAATGCCAAAAAAAATTCATTCGAAATTCATAAAAGTTTATGGGCACTCTTCTCCTTCATTTTCAACAGAAATAGGCTGCTGAGTTTAAACGTGGCCATACCAGCCTTGAAGATGATGCACGTGAAGGATGTTCAAAAAAGTGTAACAACACCAGAAATCATTGATCGAGCACACGATATGGTATTGGATGACAGCTGAGTCAAAGTGTATGAAATTGTTGAAACTATAGGCATTTCAAAAGAACATGCAGGATGTATTTTGCATGAAGAATTGCAATTGAAAAAGCTTTGTGCAAGATGGGTGGCATGCTTGCTCACAGCAGATCATCGATATGTTTTGTTTATTAATTATCTTGAAAATGATAAAACAATAACTGGGGAATATTATTCCAATCTTTTAACCAGACTAGATGAAAAAATTCGTAAGAAAAGACCCGGTTTGCAGAAGAAAAAATTATCTTTCATCAGGATAATGCACCTGCCCCAAAAAGTGTGGCAATGGGAAAATTAAGGGATCTGCACTATGAATTGTTGGAACATCCACCCTATTCCTCAGATTTCTCCTCCCAAAACTAAAATTCATTCTCACTGGTCAGTGTTTTTCTTTGAATCAAGAGGTGATTGCAGCTGTAGAGGGGTATTTTGCAGATCTTACTGAGAACCACTACAGGGACGAGATAATGGTGCTGGAGCATTGCTGGAATAAATGTATTAGTTTTAAGGGAGATTATGTTGAAAAATAAAAATAATTTTGAAATTATAAATCCGTTTTTTCAGACCACCCTCATATATTATTTTGATAGTGATATCAGATCTGGTTTGAGATACAAGCCAAAGCTGTATAACTGGGTGGAGAAGACCTCCATGCAGCCTTTTAAACTTCTGACCTAAAATCCAATCTTTGCCTTCTCGTGGTGCACCCTGTTAAGTATCTACCTGGATAATGAACGAACAAGAATCCCAGATTGCCAGGATAGACTGGCAATCTGGGATTCAGTCAACCAAACTGTATTTTTATTGGCTTAAACTGCAATGTAAAATGATGGCACCACATGACAGAATTTCATACCAGCCAGAGCAATGCCCAGTTAAACAAGCCCCCCCCCCCAATAATATTTTCATAATATTATGAAAATATTATGGATCTTTTCATAATAAAACCAATAATTTAATTAAAAAACATATGCTGAATTGGTATGGGAAAAAACCCCTAGAATCTAGACATCCTGTACTCAGAATGTATAGCGTCCCTAAACTGCATAAACAAAACTTGTCCTTGAAATCAATTGTTGATCAAGATTCAATCCAACTCTTTTATAATCTAAACATTTGGCAAACTTACTCAAATCTCCATCAATCAAGCATCTTATGTTAAGAACACAATACCACATTAACTCCTACTGATATAATTGCAAGGCAGGACATAGTAAATCTTTTCACAAATGTTCCAATAATAAAAATCATACAAATACTTTCCAGAAAGTTAGTGCAATGTTTAAATAGATCCAGAAACTGGATCTATTTAAACATTGCACTAATAGTACTTTTTTTCAAATTTGAAGAATATTTTTTTGAATGGAAAGAAGGATTAACTATGGGTACTACCCTCTCTCCTGTGTTAGCTGACCTATTCATAGAGTGCTTTGAAAAAATAGTCCTTTAGTACCAAGGAATACAACCAAAAATTTGGTGATTAATTCAGTCTCATTCACAAAAAAACACCATAGACTTCCATAAGGAACCTTGCATTTTAAAAGAAGAGGTTGAAAAAAAAAGCTCTAAAAAAATCCAGAAAAGGGAAAACCCTGGGCCACGACCAAATACCAAGTGAACTTCTCACATGTCTAGGACCCATAGAAAGTGAAATCATCAGAAAAATTTTTAATAAAATCTGGGAGATTGGCCTGATGATTGGGTAAAATCCATTTTTATCCCAATACACAAAAAAGGAAATGTCAATGACTTAAACTTGACTTATCTAGGCACTGTCAGTCTGAGGGGACTTTTGGCCTCAAGCACCATGTGATGCCATTGGGCAGGGTCCTCTGTGACTATCTGCCACGTTCCAGTCTCCAACCCGATAGCCTGCAGATCCTCCTCCTGATCTGCCCATCTCCTTCTCTGTCTCCCTGATCAGGATCGGACCTCCCACACTTGTCTCACAGTCCTTTCGGGGCCCATACGGTGCAGGTGCCCCAGCCACTGAAGACGCCGAGCTCGCAGCTCTGTCAAGACATCTGCCGAGTTGTACAAAACGTGTATGGCAGCATTAGACGCCTCCTCCAAACTCCTCCGTCTGCCATGACCCCTCCATAGATATGTCGTAGCATCTTATTCTCCAATACTCTCAGGTGGTTGGCTTGCTTCACAGTGAGAGTCCACGCTTCGGCACCACAGAGGAGAACAGGTCTGATCAAAGTCTTGTATAATCCCACCTTTGTAGTCCAAGACAGTAAACGTGAGGCAAAAAGGGGGACGCACTTGGTAGTAGGCCACATTAGCAGCATTCACCCGACTCTGGATATCAGCTTCGACTTTGTTGTCGTCAGTCACAATAGACCCCCCAGGTACCTGAATTCTGTCACCCTCTCAAACTGAGCAGCTCCCTCTAGATCTTGAGCAGTATGGTGACTCATGGAAAGGTACATCGTCTTCTCAGCATTTATCTTCAAGCCAACGTCCTCCGCAGCTTCCTCAATAGCAGTAACCAGTGCCACTGCATCGTCCCGTTGGTGTGCCATGACATTCAGGTTGTCTGCGTAGCCAAGAATACCAACCTGCACCCCCATGTTGACTCCACCCACCATTTGCTGTATGTTTCTAATTACTTTTTCCAGCACTAGATTGAAGAGAATCGGGGAAAGTCCATCACCTTGCTTCACACCGGTCTGTATTTGAAACGGGTCTGACATGTCACCTTCTGCTTTCACTCTTGGTCTCGAACCAGCTACACACACCTGCACCATTTTTTGGAGTTTTCGAGGAATTCCCAGCTCTTCTAACACCTGCCACATTTTTGGGCATATAATTGAGTCATAGGCTTTAGAAAAGTCTATGAAAATATTATGGACTTCCCGGTTATATTCCCAGCATTTTTCAAAAACTTGGTGCAGCGTGAAGAGTTGGTCTATTATAGAATGGTTCCTCCTAAAACCCGTCTGGTAATCGCCAAGGCATTCTTCTGCATATGGTGTGAGGCGTATTAGCATGATGTTAGACAGCACCTTGCAGCCAGTCGTCAGCAGTGAGATGCCCCTATAGTTGCCACATTGAGACTTATCTCCTTTCTTATATACAGTGATCAGCGCCTCCTTCCACTCATCAGGCAGACGTTCTTCCTGCCATAGCAGCTGCTCCAGCAGGACATCCCCACCATTCTTCAGAAGCTCTGCCGGAATACAGTCCACTCCTGAAGCCTTGTTATTTTTCAGCATGCAGATAGCACGAGTAATCTCACTAAACATCAACTCTTCAATATATGGTTCAGCAGTTTGATAAGGAATATGGTTCTCCAGTATTAATGTTCCAGCATTGATTTTCAGCAAGTTCTCAAAATATGTACGCTACTGAGCGAGAGCGTCTTTTGAGTTTGTTAGAAGATTTCCACTCTCATCTCTTATGGTTGCCGCTTGTGTTGCCGCTTATGGTTGCCGCTTGTGCTCAGACACAAGCGGCAACCATAAGAGATGGTTGCCGCTTGTGTCTGAGCACAAGCGGCAACCATCTCTTATGGTTGCCGCTTGTGTCTGAGCACCTCACATGGCTTTAATCGTCCGGTATATTTCCCGGCCATTATTCACCATCCTATTACTCTCTATGCTAGCCACCTTCTCATTGAGATATTTCTATTTCACCCTTTCATATGCAGCCTTCTTCCTGCTGTCTGCTAAGTAGCTCAATAGTGCTTCCTTTTGTTTTGCTACAGCTTCTTCACACTCTCTATTAAACCATGCCTTTCTTCTCTTTCCCACAGTCCTCGAGGTGGCAGACGCGACAGTATTTTTGATAGTGTCCCACATCCTATCCGGATCACCCTCCTCCTGTAGCTCCTCAAAGTAGTTCTGCAGCTCTAACTGGAAAGCCCGCCTGCCTCCCGCTGTTTTCAACTTGTCCACGTCCCACACAGGTTGTGTGGTAGGAAGCAAAGGCTTTTGGACTGCAATTCTGTGCCTGAAATCGTAGGCTACCAGGTAGTGGTCACTATCTTCGTCTGCTCCTCTAAAACTCCTCACATCCGAGATGGAGCTGTAGTGACACCGATACACTAGTACATGATCTATTTGGTTGAAAGTTTATTTTTCACTTGGTTAGACTATAATAAATTTAGTTTAATCCTTTATACAAGTGCGATCAAACAAAGTTTGCACCTGAAAGTATCTTCAGGACTGGGGTAAGGTAGTACATTAAACTAAATTTATTATGGTCTATTTGGTTAGCTGTTCTTCCATCCGGCGATCTCCAGGTCTGCTTGTGGATGTCTTTGTGCGCGAACATAGTGCTCTTTACAAAGCATCCCATGGCTGAGGCAAAACTCGCAAGTCGGGTCCCATTATCATTGCCCTCTTCGTGCAGACTCTCACTTCCCATGAACGGGCGCCACGCACACACTCTCTCCCCAGCTTTGAATTGAAATCTCCCACCACTAACTTGACGTCATAAGACGGTAGATTAACACAAATGCGCTCAAGCACTTCGTAGAAACAATCTTTGGCTTCCTCCGAGCTCTCTTCCGCAGGCGCATGACAGTTCACAATAGACATTTTGAAAACGTCCCTTAACTCTAATAGTGCACAGTCGATTGTTCACGGGTTTAAAATCTAATGTCAATGAATGCTATAATTATGGAACTATAGCATTAATCTCACATGCAAGAACAATTCTGCTCTATATTATTAAAGAAAAACTTAAACAATATGTCGAGCAACAGCTTTCTGCAGAAGAGGCGAGTATTAGTTGAGGACGTGGAACCAGAGATCATTTTATCATATGGCCTGGCTGGTTCTAATACCAAATTAGAAGATTTTGTTACCTTCCTGACAACATTCATCCTCAAAATTATACAGAAGAACAATTCATTTGAATTAGAAAGAAATAGGTCTTTACCATTTTTGGATACAATAGCTGAGATATCAAAAAAAAAAAACACACTCAACAGGAAACCAAGTAACACAGGATGTTATCTACACTTATCACAACTCAACACAAAAAATATGCATCATCCATTCCTTACATGATAGAGCCTACAGAATTTCTATGAATATAGAAAAAAGAAACCAAGAGCCACAGTATCTTAATTCTGTCCTTCCAAAAAATGGCCCTAACAGAACATTAGTAAAAAAAATTCTATCTCAAACTCCAAAACAAACAGAAGTACAAATAAACCAAGAATATAAAGGAGCAGCAATTCTCCCATATGTATATATATATATAGGAATGAAGGAAATTGATCAAAATTTGAAAAATGAAATTGACTAAGCATCTAGTAGAATGGCAACAAACTGAAATGCTCCACACTGATTACCACTTTTACTCAAGAGCATTCAAAGAATCAGCTGAAATGATGAAGTATTCTCTACAGTGTAACAAAACAAGGGATGATTTTACATCAAATCCAGTCTTCCTTAATCCATCACTACACACTGTTACTGTATATCAGGTATGCAGCAACCTACGAACCAGCAGCCAGTGTAACAGTGAATGCACGCTTTCCATTGTTTAAACAATTCAAATATTTTTCACTAGAAATGTTAACTGTTATTACTATGCTTGTAGTTTTTTTAATTTATTCCTGCTATTTCCTGATGAAGTGAAACAAAGCACAAAGTATTTTCATGAAACTAGTTGAATTAAAAGAGTTTCTTTTTGACTTCTTTATGTGGTTTAATGCCAGAAAATAGTGATTCTAATTTTGATTCAGCCCACCAAACTGTATTCTTATTGGCTTAAATCAAAATGCAAAATGATAGTACAAAATGACAGAATTTTGACTTATGGAGTTTTACAGTGGCTATACCGCATAATTCAGAAATCCTGGTCAAAGAGTCGATTTCAAGATAATTGGTGTAGAGTATTCCCTGAATGCACTACACCAATTATCTATAAAAAGGGAAATAAAACTGAATGTGAGAATTACAGAGAAATTTCCCTACTGAGATTTCCTGATAAAATTTATGCAAGTATACTTGAAAAAAAGTATAAGAAAAAATTGTGGAAGTGAAGCTTGGAGAAGAACAAGCTGCATTCAGGCTAAATGAAAGTTGTCAGGATCAGATATTCATTTTAAGAACAGTTAAGAAATCATGAAATATAACAAGGGCCTAAATTTAAGTTTTATAGATCTGGAAAAGGTATATGGCAAGGTGACAAGAAAAAAGGTGTTCAGAATGTTAGAACTATATGGTGTAAATGGGATATTGTATCGAGTCACACAGTCTGTATCTGAGTTATAGGTCAGCGTTTAAGATTAAAGGAAGTAGGAAGATGATTTGATGTTAAATCTGGTGTGTGACAAGGGTGCATATTATCTTTACTGTTATTCATCATCTATATGGATCATATTATGAAATCAATTTTGATATTAGGTATTAAACCTGATATCAAAATTGAAGATGTTAATCTCAGCTCTTTACTTTGTACAGACAGATGATGTTATACTACTAAATAAATCCAGTACAAGTCTGAAGGAAAACTTAAAATATATGTTTGAATACCAATATAAAAACAGTAAAAAATATGTAATGCAGATAAAGTTTAGTAAAACTAAAACAATGGCAACAGAAATAGAAAGGAAATAACTAGAACAGGTTAAAAAGTCAGCTACTGGAACAAATCTGAAAACAAACCCCAACTCAACATCACCAGAGTTAAAGATCGGTACTATCAACGTAAGAAGCCTGAATGGCAAAGAAATGGAGCTAGCTGAGGAATTAGATAAGTACCAGATCGACATAATAGGGGTGACTGAAACAAAAAAGACCAAAACTGGTGAGATCTTTCTGAGCAATAAATACAAAATGTTATATTCAGGCAATGACAATCAAGGAAAAGAAGGAGTAGCCATAGTATTCAACACAAAATATGAGGCTAATCTTCTTGAATGGCAGTCAGTCTCAAGTAGAGTAATGTGGGCAAATATGAGAATGGGGAACTGGACAATGAGACTTATTTGTGCCTATGGTCCCACAGAAGGTTCTACTAAGGTAGAAGTGGAGGAATTTTTTGAGGCTTTAGAAAAAGCAACTGACACAATGAAAAAGGAAAAGTTGGTCCTTGTTGGGGATCTAAATAGCAGAGTAGGAAATGATTGTGAGACATACAAAAATATTTTGGGAAAATTTGGAGAAAAGAGCAAAGCTAATAATAATGGCAAATATCTGTTGGATTTCTGCTCAGGACATGGACTGGTTATTACTAACACCATGTTCCAACATAAAAATGTGCACAAATTCACATGGAGAGAAGAGGCTAGGAATAAGAAAAGTCTCATTGACTATGTTATTGTTGATAGTGATGTTTTCTCCCTGGTGCAGGACACCAGAGTGTACAGAGGATTTGAAATTGGAAGTGATCACTATTTAGTCTTGAGCAGGATAAAATTGAATTTCATATTGAAAAGAATAACATGTAAGAAAGTTTTAAAGCGAATAAAAGTTGAGCAGCTCTCAGATGTGAACTGTAGACTAAAATACAGAAATATTATTGAAAAGAAAATGAAAGAGTTTGAGAACAGGAATCAAACCTTGGAGATTCAGTGGCAAACTCTGAAGGAAACATTGATTGATTCTGCCAGAGAGGCATGTGGTGAGGTTGTGTGCAAGGATAAAAAAATCAGAACTCCCTGGTGGACACAGGAAGTTAAAGAGGCAGTGAAGGAAAAGAAGAAAGCATATCAAAAGTTCCTGGCAAATAAGTCAGCTTTTACTCTTACAGAATACAGAAACAAATGTAAGAAAGCTAAACAGTGTGTAAAACTTGCTAAACAAAAGTCATGGGAGGACTTTGGCAAGAATATAGAAAATAAATATCAAGAAGGTGAAAAATATTCTGGAGGTTGTTGAAGAAGCTTAGAAATGGAGGAAAGAGTGCTGTAAAAGGAATTACAGATGATAAAGGTGAAATGAAAACAGGAGAAAAAGATATCCTTGAAGTATGGAGTAATTACTTTGAAAAACTGCTAAATGAAACAAGCAGTGATGACAGCACAGTGATAAAAAACACTGACCAGGCATGCAGTCAGGAATACATATCCATACTTGAAGTAGAAAAAGCCATCAAAGGCTTGAAATGTGGAAAGGCAGCAGGAGTAGATGATATTCGACCAGAAATGCTGAAGTATGGTGGTATAAGAGTCTTACAGTGGCTGCACTGCATAGTTCAGAAAGCCTGGACAGAGGGACGAATTCCCGATGATTGGAGTAAAGCTCTCATAGTACCCATATATAAAAAGGGAAATAAAACTGAATGTGAGAATTACAGAGGTATTTCCCTACTGAGTGTTCCTGGCAAGATCTATGCAAGTATACTTGAGAAACGGTTGAGAAGAATTGTGGAAGAAAAGCTTGGTGAAGAACAAGCTGGATTCAGGCCAAATAGAGGCTGTCAGGATCAGATCTTCACTTTACGACAAATAGTCGAGAAAGCATGGGAATATAACACAGATCTGTATTTAAGTTTTGTCGATTTGGAAAAGGCATATGACAAGGTGCCAAGAGAGAAGCTATTCAATACGCTGCAGTTATATGGTGTCAATGGGGCATTATATCAAGCGATACTTTGTCTTTATTTGAGTTGTGAGTCAGCAGTTAGAATTGAAGGAAGTAGAGGAAGATGGTTTAATGTTAAATCTGGTGTGAGACAAGGATGTACATTATCCCCTCTGTTATTCATTATCTATATGGATCACATTATGAAGGAATGTGGTATTAAACCTGATATCAAAATTGGAGATGTTAATGTCAGCTCTTTGCTTTATGCGGATGATGTTATACTTCTAAATAAATCCGCTACAAGTCTGCAAGATTCTCTGACTAAATTGAATAGCTGTTGTAATAGATATGGTATGAAGGTCAGCAATAAAAAGACAAAGACAATGAAAATAGGCAGAATCATTGAAAATGTCAACTGTGTTGTGAATGGAGAACCTGTGGAACAAGTAAAACATTTCAGCTACTTAGGCACAATTTTTACTGAAGATGGTAAACTAAATATAGAAATAGACAACAGAATCAGCAAAGCTGGTATGGTGGGAAGTCAATTGAATAAATTCATATGGAATAAGAAAGAAATTAGTCGGAACACTAAATTAGCTGTATACAAGACAGTGTTCAAACCAATTTTAACTTATGGATCTGAGAGCTGGGTCAGAAGTAAAACACTTGACCAAAGACTAGAGACCGCAGATATGAGAGTCCTGAGAAAGATTAGAGGCGTGAACAGATGGCATCAATGGCAATATCATATTAAAAACGAGGATATTAGGAAAGAACTTGACATTGTCAGCATCCAGGAATGCGTTAGCAGAGCTAATCTCAGATGGTATGGTCACTTAAATAGAATGGGAGAGGAAAGATTAGCAAAACAAGTGTTCTCTGCCAGGTTGGCAGGAAAACGACCCAGAGGAAGACCAAGATATAGGTGGATTGATACGGTACAAAGTGCCTTAGACGATAGAAATATAAGATCTGATAATGTTGGAGTCTTGACAAGTAACAGACTGATTTGGAGGAAAATTGTAGATAGGAAGTTAGTAATGATGTAATTTTTTCATGTAGTACTGTCATATCCTGTACACCCCTTGAGGGTACATGGCAGGAATTTGATGATGATGATGATGATGATGAGGTTAAAATGTTCAGGTACTTAGACACATTGATTAAGTACAGGTTAAATTATGAAGAAACTCTTAAACACAGAATAAATTTAGGGTAGTCTACTATGACTAAACTTACAAATATATGGTAAAATACACATCTCTTCAAAGAACTTAAAATCGAAGTATATAGTTCATTGGTAATCCCAGGTGCAGAGACTTGGGTCATCAAACAAAAGGAAGAAAAAATTGACAGGTTAAAAACAATGTTTGAGAAAAATAAATAAAACATCACAGACTGAAATTAAAATAATCAGTGAAGAATTACGCTACAATATTTCAGTAATAAAAGAATCAGAGAAAAACAGTTACAATGGTATGGGCATGTGTACAGAATGTCCACTAAAAGGTTTGCTCAAATTCTCCAAAACACAGGAAGACCTAGAAGGAAATGGATAGAAAACACCAAGAGTATAAGGTAGTCTGAACTAGTAGTCTGCTGATAAACTGGACTGGAAAGTTACTGTACATGATAGCCTCATCTCACCTTAAGCAGGTGATGATAATTATTATGGGAGATTTCAACTTCAGGAACACAGATTGGAAGGATGAAAGGACACATGGGAGGAGGAAACTGAATTTATGCAGTTACTAAGTAATAATTACCTGAAATAGAATGTGAAGGAATATACTAGGGATTTATTTCAGAGTGCTAGATCTAGTAACTGTATCAAAGAATTTGTCTATAACCAATATGACCACATTGCCACCAATTGGTGAGAGTGATCATATGATCTTGACCTGGGAGGAGGCCAAATGTGACTTTCAGTTAAGAGGGAGGGGGGTATATGTGAAATTACAAGGATGGTAAGTATGACAAACTTAGAAGATCACTTGAAGCAGTGCCATGGCATGATAAACTGCAAGGCCTGAATGTTGATAGTGAATGGGAAGTGGTAAAGGAGTGTTTGAGGGAAGTAATAGCAGACAGCATACCTAGAGTCAGGAGGATAAATCAAGTGGGAGTTAAATGGATGAATATCATCATTAAGCAGGAGTTACAAAAAAAAAAAAAAAAAAAATTAGTGGAGAGGATTCAAAAGTGAAAGGTGATCAGCAGGAACATCAGCAATACAAAGCACAGGCCTGAAGAATGACAAATATGGTAAGAAAGGCAAAATCAAAGTGCGAGAGGAAATTAGCGGTACAGGCTAAAGTAATCCCAAAGAGTTCTTTCAGTATGTTGCAAGTAAGAGGAAGAATGTTTATGGCAGAATAATTTTAATGAATGTGGATGGTAGGGAGATAACTGAACGAGACAAAATAATTGAATTACTAAATGAACATTTTGCAAGAGTGTCATCCAGATGGCACCATTGTAGTAACAAGACAGGCAAGAGCATACATAAAAATAGAGGTAAATGAACTGGAAGTGCGATATTACAGAACCTTGATGTGAATACTATGGTGTCAGATGGTATATCACCTCAAGTTTTAGGAGAAAGTGCTAGGGAATTGGCAGTGCCTTTCACTACATTGTTTAAGTCTCAGCTGTGGGCTGGTCCAAAAGGATGGAAAGAGGGGAAAATAGTTCCATTACATTAAGGGGACTCTTCAAGACTGAGGTAGAAAATTACCAACTGATTAGCATCCTAGGAATTGTGGCCAAGGTATACGAGAACTTTCAGTGATGAAAATAGTAATGGCAGACTAGAGTGGAAGTTGCTCTAATGTATTTCCGAGCATGTGTAGAAGCGAAAAGCAACTTTCATGCTAAGCATTCAGCTATTTGAAGAGTAGGGAAGAAACACAACAGGATAAAAGCTGTGAAATTTCTGTCTTTAATATATGAAGACTGAACAGAAATTAGAAGAAAAGTTTGGTTTTCATCAAGAAACATGTTAGTTCCAAGTCAGCTACTGGAACAAACGCCAACTTAACATCAGCAGAGATCAAGATTGGCACTATCAACATTAGAAGCATCAATGTAAAAGAAAAAAAAAACTAGCAGAAGAATTGGATAAGTACCAGATGACATAATAGGTGTTGCCAAAACAAAGAAGACAAAACAGATAACATCTTTCTCAGCAACAATACAAGATACTATATTCAGGAAATAACAATCAGGGAAAAGAAGGAGTAGCTATAATATTAAACACTAAATATCAGAATAATCTTCTTGAATGGCAGCCAATATCACATCGAGTGATGTGGGCTAATATTAGAATGGGAAACGGGATAATGAGACATATTTGTGCTTATGGTCCCACAGAAGGCTCTGATAAGGAAGAAATGGAGAAATTTTTGGGGGCATTAGAGAAGGCAGCTAACACAATGAAAACAGAAAAGGTGATACTTGTTGAAGATCTAAACAGCAGAGTAGGAAGTAATTACCAAACATATAAGAATGCTTTGGAAAAATTTGGAGAAAAGAGCAAAGCTGATAATAATAGTAAATACCTGCTAGATTTCTGCTCAGAATATGTACTAGTTATTACTAACACCTTTCAAAATTACTTTCAAAAATAGGCATGGATGGAAAAGACATTAATTAATCTTTACTGGGAACAGACTGCTAGATGAGGTCTCTATTTATTCTCAAAGAGAATAAATAGAGACCTCAGAAGAATTCCCAGTTCAGAAAGGTGTGAGACAAGGCTGTGTCTTTTTTCCGATTCTCATTAACACAGAATATTTAATAAAACTAATAACCTCAAAGGAATCACTGTAGGGGGCAGGAATATTAATAACCTAAGATATGCAGATGACACGGTTCTTCTAGCAGAAAACAAATATGACCTCAAAATTCTTATAGATTAAACCCTCAAGTATAGCAAACAGTATGGCCTCAGTTTCAACTTTAAAAAGAAAAAATCATGAAAATTTCAAGTTTTAGGAGATTCAAGAGAAAAGAAAATACCAAAAATATGCATAATATAAAAGGAAATAAATTAGAACAGGTGCAAAACTACATATACCTCAGACACTTGATCACAGAAAATGACAGGAGAGAAGATGAAATTAGAAAAAGGATTGAAATTGCAAGGTCAACTTTCAACAGGATGAAAAATCTACTAACATCTAGAGAATTAAATCTGAAAAGACTAAGAATCTCCAAATGCTACATATGGTCTACATTATTATATGGAGTAGAGACATGGACACTCTCCAATCTGAGTGTGAAAAAACTGGAGGCCTTTAAAATGTGGATGCTGCGAAGAATTATGAGAATATCATGGAAAGACAAAATTTAGACAAATGAAGAGGTACTAGAGATGGCAGGTGTAAACAGGAGCCTGATGAAAGAAATTAAAAAGAGAAAAGTCAGATATTTTGGACATATTCTGAAGAGACATAACTGCCTACAAAGGACACTTCTCGAAGGAACTGTTGAGGGAAAGAGAAAGAGAGGAAGACAAAGACTGGAGTGGATGAAAAATATAGAAGACTGGACTTATCTCTCATATGAGGAATGCAGCAGAGAGGTACAGAATAGGACATGGTGGAGACACATGGTAGTCAATCTCCTGGAGGGAGAGGACACCTGACAGGACATTACTAACACCATGTTCCAACATAAAAATGTGCACAAATTCACATGGAGAGAAGACACAAGAAATAAGAAAAATCTTAATGCCTATGTTAATTGGCAACAATGATATTTTCTCACTGATTCAGGACAAGAGTACAGAGGATCTGGAATAGGAAGTGGTCACCATTTAGTGTTGAGCAGGATAAAATTGAACTTCATATTGAAAAGAAGGGGGTGTGTAAGAAAGTTTTGAAACAAATCAAGTTTCAGCAACTTTGAGAAGTGAACTGCAGACTGAAATACATAAATATCACTGAATCAAAAATGAAAGCCTGAAAACAAGAACCAAATCTTGGAGATTCAATGGCAAATCTTAAAGAAAACATTGACTGATTCAGCTAAAGAAGCACATGGTGAGGTTGTCTGAAAATAAAAAAATAAGAACTCCATGGTGGATGTGGGAAGAAATTAAAGATGCAGTCAAGGAAAAGAATAAAGCATATGAAACGTTCCTGGCAAGTAATTAAGTAATTCATCTTGTATTCTTAGGGAATATAGAAGAAAATGTAAAAAAGTAAAGCACTGCATAAAATTAACTAAACAAAAGTCATGGAAAGAACATTGAAAATAAATATCAGGAAGGTGATAAAATATTCTAGAGGTTATTGAAAAAGATGAGAAATAGAGGAAAAAGTACTGTAAAAGGCATTAAATATGATAAAGAAGATATGAAAACAAAGGATAAAGATATTCTGGATGTATGGAATAATTACTTTGAAATATTGTTAAAATGAAACAAGCAGTGAGAACATGGTGGTAGAAAACACTCACCAGGAATGCCATCTGGAATATATCTGTACTTGAAGTAGAAAAAGCTATCACAAACCTGAAATGTGGGAAGAATGCAGCTGGAGTAGATGATATCTGACCTGAAATTCGACCAGGCCTTCTGAATTATGCAGTGTAGCCACCACTGTAAAACTTTTATACCTCCAAAAGAATTACAGAGTAATTTCTTTGGGTATTCATGGTAAGATTCATGCAAGTATATTTGAGAAACAGCTAAGTAAAATTGTGGTAGAGAAGAATAAGCTGGATTCAGGCCAAACAGAGGTTGTCAGGATCAGATTTTCACTTTAAGACAAATAGTTAAAAAAATCATGGGAATATAACAAGATTCTGTATTTAAGTTTTGTAGATCTGGAAAAGACATATTTCCAAAAGGAAAGCTGTTCAAAACAATCCTGTAATAAGTTGTAAATGGGATTATATCAAGCAATACATAATCTCCATTTGAGTTGTACATCTGAAGTTAGAATTGAAGGAGATACAAGAAGATGATTTGATATGAAGACAGGTGTGAGACAAGGGTGTACATTAGTATAACTTCATCCTAGTGAGATTACTGCTTTAACCTATGTGACAGAAACTAATGACAGAACAGAAGTGGATGAAATGGAGGTTCTTGGAATATTGCAGAATCTCAATGTAAATAAAGCTGTGGGATTACATGAGAGATCAGCTAGGATTTTGTGAGAATGTGCAAGAGAACTGGCAATGCCTTTGACTAGGTGCTTTAATTTAAGTCTCAGCTCTGGTAGAGTTCCAAGGGAGTGGAAAGAGGGCAAAATAATTCCCTTCCATACAGGGAGGTTCTCAGACTACAGCAGCAAATTATAGACCAATCAGTATATCAGGCATGGTGGTAAAAGTACTAGAAAATTTGGAAAAAAAGAGAATTCAAGAATGGGTAGATAAAAATATGATACTGTATGAAGCTCAACATAGCTTTATGAAGAGTTGGTCATTTCCTAGTAATTTACTAGCTTTTTATAATAGATAAACAGCTGAGTTAGACAAAGGAAATGGCTACATGATGATTTTGCAAAGGATATGTGACAGAATACCACATGGAATTCTGTTATGCAAATTAGAACAAATGGGGATGGATATGACACTGGTTAAGTGGATATCAGGGTGGCTGCTGGATAGATATCAAAAAGTATATGGAGGAGCAGAATCGAGGCAAAAACAGGTAACTAATTGTATGCCACAAGGTTGTACAAATTAAACAGCAATGGCTGGGACCATTGCTGTTTAATTTGTACATAAATGATATACGAAATAGCCTGAAAATAAATATTCAGGTGTTTGCTGATGATGCAAAATTAGGTAGAGTAATAATTAATCAAGGCGATGTGGAAAGCTTGCAGGGCAATTTAAATAGACTGTCAGTATGGGCAAAAGATAATGGGTTTCAGTTTAATGTTGAGAAATGCAAAGTTATGCATTTTGAGATAAACAGATTACAAGCCACGTATCACATTGATGGCACTGTACTCTAGAAAATAGATGAAGCTAGAGCTTTAGGGGTGATGGTAGACAGAGAGTTAAAGTTTAGAGAGGACATATTGCAAAGGTTGCTATGGTAGCCGATAAGATTACTTGGCTATTAAAGAACACATTAACAAGTAGAGTTAAAGAAGTTATTCCTCTTTATAAGGCCTTGATATGTCCACATCTGAATAACTGTTCTCAAGTCTGGTCTCTGGGTTTCTTGGGGATGAGGAAGTGGTGTAGAGGATTCAGATGCGCATCATTGTACGCTTCATATCCATCACATATATCAATGGTATTACCATTTTAATATGCACTTCGCATCCATCGTAACTTGGACGTATATATACGTCTTGGCCGGTAGCGTGGTTAAAGGGGTTTATAGAATAGATGCAGGGGAAATGTTTCAGCACTTGGTTAGAGGAACTAGAACAAGGAATCATCAATGGAAGATGAATAAAGGTGTTGTTAGTAGGGGTGATTTTTTACTTGGAGAGTTGTGAATGAGAAATGGGTTGACAGAGTCAGTTGTGAGTGCTCTGTCTATTAATGGGTTGAAGGATAGGTGTTATAGATTGTGTGGATATAGTGGATCTCCTGTGGTGAGTCTTCAGACTCCATGGAGGTGCCCGCATTATAATAATAGTAATAATTATCTCCGCTGTTATTCATCATCATCTATATGAATCATAATATGAAGGAAAGTGGTATTAAACCTGATATCAAAACTGGAGATGTTAATCTCAGCTCTTTACTTGATGAAGATGATAGGTCCTAAATAAATCCAGGAAAAGTCTGCAGGATTCCCTGACAAAATTGAATAGCTGTTGTAGTTTGAAAATCAGCATTAAAAAGACAAAGACAATGAAAATAGGCAAAAACATTGAAAATATCAACTACATCCTGAATGGAGAAGCTATAGAAGGAGTAAAACATTTCAGCTATTTAGGGACAATTTTTAGTAAAGATGGCAAATTCAACTTGGAAATAGCAGAATTAGCAAAGGTGGAGGTGGTAGGAAGTCAACTGAATAAATTTATACGGAATAAGAGAGAAATTAGTCAAAACACTAAACTATCAGTATACAAGACGGTATTCAAACCAATTTTAACTTATGCATCTAAGAGCTAGGTTAGAAATAAAACTCTTGATCAAGACTGGGGACCACAGAAATGAGTGTCCCAAGAAAGATTAGGGGACTGTATAGATGGTATCAATCACAGTATCATATTAAAAATGAGGATGTTAGGAAAGAACTTAGCATTGTTAGCATTCAAGAATGTGTTAGCAGAGCTAATCTCAGGTGGTATGGTCACTTAAATGGAATGGGAGAAGAAAGATTAGCTAAGCAAGTGTTCTTTGCCAGGATGGCAGGAAAAATACCCAGAGGAAGACTAAGATATAGGTGGATTGATACAGTAAAAAGTGCCTTAGAAGACAGCAATATAAGATCTGATAATATCGAAATGTTGACAGATAACAGGCTAATCTGGAAGAAAATCATTGATAGGCAGTTAGTAATGATGTAACTGTTCATGTAGTACTATCATAAGATCCTGTACACCGTGTACAGGATCTTATGATAGGATCTACATGTCAAGAATTTGATGATGATTATTATCATCCTAAGATCCCATGGAGTCAGACTCATCTAGGAGTTCCTTTTGTCACACACATACACACCCACCCACCCACAGCTCATCTATCTATCTATTTTTCTAATCCATCCCTTAGGACGGGCTGAGTTCCCTAATGATTTATGATGAATTAATGCAGCCAGCTTCTCACACCTCTGCTGCATCAGCTGAGGACAATTATTCATGACTGCAGAACCATGTGTGTTCACAGGGGTCCGTTTGCCTGTTCTGAGGGACAAAAAAACCACACGAGCCGTGACTCATCTTTAGTCGAAAGAGACCAGATAAAGGTTACTAACATGGACAGGAATTGAACCCAGAATAGTTACACTCCCTCCAAAGCACTTCGTCTATACTGACTGAGCTATGGCAGCTCTCAGCTCCTCATACCATGCCTTAAACATATTTAAACTCTTTGCAGACACTACGCTCTCACCCAATGCATTCCATTGATTCACAACTCTCCATGCAAAAAACCTGCTTCTCACTCCTTTGTTCACACACCCTCCCTATTTCCAGGGATGACCTCTTGTTCTTCCCCAATCTCCCACCATTTTATGAAAAACCTATTCAACATTAATCCTATAACTCCTTACTAACTTATACATCACTATCATATCACTCCCTCTTACTCCTATCCACTAGACTCAGCAAAATGCCAGTCTGGTTGGCTGAGTGTTTAGCGTATCTACTCTCCAGCCAAAAGACTGCTGGTTCGATTCCCGCTGTGGGCATGAATGTTTGTGATTTTCTGTGAAAATACTAGTGGTGGGCAGTAGATGGCATTGGTGTAGATGATACGGTTCATTGTTGTAGAGTCTCCCTCGATGAGTCTATGAACTCCTTGCAGGTGTCACGTAATAATAATAACTGCATTGTCTCAACCTTTCTTCATATTCAACATTCCAGAGATCAGAAACTATTTTGGTCAATCGCCTCTGGATGTTCTCCAACAGCTCTTTTGAAAACCAGGTGACCAAATCTGTGCACAGTAGTTCATATGTGGCCTAATCAGATTCTTATATAATGGAACCAGAATCTCCTTACTTCTATAAGTTAGTGTCCTCCACATCCTTCCCATAATTTGTCCTAACTTTGCATCATCTGCAAACAGCTGTATATCAACCATTCAAATCTTTAACAATATCATTAACATGCAGGTTAAATAGCAGTACACCTGAAACAGACCCTTGAGATACAGCACTATTGACTTTATTGACTTTCTGCTTCTGGAATATTGATCCTCAATACACAACTTGTTGATACCTATCAGAGAGCCAATCTCCAATCCAATGCACTAGTCTAATATCAAACCCATTCGCTCTAGTTTGGCTATCAACTCATCATACAGATCTTTCAAAAGCCTTTGCAAAGTCTAAGTATACTACTGTGTATCCATCTTCCACATCCAATGCTGCTATCTATTTATTACAATAAGGTGACAATAAAACTTAACTTCCCTTTAGCAAATCCATGCTGTCTACTAAAGATAATAGCATTGTTGTCAACCCAATTCTGGATCATGATTCTCACCAGTCTTTCCAACACTTTAACCTAATACACACAGATTGGCCTATAATTTGATAGGCGCATACATACAAATCGGCCCATCAGAACACACGCAATTTACAGACAAAAATTACTAGTTGTGGTGGTGTTGGAAGTGGGCGGTGGATGGCGTTGATGGAGATGATTCGTGGTAGAGGTTAGGTGTAGAGAGAATTGTAGATGTCCTCCCGCGATGAGTCTTCGGACTCCTTGGAGGTATCAGGAATAATAATAATAATAATAATAATAATTTGATGCTTGAATTCTGTCACCTACTTTCTTGCCTTCCTTCCACTCCTTTGGAATTTGACCCAATGTAAGACTCATATTAAGCAAATGTCAAGGCAGATGTCAATTCCCTGGCACATTCGTTCAAAATACATGGTGATATATCATCAAGTCCCACAGTCTTATTAATTTATTAATATCAAGTTTGCTTAATTCCCCATATACTTCTTCCTCACAGCCAGTCTCTACTGCTCCTGATCTGCTGCTCTCAAACTCTGCATGATGTCAGATTCACAAGGATGAAAAAACTTTATGAATTTCTCATTAAATATCTCAACTATATCCTCAGTAGCAGTTGTCCTTATACTGTTTTCTGTAATCAATGCTACCCTACCATAATTGTTCTTATTTTTGCGAACTAGATGTCGAAAGAACTCCCTAGGATTTTTTTTTTTGCTTCATTAGCTAATTGCTATTCATACTGAACTTTTGCTACTCTTACCAACTAAGTCAATTTTCTTGCATGTTCTTTTTTATTCCTCATGGAACTGATTATTACCAACCCTCTTATGTTGTCTCTATAATGCCTTTTTATTCTGTATCACATGCTTGATCGTTTCATTCATCAATTTCACACCTATCTTATTTCACCTTCTGACCCTTGGAATACATTTAGATATTGCTTCTACTACAGAGTTCTTGAGTATCACTCAAGCAGCATTGATCTCTTTTCCAACCAAATGTTTATTCCATGCTGCACCTGCAATCTGTCTCCTGAGCTTTTCATAATCACCAGCCTTGTAGCTCCACATATACCATTTCATCACGAGGTTTTCACACTGATGGCAACAACTAGCATAGTCCTCATATCCAATGCCCCTCAATCACTGTATTCATTGTACCAGAAAACAAACCTTGTACATTTTCTTGTTTACCACACCACAAATAATCAAATCAGCATACAATGCCACTTGCAGGTCTTCCATTACCTCTTTCATACTGACATTGTTTGTTTTTGTCTTCTTCACTCTTCCATATCTGAAATTCTCTTCATTTCACTCTGCATCTGCTTCATCCACACCAACTCAGCTTTCAAATCTTTCATTTTTTTATTTTATTTTATTTAAATCATTCACTCTTATCGCCAATATTTTATAGCCAGTCACGCACGCTTCTTCGCATCAATCCCACTCACCTTACCATTAACTGCACTCTGTTTTTTAACATCATCATTGCCCACCATCATCAACATCAAATTGCTGACATGTACCTTCAAGGGGTGTGCAGGATATGATAGTACTACATGAAAAATTTACATCACTACTAACTTCCTATCTACAATTTTCCTCCAAATCAGTCTGTTACTTGTCAAGACTCCAACATTATCAGATCTTATATTTCTATCGTCTAAGGCACTTTGTACTGTATCAATCCTATATCTTGGTCTTCTCTGGGTCATTTTCCTGCCAACCTGGCAGAGAACACTTGTATTGCTAATCTTTCCTCACCCATTCTGTTTAAGTGACCATACCACTTGAGATTAGCTCAGCTAACGCATTCCTGGATGCTGACAATGTCAAGTTCTTTCCTAATATCCTTGTTTTTAATATGATATTGACATTGATGCCATCTGTTCATGCCAATAATCTTTCTCAGGCCTCTCATATCTGCGGTCTCTAGTCTTTGGTCAAGTGTTTTACTTCTGACCCAGCTCTCAGATCCATAAGTTAAAACTGGTTTGAACACTGTCTTGTATACAGCTAATTTCTCACTTATTTCATATGAATTTATTCAAATGACTTCCTACCATACCAGCTTTGTTGATTTTGTTGTCTATTTCTATATTTAATATATCAGTTTCACTAAAAATCGTGACTAATTTCTCACTTATTTCATATGAATTTATTCAAATGACTTCCTACCATACCAGCTTTGTTGATTTTGTTGTCTATTTCTATATTTAATATATCAGTTTCACTAAAAATCGTGACTAAGTAATTGAAATGTTTTACTTGTTCCACAGGTTCTCCATTCACAACACAGTTGACATTTTCAATGATTCTGCCTATTTTCATTGCCTTTGTCTTTTTATTGCTGACCTTCATACTATATCTATTACAACGGTTATTCAATTTAGTCAGAGAATCTTGCAGACATAGTGGATTTATTTAGAAGTATAACATCGTCGGCATAAAGCAAAGAGCTGACTTTAACATCTCCAATTCTGATATCGTGTCTAATACCACTTTCCTTCATAATGTGATCCATATAGATAATGAATAACAGAGGGAATAATGTACATCCTTGTCTCACACCAGATTTAACATTGAACCATCTTCCTGTACTTCCTTCAATTCTAACAGCTGACTTACAACTCAAATAAAGACCAAGTATTGCTTGATACAATGCCCATTGACACCATATAACTGTAGCGTATTGAATAGCTTCTCTCTCGGCACCTTGTCATATGCCTTTTCCAAATCAACAAAACTTAAATATAGATCTTTGTTGTATTCCCATGATTTCTCCACTATTTGTCGTAAAGTGAAGATCTGAACCTGACAACCTCTATTTGACCTGAATCCAGCTTGTTCTTCACCAAGCTTTTCTTCCACAATTCTTCTCAACCGTTTCTCAAGTATACTTGCATATATCTTACCAGGAACACTCAGTAGGGATATACCTCTGTAATTCTCACATTCACTTTTATTTCCCTTTTTATATATGGGTACTATGAGAGCTCTACTCCAATCATCAGAATTCGTCCCTCTGTCCAGGCATTCTGAACTATGCAGTGCAGCCACTGTAAGACTTTTATACCACCATACTTCAGCATTTCTGGTCGAATATCATCTACTCCTACTGCCTTTCCACATTTCAAGCCTTTGATGGCGTTTTCTACTTCAAGTATGGATATGTATTCCTGACTGTATGCCTGTTGAGTGTTTTTTACCACTGTGCTATCACTGCTTGTTTCATTTAGCAATTTTTCGAAGTAATTACTCCATACTTCAAGGATATCTCTTTCCCCTGTTTTCATGTCATCTTTATCATCTCTAACTCCTTTTACAGCATTCTTTCCTCCATTTCTAAACTTCTTTAACAACTTCCAGAATATTTTTCCTCCTTGATATTTATTTTCTATATTCTTACCAAAGTCCTCCCATGACTTTTGTTTAGCTAGTTTTACATAGTGTTTAGCTTTCTTACATTTGTCTCTGTATTCTCTAAAAGCACAAGCTGACTTATTTGCCAGGAACTTTTGATATGCTTTCTTCTTTTCCTTCACTGCCTCTTTAACTTCCTGTGTCCACCATGGAGTTCTGATTTTTCTATCCTTGCAGATTACCTCACTACATGCCGTTCTGGCTGAATCAATCAGGGTTTTCTTCAAGGCTTGCCACTGAATCTCCAAGGTTTGGGTCCTGTTCTCAAACTCTTTCATTTTTTCTTGAATAATCTTTGTGTATTTTAGTCTACAGCTCACATCTGAGAGCTGCACAACGTTTATTCGCTTTAAAACTTTCTTACATGTCATTCTTTTCAATATGAAATTCAATTTTATCCTGCTCAAGACTAAATAGTGATCACTTCCAATTTCAAATCCTCTGTACACTCTGGTGTCCTGCACCAGGGAGAAAACATCACTATCAACAATAACATAGTCAATGAAATTTTTCTTATTCCTTGCCTCTTCTCTCCATGTGAATTTGTGCACATTTTTATGTTGGAACATGGTGTTAGTAATAACCAATCCATGTCCTGCGCAGAAATCCAACAGATATTTGCCATTATTATTAGCTTTGCTCTTTTCTCCAAATTTTCCCAAAATATTTTTGTATGTCTGACAATCATTTCCTACTCTGTTATTTAGATCCCCAACAAGGACCAACTTTTCCTTTTTCATTATGTCAGTTGCTTTTTCTAAAGCCTCAAAAAATTCCTCCACTTCTACCTTAGTAGAACCTTCTGTGGGACCATAGGTACAAATAAGTCTCATTGTCCAGTTCCTTATTCTCATATTTGGCCACTTTACTCTACTTGAGACTGCCTGCCATTCAAGAAGATTAGCCTCATATTTTGTGTTGAATACTATGGCTACTCCTTTTCCTTGATTGTCATTGCCTGAATATAAAATTTTGTATTTATTGCTCAGAAAGATCTCACCAGTTTTTGTCTTTTTTGTTTCAGTCACCCCTATTATGTTGATCTGGTACTTATCTAATTCCTCAGCTAGCTCTATTTCTTTGCCATTCAGGCTTCTTATGTTGATAGTACTGATCTTTAGCTCTGGTGATGTTGAGTTGGAGTGTGTTTTCAGATTTGTTCCAGTAACTGACTTTCTGCCCTGGTTCCCTGGCGAAAATAACTGGGGGCCTTGTTTAACCGGGCGACACTCCAGCCGGCATGAAATTTTTGTCATGTTGTACCATCATTTTGTATTTTGGTTTAACCAATAAGAATACAATTTGGTTGGCTAAATCCCAAATTGCCAGTCCATCCTCGTTCATTCAGTATCCAGGTAGATACCCAATAGGGTGCACCACGAGAAGGTGAGGATTGGACATTAGGTCAGAAGCCCTGGTCGGTTCTCAACATCCGCATTCCTTTAAAGGCTATGTGGAGGTCTCCTCTCAGTTATACAGCTTTGACCATTAAGCTCCCCTGACCCTTGCCCACTTGATCGTTAATTTCACTCTCTTTTTTAGTGTCATATAAGTTATCACCCGCTTTATTATCAATTGAACTTTTTTCTGTGCTATCATTTCCACACACTCTCTGAACATTCACACAATCTTCAACTGCCATGCTAGTTACGATATTATGTTCCGTACTAGTATTTAATCTATTTAAACTCAGATTTAAGTCTCATATAATTCATATATATGAGTTAACACATATATAACTCATATATAGGGTTTATTTCAGTTGAAACTGAGGGGAACTATCACTTGCCAGTACATACAAAAATGGGCCATTTAGGATTCTCAGTCTGATAAGTGATTTCTACCAGTTCATAAAATTTTAGTTATTTCTTCAGATGTTTTCATATAGAAAGTGAAGTTACAGACATGGATGAAGACAAGATATGTTTCCTTCAGTGTTTTGTGATTTAAGATGCAAGAAGAATTTTGCCTTATGTCACTGTCATATAGAGAGAGCAGTTTTGTGTTAGACTTTTTCTTGTGTGATTTCAAGAAGGAATGAGTTTTTCTACAGGAAGCAAGAAAATGAAATTCCAAGTTTCGTCCATATAAGATAATAACCATTGGCTTATATAACAGAAGGAAGGCAGTGTAGCAAAAGTGTTTTTCATCCCATTTGAAGTTGAAGCTGAAGAATATATTGGTGCCTTTCATAGTTAAATAGTTGATTGGATGTTGTATATACAAGGGAATGCTGAAAAGTTGTGATTATCACCACGAAGGAATTGAGGCAGAACCATGTAACTTACACATTATTCTATGTATTCCCCCATGAAGTGTTATGCACTTCTTACAACACTGCCGCATCATTCACAATCTTCTGAGAAAAAAGTATTTCCCTTGTTGCACAAACCAGTCCTCAGCTGCAGATATGATTTCATCATCTGTCATAAATTTTGTTCCTTTCAAGTGTTTCTTTAAATCTGGGAGTAGGAAATAGTCAGATGGGGGCCACAGTGAAAGTCCAAGTTGCATATTGTCTGTTGAGTTTCACAAGCAGTGCGAGCAAGTGCATTGTACTCCAAACGCAACATGCCTCTGCTCAGTTTCCCTACAGCATTTTCCCTTCAGTACCTCCTTCAATTCCTTCAGAACTGTTGAATAAACTGCTGCTGCTGTAACAGTTTCAATATTTTTGAGGTAATTGGTAAGTATTACACCATCCATATACCAAAAGACAATGGCAAGAATCTTCCCTGCAGACTTTTGGGTTTGGAACTTCTTTGGCCATGGAGAACCTTTGTGTCTCCACTCCATTGACTGTTTGGTCTCTGGGTCAGTCATAATAATGAAGCCATGTTCATCAACAGTCACAATACAAGCCAAAACAAATTGCACCTGATTTCTCAAAATGACTCCAAATCCCTTGAGATGACAGCATATGCTCTCTCTTTTGGTCGGTGCATGCAAACATTTGGGAACCCACTTTGCTGAGAACGTCTGCATGTCCAGATGTTGGTGGATAAATGACCCCCAACTCGTTCACTGGATATCCCAAGAGTCTTGGCAATGTTTTTTGGCTGGTATTCATCTATCATCAAGGATCATGACATGCACTGCATTGATATTTTCAGGTGTGATTGCTGTGGAAGGTCTTCCTGACCTGGGGGCATCTGTTGAATCAGGATACCAAGTTTTAAACTTAGCCATCTATCTGGTAACTGTTAGATATGCTGGGTCAGTCCCCTAAAGTATCAAAAAAAGTTTAGTGAATCTCAGTTGCAGACTTTTCTTGAAGCATGCAAAACTTGATGACAGCCTGCACCTCTGTGTCTTTGAATTTCCTCAAAACCTCTGACATGTCTTCTTATGTATCCTAAAAGAAAAAGAACAAATTATTACAATTTTGATGAAACATGGGAGGTTAAAGAGTTTTAAGATATGTTCTTTCTTGTGGATATACAGTTGCTTTCATATAATTTTTGTTTTGGGTGTTTATCAGAACTTTTCAGCCTCCCTCATATTTGTGTGTTTTGTATACTAAAGATTTTTATTTGGTTATGAGTAATGTTCCTTCTAAGCTGTGTTTGTGCACAGCTATGCACACTGATGTTTTTGTTTTAAGAAATATGAAAAGTGGAAGTTAAATGTCAAGTGACAATGCAAAAGTTGAGCACTTCTTATGTTCTGAGCAGTCGTCAAATAGCATAAAAATTTTCTGTGCAGAGCAGTAGCAAGTCTGTGCAGATGGGAAAAAAATAATTAACAGTAGTTTATTACAGTGTATATATAGAGTCCAGCAGAAGGCCTGTGACTAGTGGCATGCCACTGAGCTCTGTTCTTGGACCACTACTAAATTTGTATATGAAAGGTACAGGAAATGATGTGAGAGGAATTATTCAGTTGTTTGCCAATGATGCAAAATTGGGTAGATCAATAGTTAATAAAAATGATGTTAAAATTTTGCAGAATGATTTAAATAGACTGGCAATATGGGCAAAGGAGAACAGATGTTAATTTAATATGGCAAAGTGTTAAGGTTATGCATTTTGGGTGAAAAGGTTACCAGCTCCTGGAGTACAGTTCCATCAGTATTGTATACAGCTGTATACAATACTGATGGAACTGTACTCCAGGAAACTGATGAAGCCAGGGATTATGAGATATTAGTGGATAGGGAGTTGAAGTTTAGAGAACGTATTGCAAAAGTGGCTAAAATACCTCATGGATTACTTGTTCACTGAAGAACATTCTGACCAGAGATAAACAGATTATTATGCCTCTTTATAGGATCTTGGTGAGACTCCATCTTGACTACAGTGCACAGATCTGGTCACTTGGGTTCTTGGAGATGAGGAAATGGAGAAGATACAGAGACGAGTGATCAAGATGGTGGCAGGTCTATGGAATGAAACTTATGAGGATAGGTTGAAAATTTGTGATTTACAGAAATTGGTTGACAGGTGGAAAAGGCAGGGTAATATGATTGAGACATACAAATTACTGAAAGGTTTTTACAAGATTAATACAGAAGAAAGTTTTCAAAACTGATCTAGTGGAGCAAGAGTGTCCCTTAGTTCACCAAGTTCTCCCCACCAGATTTTTTAATTGGAGAATGGTGAATGAGTGGAATAGGTTGCCAGAGTCTGTTGTGGGTGCCTTGACTGTGAATGAGTTCAAGGCAAACTATGATAGATATTGCCCAAATGTTAGATAGTGCTTGGCATAATGTTTAGGATCTCCTTCAACAAATATAAGAATTTCACTCCATAGAGTTGCCTATGCAATAATAACAACAGCAACAATTTCAGTGCAGTTAAAGCTGTATAGATCAGGCTACATGCATTTTAACTGCATATATTTCTTCAACTCCAAGTACATAATTCAAAACCTCTGATATGTCATCTTATATATCCTAAAAGAAAAAGAACAAATTATTACAATTTGATGAAACATGGAGGTTAAAGAGTTTTTAAGATATGTTCTTTCTTGTGGTTATATCAGTTGCTTTCGTTATGAAGAATTTTTCAATGCATTTTTTTTGTTGATGCATGCTATTTTCCAAGGTACTATGTAACATTATTGAGGATCAAACATACTTCACGTAGCAGCTGTCATGGGAATGTCAACTTCAGCCTGATGAAACATTAAATGCCATTTATTAGTTATTAATTTGTGAAAAAATTGTGAATCCCATATGCACTAAGAAGTAATGCTAAAATTAGATTAATCTATGATGAAAGATAAGTACATCAAAATGACGATGCTGTCATTTTCATGAAAATTTTTATTGTCCTATTTCAGTTACTAGCTGATTGTAAACTGACAGATAATGATATAAAACATTAACTCAGAGGAAGTTTCCTTACATTAAAAATATCAGTACAGACTCCTAAAATGCTGTAAACACCAGTGTTATATATAGTGATAACTCAATTACATAACTCTCAAGTAGCTCACAGTTAATGACTAGAAAATTAATTTTCCAACCTGATTGGAAAAGGTTATGATTTTTGTATAAGCACACAAAACTTATATGTATGCTTATATAAGAAATCCTGAAATGGCTTAAATTAAAAAAAGTACTATGTTTGGTTCAGAACATGGTTTTCAGATTATCTAACCCTCAGCCCATCCAGAGTACTATACTATGTATGAGGAGCTACCCAAAAGTTTGGGGAATTTGACCATTTAAAAAAAAAAAAAAAAAATTACTTTCCCTAAGTCCATCTCCTTCGAAGTAGTCCCCTTGGGCATGTACACAGCAATTCCAGCAGTTTTTTAAAATGACCCCTCCCCCCCATTGACTGTGTTAAGCACCCCCTGTAACTCTGCCTAGATCATGTCAAAATGATGCCCTTTCAGCTGTAATTTCATCTTGGGGAACAGGTATAAAAGTCGCAGGAGATGACAGGCAAATGGGGGGGGGGGGACATGTTTTTGGAAATCAGGAACTGTCAAACAACGTGGTAGATGGGCAGGAAAAATGTGTCCAACAAAATTCATTGAATTTTGTCAGACAGTGCAGTCCTATGATCTCAGAAACATAATGGATAGTTCACCTATGATCTGCAAGGATCATAGGTGATTCTTGCAGAGGTATTGAGTGGTATTGAGGTACTGTGGTATTGAGCTTGTTGATGGTTGAGCAGAACACTCATCATCAACAGAAATTTGTCCAATCTTGTACCACAAATAAAGTTTGGCTTTGGCTTGTAGTATTATCACCAAATATTTCCTTAAGTATTCAGTGGGTTCTTCAATAGCTGTTTCGGAGTTGAATTTAATTCAACTCCAAAACAGAATTAAATGAAGATTCTTTGCTCCTTAAAATCTGTTATTTCAGTTGGAGAAGCAAATCACTGAACTACTGCTAAAACATGATGTTACAAAAACACACAATCCAAGAATGCATCCTTTCAGACTGCCGCAAAGTGGCATACTGATTTACAAAGGGTACTGTTTGCTCCTTATAGTAGTGGAAGGCTGTACTACAACCAGTTCGAGTGCACTAATCAAATTCTCTGAACTTTTGGGTAGCACCTTGTATGATAGCTTCTCATAGGTGGGATTATCAGAAAAAATATATATAAAATATATATTTGTATAGTGTTTGTATATATTAATACTAAAGGATAGTTATAACAACAAAATAAGTGATTTCAAATGCACATACCAATTACTTCACAGTCTCTTTGTTCCCTGGATGTTAATTTTCTGGAAGTACTGGTAGGCTGAAAATTATGAAACCAGACTATGAAACTTTTATACTTAATCATAAGTCAAATTAAAAATATTTCATATTTTGAAATGAGATGTCCATACAAATTAAAATTATAATTCAAGTAATACAGACTAAGAAAGGATAGCCAAATAAAGCCATAATTTTAAATGAATTAAGTCCAGCTAATGAAGAATGGTAAGAGAAAGAAAATATCTAAGTGATAATTAGCACCATTAGCTAACATACAAAAAATATAATATTCAAAATAAGTCATGGAAATGTGATAAGAAGTACTTAATAAAATATTTTAAAAAATGAAACAGTTCCGTAATTGTTTAAATTGAATAGTAGATTGCTATAATGCAAAATTTGGCAGTATTAAAGGTAAAATTATTCATTTTTAATTTAGTACACAATACTGGGGTTAGTACAATTATGTAAAGACTTAAGAGGTTTATAAATGACATAAAATTCCATTTAATAAAATTCATAAATATTTGCCACATGAATAAATTCAGATGTCATTACAATATACAATGTCTATAAAATCTCTCAACCACGTTTAAAGCACTAGGACATACAAGATCAATATTTAATGCATTATGAATTATATTTTTCAATGTGTACTAATTAAAATTTTTGTCTCTACAGATATCATCCAACGAGTGAAGATCATATTACTTTGAAGGAAAGTGAATGCATATCTGACTAAGTTTATGGAAACTGAGTTAGACACATATATCCAGTAAAACTTTGTATTTGAAAGGAGTCACGATCAATAATCTTGAGTGCAGTCGCTGAGCAAGACATTCATTTTTCAGATGTCATCACTAGTAGTAGGACTACAGTGGCATTATCCTTATTTGCTCTTGTGATGACTATTTTATCTTTACATAAACTATAAACAGCATAACTGACTATTACAGAGATTTCTTTTAGAGACAAAGCTTGCATAAAGATGTTATGCAACAGCAAGCTAAATGTTGTTGGCAATACCTAGAGGCAAGTGGAGATGGTGCATGAGATTTAATATAGGAACTTGATGAGGCACTGCTGTGAAGTAGTGGTTGAGGCTAAGGATGCTGATTACTGTCTTTTTGTCTTTTGGAAGAAAGGCTGATGACATCAGTTTAACCAGACTTCCTTCATAGCTGAATTTAACCTTATTCAACATACCATCTTATATTAATAGGTACAATTTTAACAGAATTAACAAAATACTTGTTATTTCCTCCATTCCATAGCCCTCTCAACGTACAGACTACAGTAATGCTACTAATATTCCATAAATTAAAGACAATAAAGAAATTATATACTTGGTTTAATTCTTTATCCAAGTGTAAGCAAACAAAGTTTGTGTCTGAACTATTTTCATGACTGGGGCAACTCGTATATAGAAGCTAATGACTTCACATCACTTGCCCCAGTCCCGAAAATAGTTCAGGCGCAAACTTTGTTTGCTTACACTTGAATAAAGGATTAAACCAAGTATATAATTTCTTGGTGTCTTTAATTTATAGAATAACCAATTGAAAAAAATTCCAACAACTATCTCTAATCCAGAGTATTTTAATAATAAGGTGTAACACCTTTTGGCTATATGAGAATATGACTTCTGCATTACTTCAACCTTAGTATCACTTCTGGGTCTGGCTCCCACTGACAAGATCTCGGTTTTTGGCAAGATAAGTACTTTGGTTTTCTTTCGTTTGTTTTTCACTTTATTTTACTGGTGCTAGTGGTGATTTCATCCCCACTAGCACTGGTTTCGTTTAATAAATATTAGGATTGCTGGTAGTGCAGTTAGTATCTGTGTTACGGAATTTCTTTTAGATGCATTATGGCCACCATTTATAGTAGCTCAAACAAACATTTGCTGGTGGTGTAGAATTATTTCTGTATCATGGGATTATTTTATTCTCAGTCTTACAACTGAAAGTTTTTATTCTTCCAATTAAATGCAGAGGTTATAGCCTTTTTCCCACTTGAGATAAATGGTACCAATTCCTCCAAGGGTGCAAACTCTAGGAATTGAAATTTCCAGATGGGAAGAAGCGAGACAGGTAACTAAGGTTTTAAAAGAGATAGGCGGCGTAAACAAGATTTATTCTTTCACCCCTTACGGTGGAGGGAAATATTTAATTGTAGTTAAAGATGTGGAAACAAGGGACAAACTATTATAGGGTTTTACTTTTGAAGGCAGCACAGTTATTCCTGTAATGGTCGGGAGCCAGGTAAAAACAGTAAAAATCGAAAGATTTCCGATGGAATATTATTATTATTTGATGCCTCCAGGGAGGCCAAAGACTCATCGAGGGAGAGTGTGCCAACAGCATCAAACGATTGGTCCCCTTCCAACTACTAACTACGCTCAAACTTACTTAACTGAGTCATTAGTAGCAGAGGCTCTACCAATCTACCAACCTTTGTCGGCTATAGAGAGTAGTAATCAAATTCTTATACAGACATTTTTGAAATGGGGTAAGATTAGTAATATACGAAAGGGTTTGTCAAGTGAAGATCCAAATTGGTTTTCTGGTGATGTCACCTTCACAATGGATATGAAGATGCCTGTACCAAATTCTGTCAACATCAGTGCAACCCAAGTTATGGTAAACTATCCCGGAGTACAACGTCAATGCCTGCATTGTGGTTTATATGATCACATAGGTGGTAACTGTCCCAAATCTAAATGTTTCAACTGCATGGAGATCGGACATATTGCTAATCAGTGCGATCTGTCTGATCTCCATGCAGTTGAGATCGGACATATTGCTAATCAGTGCGATCTGTCTGATCTCCATGCAGTTGAGATCGGACATATTGCTAATCAGTGCCTCAAACCCTGTCAGAAATGCGAAAGTTCTGAACACTGCGTTAACACCTGTCCTTTTAGAACTTTCGTGGAAAGAGTGGGGCTCCTGTAGAGCCAATTAGAACACCATATATCAGAGAGGCATAATGTAGAGTTCCCAGATCTTCCAATTCAGTCTAGTAAAGACAGTGATTTAAGCAAACTACACTTGGTAAAATCACAAAAAAGTGCACAACACAACCAAATCAGTTAGAAATTAGCCCCAAAATTCCAGATCTGCAGGAGCAACTTTTCCAGTCAAATACTGATGGAACATCAGTTGAAATTACCAATAATAAATCTAAAATAACAACTGAACAGGTACACAATGAAATGCAAAAACATTCAACTGTTCTACTAAGACAAGATCATCAAAAAGGCAAGATGAATTAATAAAAAAAATTGAAGATAAACAAAAAAAAATTAAAAAAAAAAAAAAAAAAAGAACTACAACTAAAAGAAAAAGAAGTAATAAAAAATGTAAAGGTAGAGAAGGCTGTGGATCATCAAATGAGAATGCTTCAGGCTCAGAACAGTTTATGGATTATGAAGAGCCAACTCATGCTAATAAAGAGAAAGCAAGAGATACAATTAAAGAAAATATAATAAAGTTTACTGATTCAAAGTTTTCTTAGTACAGTCAAAAATGATAGCCATGAAATTGAAGTAATGGAAAGCAACTGTAAAAAATTGGAAAACAGTTTACAAGAAGCAGGTTACACAAGTGTTTCTTCACAGATTGAAGACCTCATCGGGTTCATCCAAAATTTAGAAGTTAAAGACTTACCAGTGACACTTCAATAATCATAGAGCATCTCCTTTCTGCATCCTCATTAAATGTACGAGGATTCCATAGGCAAATTAAACAAGAAACTATATGGAAACTTATACTTATACTATGCCATAATATCAGGTTTTTGTTTCTCCAAGAAACATACCTCTGCAGATATAAAGAGGTTAACAGATAGATATCCACTTCTTTCTTATTGGAGCTTTGGAAGATTTAACAGGGCTGGAGTAGGAGTTCTTATTCTTGCCCCCCCCACCTCTCCTTGGGTCATTCTGTAATATCCAAAGGGATGCAGAAGGGAGAATCTTGACAATAGATTGGAAATACTGTGGATGTGTATAGTATGTCCACACTTTGTAGAGCTTGGCTTGGTGCCAAGAATAGTTGAATTAATTCTGAAGGGGAGAAAGAAATGAAGGACGTACAGTAGAATTTAATCTATTTCTGCTATGTGATCTAATCTGTTTAGTTAACATGAAAAGCAGTCAATGGCAGTGCTATCAGTAGCCTTACTCAAGCATTCAATAATTTCCAACATCCCTTTTTATTCCACATCCTCCAGCAAATTGGTGTAGGTAAAAAAACTGCTATCTGTTATCAAAGGAGCCTGTGCCAATTCAACCACCCGTCTCCTAGTTAATGGGTTCCTGTCAGACCCAGTAAAAATTCAAAAAGGAGTCAAGCATGGTCGCCCCTCTCAGTTCACTGCTCTTTGCATTGGTTCTTGAACCTTTCTTACTACAAGTCAACAATACACATGCTCAATCATGCACAATCTCTCACAAGGAATAACGGTTACTTCAACTAAAAAGGAAAATAAGGTATTAACATATGCCGATGATGTAGTCGGAACTTTGAAGGATAATGATTCCATATATATATATATATATATATTTTGGTATTTTGGAAAAATTCAGCAAAAGTTGCAGATTAATTATTAATGCAGACAAGACAAAATTAAAAGTTTATGGAAAGTGGGATCTTGGAGGCAATCCTTTTGGACTAACCCCTAAGAGAGAACCCCTCATTATACTTGGAATTTCCTTCTCCACTTACCCAATATTACCAGTCCAAGAACTTGGAAATGTTAGAAGACTGGAAAATAGGACTGCTCTCCTTTTCTTCTAAAGCCATAGTACTCAAAACCATAATCTTTCCTGCTCAGTTGTACATAATAAATATTACAGACATCACAGAAGCTGAAGAAAAGCAATTATATAGTAAACCTGTGCAATTTTTTTTTGTCTAGCGATACCAAGAAGTTAAAAAGGAATTTCTTCAACTATCAATGAAGCATGGAGAATTTGGACTTCCAGTCTTAAAATTCTGCTATTTAAGCAATACAGCTTCAAAAATCCATAAAAGATTGCAAACTAATCACACACGTGCAGACCTTCTCCGGTACTACTTCGGTTTTTCATCTCCCCCTGTTTGGAGTTAACGATTATAAAGGTCCAAAAGCTGAGAATGTTCCTGAATACTACAACACTCTGTGCTTAACTCTAAGACTGCTAAAACACTCCGGAATCGACATTATTTCCATTAAAAAAAAAAAAAAGAAGTAAAATTTGGTATAAAGAAATCTTTCATCTCTTTTGCTGTGAAGTTCCACATTTGGGTACTGACAACAATATTTTGTTTCATAACTTGATGAAGTTCCAAGGGTTTGACTAGGCCTAAGAGGAAGGATCTTTCTTGGAGAATTGCATATGGTCACCTTCCAGTCAATGCCATCAAATGGAGGGTACTTTAACATTGGAGATCCAATCTGTGACATCTGTTACCAATTGGAAACAGTAGAACATGCATTCTACAGCTGCCCTCTTGCTCTGATAATTTGGAACAGATTATGTAATGTGTTGGGCATGCCACTATTTACAACAGAACAGGTTATTTTTTTTTTAAATACCCACCACCTGTCAGCAATGGGAAGAGAATTTTGATTTTTATAATTAATGAAATTTTTATAATTTTTATAATTACATTTATGGAAGGTTAGAAAAAAACATGGATTTGAAAACCAGCAGTATAACATCCAAATGCTTTATAATATTGTATTGAGGAAATTTTATTGTTCAGTCAGACGTTTTTTTATTTAGAAAGAAGCATTTTAGGAGATATCAAATTTATCGCTAGATGGTGTAGACCATCTAGTGATAAACACATTATGCAATACTCGCCAGGGGGAGATAAAATTCTGTCTATTCTTGCTATGAGAGGTTTTTTTAAATAGATCCATTCTCTTAATTCAATGTAGTCTTATAGTCAATTGCAGGGATGACTAGAGAGTAATCCCAGGCAGAGAAGGCCAAGGCAGTTAAATCCAAATGGGGCTAACCACCTGGGTATTATCAGTCATCTTTGCGCTTTAGTTTCAATTGTTTTTTGGTTGTTCATCTATATGAGACTGGTGAAAAAGGAAAACTGATAGCCTTTGGCTATATGATGATATAAAGAGCTGAGGCCTTTTCTCTCTCTCACTCATGCTATCTATCTGTCTTTTTTTCTCCTAATACTATCAGGTTCTCTTGCACCCCTATACTAACTACTCTAGGCCTATGATTAGCAACCTTTTACTTTTTTACCTCAATAAAGGTTGAAAACAGTCTGGGTAGTGACCTTTCCCATAGTGCATAGAATTATACATACCCATATGTGCTTTGCATTATGGGATACAAGTGATGTGAAGTCATTAGCTTCTATATACGAATTGCCCAAGTGTCCTGAAAATAGTTCAGGTTCAAACTTTGTTTGCTTACACTTGGATAAAGGATTAAATCTAGTATATAATTTCTTGGTGTCTTTAGTTTATAGTATAACCAAGTGGAAAAACTTCCTAACTACTACTATTCCGTAAATCTAGGACACATAAAAAAAAAAAAAAAAAAAAAAAAAAAAAGCTAGAAATTCAAAGCAAGTTCTGGTTATTTTTGAATTAGCAGCAGATCTTAAACACTAATTCAACCTCAATAAACATGGTTGTATGAGTTCCTCAAGATATGAGAAACTAATTCCTACACCTCCTGCCAATTAGTCATGGTTGCCTACCAGAACTCACAAAGAGTGTCGTTTTTAGAACTTAAGTTTTTGCTCTAATCTCTTCCACTTGTTTTTTGTGCGCACATCACAATTCTTATATTGTACCCCAGATGATGTCTCTATGATATATGAAAAAACTGGAGCCATTAAACCTTTGTTTAATTCATTCTATTTAATTCATTAAGTGAACCACAACTAGCACTAAAGCTCATATATCTGACTGCTGAAAGCCATCTACCATAAAAAGATTTTCACAAACATCGATGGCACAGTGGAATTTGAATTCACAGTCTTGGATAGGGCAGAGATAATATCTACTTTCACCCAGTATGAAAAAATCGTATTATTTTTAAAATTCAATACAACTTATTAACACTGATGTTAAGTATAACTAAGTTTTTTATGTGTAATGTTTTTATGTGACTCCCACCCCTTTTTTTAAAGGCACTTCAAACTTCCAGTAAACCACATAGTGGTCTCATACTGGATAATGAAATTTATTTCCCATCTAAAAACAATCACAAACATGGCAGGATTTGAGCCTGAAGCCTGTTTCAGAGGGTATATTAACCATTCAACCAACCTAGGCAGCCCAAATGTGTTTGAATAACAATCTAGTATTACATAAAACTATATTCACACATCTTAAAGACCAATTAAACATTAAGTAGCAGAATAAATATATAAATACCCGAAAAGACACACAGAGCTGAATTCTAGCATAAACCTTTACTATACAATGGCTAAATTATGGACTACAAATAACTTACCACTTCAGGAAGTAGGTTAACTGCTTTGACTGGACTTGATGATTTGTTGTGTTGAGAATTATCTAATAGCTCAGTGTACTCATTTGTGAATGGATGATTAGGTGTATTTTCTGGACTTGCTGTTCTGATATCTCCTCTGCCTGCACCCATTGTCATCCAATTGGCCATCCGAGTAGCTGACAAGTTTGATTCACTTCCACTGAAACGCTGCAGGCTAGATGACTAAAAATAAAATTAAACCAAAGTCATTCCTTTCTTTTAATGTTATGTGGGGATTAGCATTCATCATGGTGACCACCATGTAAGGAGTAATAACTTTAATTTCCCAACATTCTGACTTTCATAATAAGGTCATTTGGAACACACACACACACACACACGTGCGCGTGCGCGCGCGCGTGTGTGTGTGTGTGTACATTTATAAATAATGGCTATAGCAAAAATACTATTAATAAGTTTTTCATAAAACTTCATCAAAAAATAATATAGAATACAGTAAAACCATAGCTATTCCATACATTAAAGGGTTATCAGAAAAAATTAATAGAATTGTACATCATGATAATCTTATTGAAAGTTTATTTTTCACTTGGTCAGACTATAATAAATTTAGTTTAACCCTTTATCCAAGTGTGTGTGCAAACAAAGTTTGCACCTGAAAGTATCTTCAGGACTGGGGTAAAGTGGTACAACGCCGGGAAACTCCTTGCAAAGGTGGAGCAAGCTACTAACACTCCTAACTCCTATAAGGAGTTAGGAGTGTTAAGTATAACTAAAGTTTTTTATGTAAACTCCTATAAGGAGTTAGGATTTAGTAAGGAGATAGTAAGGAGACAAGATATATATGACACTGAACTATACAAAGGTAAAATGAATCTAGATGTTAGTTAATCTTTTAACCTAGCCTGACCTCTTGTGGGGAAAAAAAATTATAAGTAAAATAAAATTAAAAATATTTCTAGTATTCATAGTATTCAACACTAACTACAAGGCTAATCTTCTTGAATGTCAGGTAATTTCAAGTAGAGTGATGTGGGCAAATTTCAGAATGAGGAACTGCACAATGAGACTTATTTGTGCCTATGGTCCCACAGAAGGTTCTACTAAGGTAGAAGTGGAGAACTTTTTTGAGGCTTTAGAAAAAGCAACTGACATAATGAAAAAGGAAAAGTTGGTCCTTGTTGGGGATCTAAATAGCAGAGTAGGTAATGATCGCCAGACACAAAAATATTTTGGGAAAATTTGGAGAAAAGAGCAAAGCTAATAATAATGCCAAATACCTGTAGGATTTCTGCTAAGGACATGGACTGGTTATTACTAATGCTATGTTCCAACATAAAAATGTGCACAAATTCACATGGAGAGAAGAGACAAAGAATAAGTCTCATAGACTATATTATTGTTGATAGTGATGTTTACTCCTGGGTGCAGGACAGAGGATTTGAAACTGGAAGTGATCACAATTTAGTGTTGAGCAGGATAAAATTAAATTTCATTTTGAAAAGAACAACTTTAAAACTTGCTTACATGTTAAGCAAGTTTTAAAGCAGTGGCAGCTGGTGAAAATTTTAAGTGGGGTGTGCTGCATATACAAAATAAAAATTATTTTTTTCCTAATCAGTAACCAATTTATTAATAAATAAATTTACATATTAAAAAATTGCTTTATTAAAAATAATTCACCCTCACCATGAACACACACCAATAATAAAATTTAATCGATCAATTCTAATTATTAACTATTCAATCAATGTCGAAACATAAATTGTAACCTTTAACATGTTGTATTGCATTTATATAATGTCATAAGCATTGTCATTTATAAACACAAACAAAATTTAATTTTTTCATTTTTTCCCTTGGGGGTGCTGCAGTGTCGCAGTGCTTATTTACAAGCTGCCACTGTTTTTAAGCAAATAAAAGTTGAGCAGCTCTCAGATGTGAACTGTAGACTAATATACACAAACATTATTCAAGAAAAAATGAAAGAGTTTGAGAACAGGAAAAAAAACCTTGGAAATTCAGTGGCAAGCACTGAAGAAAACACTGATTGATTCAGCCAGAGAAGCGTGAGGTTGTCTGCAAGGATAGAAAACTCAGAACTCCATGGTGGACACAGGAAGTTAAAGAGGCAGTGAAGGAAAAGAAGAAAGCATATCAAAAGTTCTTGGCAAATAAGTCAGCTTGTGCTCTTAGAGAATACAGAGACAAATGTAAGAAAGCTAAACTCTGTGTAAAACCAGCTAACCAAAAGTCATGGGAGGACTTTGGTAAGAATATAGGAAATTAATATCAAGGTAGCGGCAAGATATTCTGGAAGTTGTTTATGAAGCTCAGAAATGGAGAAAAGAGTGCTGTAAAAGGAATTACATATGATAGAGGCGACATGAAAACTGGAGAAAAAGATATCCTTGAAGTATGGAGTAATTATTTCCAAAAATTGCTAAATGACACAATCAGTAACAGCACAGTGGTAAAAAAACACTGACCAGGCATGCAATCAGGAATACATATCCATACTTGAAGTAGAAAAAGCCATCAAAAGCCTGAAATGTGGAAAGGCAGCAGTGGATAATATTCAACTAGAAATGTTCAAGTATGGAGGTATAAAAGTCTTACAAGTAGCTGAACTGCATAGTTCAGAAGGCCAAATCAGTTTTGAAGTTTCCAAATCAGTCTTGACAAGTGACAGACTGATTTGGAAGAAAATTGTAGATAGGAAGTTAGTAATGATGAAATTTTTCATGTAGTACTATCATATCCTGTACACCCCTTGAGGGTACATGTCAGGAATTTGATGATGATGACAAATTTGATGATGATGACAACAGGACAAATTCCAGACAATTGGAGTAGAGCTTTCATAGTACTCATATATAAAAAGGGAAATAAAATTGAATGTGAGAATTACAGAGATATTTCTCTACTGAGTGTTCCTGGTAAGATTTATGCAAGTATACTTGAGAAACGGTTGAGAAGGATTGTGGAAGGGAACCTTGGTTAAGAACAAGCTGGATTCAAGACAAATAGAGGCTGTCAGGATCAGATTTTCACTTTACGACAAATTGTTGAGAAATCATGGGAATACAACAAAGATCTGTATTTAAGTTTTGTCGATCTGGAAAAGGCATATGACAAGGTGCCAAGAGAGAAGCTATTCAATGCGCTACAGTTATATGGTGTCAGTGGGGCATTATATCAAGCAATACTTAGTCTTTATTTGAGTTGTAAGTCAGCAGTTAGAATTGAAGGAAGTACAGGAAGATGGTTTAATGTTAAATCTAGTGTGAGACAAGGATGTACATTATCCCCTCTGTTATTCATTATCTATATGGATCACATTATGAAGGAAAGTGGTATTAAACATGATATCAGAATTGGAGATGTTAATGTCAGCTCTTTGCTTAATGCTTTGCTTTATTTACTTCTAAATAAATCTGCTACAAGTTTGCAAGATCCCCTGACAAAACTGAATAACTGTTGTAATAGATATGGTAAGAAGGTCAGCATTAAAAAGACAAAGACAATGAAAATAGGCAGAATCATTGAAAATGTCAACTGTGTTGTGAATGGAGAACCTGTGGAACAAGTAAAACATTTCAGCTACTTAGGCACGATTTTTAGTGAAGATGGTAAATTAAATATGGAAATAGACAACAGAATCAGCAAAGCTGGTATGGTGGGAAGTCAACTGAATAAATTCATATGGAATAAGAGAGAAATTAGTCGGAACACTAAATTAGCTGTATACAAGACAGTGTTCAAACCAGTTTTAACTTATAGATCTGAGAGCTGGGTCAGAAGTTAAACACTTGACCAAAGACTAGAGACCGCAGATATGAGTCCTCAGAAAGATTAGAGGCGTGAACAGATGGCATTAATGGCAATATCATATTAAAAACGAGGATATTAGGAAAGAACTTGACATTGTCAGCATTCAGGAATGCGTTAGCAGAGCTAATCTCAGGTGGTATGGTCACTTAAACAGAATGGGCAAGGAAAGATTAGCAAAACAAGTGTTCTCTGCCAGGTTGGCAGGAAAACGACCCAGAGGAAGACCAAGATATACGTGGATTGATACGGTACAAAGTGCCTTAGACGATAGAAATATAAGATCTGATAATGTTGGAGTCTTGACAAGTAACAGACTGATTTGGAAGAAAATTGTAGATAGGAAGTTAGTAATGATGAAATTTTTCATGTAGTACTATCATATCCTGTACACCCCTTGAGGGTACATGTCAGGAATTTGATGATGATGGAGGAACTCTAATTTGTAACTTAATTTTTATATTCACCCCATTTCATTTTCAAGAGCAAATAGCATTTTGATACCTAGTGATAAAATAATATAGTCATTAAGGGTTACGTGAACCCTATTTGGTTTTAAAATTAAATATGGAAATATGACTATTAAATTATTTAAGGAATTTGCAACATATACTGGGATATTAATTAAAAGAAACTTTAATAAATACTTCCTATATTTCGACAATGTCACATTTCCATCTTCATGGGAACATACAAATATGACACATGCACGCAAGAACTACAAAAAGCAAATGAGGCAGAAGATAATGACATTAGGTCATTAGGAACAACAGTGGTTTCTTATCTTCTGCCTCATTTGCTTTTCGTAGTTCCTGCGTGCACGTGTCATATTTGTATGTTCCCATGAAGATGGCAATGTGACATTGCCGAAATATAGGAAGTATTTATTAAAAGTTTCTTTTAATTAATATCCCAGTATACGCTGCAAATTCCTTAAATAATTTAATAGTCATGTGTTAAAAACGTATAAGCATTTCTACAAGAAATATGGGAATAATTTAATCAAAGAAAGAGTAGGATGTTAACAGGAATTTATATATATAACTCTAAAATTCTCATGTTAAAACCCATAAGAATTGCTACTGAAATTGACATCAAGATCATATTGTTTGGAAAAATAAATTGCATTTAAGTGATGGGTATCAGTTATTTTTATTACTTAGCTATTTAAAATTAATTAAAATAGAACAAAATTTCATAAGTACTTCAAAACTGCAATGAACCTTTAAAGAAATGTATCTTTTTAATAATTTTATTCTACTTAAATCAATGTGAGTGACACATAAAACTCAATATATGCTTTGCTCACATTACACCATTTTGTAAGTCCTAAAAAAACTGTGTGTTCATGAATGTACAAAATATGCTGAAAGAAGTAATAAAAAATAATCATTGGTTTCTTTATTTTCAAAAGACTGCCTAATCCATAAAAAATGAAGAAACCAATGGTTGAAAGATGAAAATAACAAAAATGCAACCAATTTTACTTTATAGCCACCTATCAAAAGTATCTCTCGTAAAAATCTCAAATGTTTATTGGGTCACACACAACTTTTTTTCCCCCATAAATTAAAAAATGCTTCAATCAGGGTGATTTGGGGAATACCTATTCCACTTCATGTATAAATGAAACACACAGAAATCAAATTGTGGATGATTTAACCAAGGGCCTGCAGGGTAAAGTATACAACATCGGGGAAAAAGAGCATTCAGAACAACTAAAGCAGGTGGATGCCATCTTAAGAAAAAATATTAGTTTGAAAAAAAAAAAAAAAAAAAAAAAAAAAAAAAAAAAAAAAAATCTGTGGATCAACCGAATAAAAGTACCCGCTATAATTAATAAGATACAAAAAACACTTCCATCTGAATTGCTTTACTTGAACAATTTATGTATCTTGGCAGTCTCATTACTCACAACCTCGACAACACAGAAATAGCAAAATACAAACCTAACAAAGGATGGTCTAATATGAATAAATTAAACAAAATATGGAAAAATAACAGCATTTAAAAAAGCCTGAAACTAAAACTCTATAAAAGAAGTATCTTCTTCTTCTTCTTTCTCATCCATCAGATGATGGAAAGAACATTCTCTGGAGGTGTCAAACCATCTTAATTGCTGTTCAAGAATTATAGCTATAATATCTTCTCTACAGTTTAATTTGTGTTTAACTTGCTCATTTGTTTTGTGTTTTGACCAACAAATCTTATTTTTCTTAAGCATTTCATCTGGAATGCACTGATTTTCTGTATTTCTTTCTGATTGAGCATCCAATGTCAGCTCCATACATTGCTGTAGGTATAATAATGGTTTTATAGAATTTTAGTTTGAGGCTTTCTTGAAATGCAATTATTTTTTCATATTTTGTTTAATTTATTCATATTAGACCATTCTTTGTTAAGTCTGTGTTTTACTGTTTCTGTAAAGTCGGTTGTGAATAATGAGACTGCCAAGATATATAAATTGCTTTACTTGTTCAAGTATGTGATTTTCTAAGTTTATTGAATTTTTTACTTTGTCTTTTCCTATTTTCATTGTTTTAAGTTTTGCTTAGATTGCTTTTCATTCCAAAAGTTTTGCATACTAATTTAAAATTTTTATTATTTTTTCCAATTGTTCTTTAGTTTCTGCAAGAATAATAATATCTGCTTATTTGATGTGATTGATATTCATGCCATTTATTTGTAGACCTAGTTTTTCAGCTATGGATTTGCATATTTCTTCAAGTTAGATAATAAATTTGGTGAGAGTGGGCAACCCTGCATGACTCCTTTTTCTACTTTGAATTTGTCTGTTTTTATTTTATTAAATTTGAGAGAAAGGTTCTGAATCTAGGGTCATAGATTTTAATATGTTTATCATTTTGTTCCTGTCAATGGACTCAAATGTTTGTTTGAAGTCAATAAAAGTGCAGTATATAGGTAAGTTGTATGCCCAGTACTTTTCAGCCAGGCTATTAAATGTAAAAATATGATCTAGATTAGACCTTCCAGGTGTGAATCCTGCTTGATCTTCTCCTATTCTCATTCATTAAAGTCTGGATTCTATTTAATGGGTCTAATTTTCCAACCTTTGTTTATCTTCCATTTTGAGAATTGGTATTATGATGCCTGTCTTCCAGTCATCTGGAATTTCACCAGTATATAGTATTTGATTAAAAAGGTTCAAGCAGGAAATTCATGTCTGCTATACCACCATATTTCCATAGTTCAGTAGTAAGTTCATCATAACCAGGTGACTTTATTTGGTTTATCATCATCATCATCAAATTCCAGACATGTACCCTCAAGGGGTGTACAGGATATGATAGTACTACATGAAAAATTTCATCATTACTAACTTCCTATCTACAATTTTCTTCCAAATCAGTCTGTCACTTGTCAAGACTCCAACATTATCAGATCTTATATTTCTATCATCTAAGACACATTGTACCGTTTCAATCCACCTATATCTTGGTCTTCCTTTGGGTCATTTTCCTGCCAACCTGGCAGAGAACACTTGTTTTGCTAATCTTTTCCAAACCCATTCTGTTTAAGTGACCATACCACCTTAGATTAGCTCTGTTAATGCATTCCTGGATGCCGACAATGTCAAGTTCTTTCCTAATATCCTCGTTTTTAATATGATATTGCCATTGATGCCATCTGTTCACGCCTCTAATCTTTCCCAGGACTCCATATCTGTGGTCTCTAGTCTTTGGTCAAGTGTTTTACTTCTAACCCAGCTCTCAGTTCCATAAGTTAAAACTGGTTTGAACACTGTCTTGTATACAGCTAATTTAGTGTTCCGATTAATTTCTCTATTATTCCATATGAATTTATTCAATTAACTTCCTACCATACCAGCTTTGTTGATTCTGTCGTCTATTTCCATATTTAATTTACCATCTTCAGTAAAAATTGTGCCTAAGTAGCTGAAATGTTTTACTATCCCCATTCACAACACAATTGACATTTTTAACAATTCTACCTATTTTCATTGTCTTTGTCTTTTTAATGCTAACCTTCATACCATATCTATTACAACAGTTATTCAATTTAGTCAGGGAGTCTTGAAACTTGTAGTGGATTTATTTAGAGGTATAACATCGTCTGCATAAGGACAAGAAATTAACATCTCCAATTTTAATATCATGTTTAATACCACTTTCCTTCATAATGTGATTCATATAGATAATGAATAACAGAGGGTATAATGTACATCCTTGTCTCACACCAGATTTAACATTAAACCATCTTCCTGTACTTCCTTCAATTCTAACTGCCAGCTTACAACTCAAATACGGACTAAGTATTCCTTGATATAATGCCCCATTGACACCATATAATTGTAGCGTATTGAATGGCTTCTCTCTTGACACCTTGTCATATGCCTTTTCCAGATCGACAAAACTTAAATACAGATCTTTGTTATATTCCCATGATTTCTCAACTATTTGTCGTAAAGTGAAGATCTGATCCTGACAGCCTCTATTTGGCCTGAATCCAGCTTGTTTTACACCAAGCTTTTCTTCCACAATTCTTCTCAACCGTTACTCAAGTATGCTTGCATAGATCTTGCCAGAAACACTCAGTAGAGAAATATCTCTGTAATTCTCACATTCAGTTTTATTTTCCTTTTTATATATGGGTACTATTAGAGCTCTACTCCAATCATCGGGAATTCGTCCCTCTGTCCAGGCTTTCTGAACTATGCAGCAGTCACTGTAAGACTTTTATACCACCATATTTCAACATTTCTGGTTGAATATCATCTACTCCAGCTGCCTTTCCACATTTCAAGCCTTTGATGGTGTTTTCTACTTCAAGTATGGATATGTATTCCTGACTGTATGCCTGTTGAGTGTTTTTTTACCACTGTGCTATCACTGCTTGTTTCATTTAGCAATTTTTAATTAATGATGGAGTAATTACAAAGTAATTACTCCATACTTCAAGGATATCTTTTTCTCCTGTTTTCATTTCACCTTTATCATCTCTAACTCCTTTTATAGCATTCTTCTGTTTCCTCTGTTTCTAAGCTTCTTCAACAACCGCCAGAATATCTTACCACCTACTTGATATTTATTTTCTATGTTCTTGCCAAAGTCCTCCCAAAACTTTTGTTTAACTAGTTTTATATAGTGTTTAGCTTTCTTACATTTGTCTCTGTATTCTCTAAGAGCACAAGCTGATTTATTTACCAGGAACTTTTGATATGCTTTCTTCTTTTTCTTCACTGCCTCTTTAACTTCCTGTGTCCACTATGGAGTTCTGATTTTTCTATCCTTGCAGACAACCTCACCACATGCCTCTCTGGCTGAATCAATCAGGGTTTTCTTCAAGGCTTGTCACTGAATCTCCAAGGTTTGGCTCCTGTTCTCAAACTCTTTCATTTTTTCTTGAATAATCTTTGTGTATTTTAGTCTACAGTTCACATCTGAGAGCTGCTCAACTTTTATTCGCTTTAAAACTTTCTTACATGTTATTCTTTTCAATACGAAATTCAAATTTATCCTGCTCAAGACTAAATAGTGATCACTTTCAATTTCAAATCCTCTGTATACTCTGGTGTCCTGCACCAGGGAGAAAACATCACTATCAACAATAACATAGTCCATGTGAATTTGTGCACATTTTTATGTTGGAACATGGTGTTAGTAATAACCAGTCATGTCTTGAGCAGAAATCCAACAGGTGTTTGCCATTATTATTGGCTTTGATCTTTTCTCCAAATCTTCCCAAAATATTTTTGTGTGTCTGACAATCATTTCCTACTCTGCTATTTAGATCGCCGAAAAGGACCAACTTTTCCTTTTTCATTGTGTCAGTTGCTTTTTCTAGAGCATCAAAATATTCCTCCACTTCTATCTTAGTAGAACCTTCTGTGGGACCATAGGCACAAATAAATCTCATTGTCCAGTTTCCCCATTCTGATATTTGCCCACATCACTTTACTTGAGACTGCCTGCCATTCAAGAAGATTAGCCTCGTATTTTGTGTTGAATACTATGGCTACTCCTTCTTTTCCTTGACTGTCATTTCCTGAATATAACATTTTGTATTTATTGTTCAGAAAGATCTCATCAGTGTTTGTCTTTTTTGTTTCAGTCACCCCTATTATGTCAATCTGGTACTTATCTAATTCCTCAGCTAGCTCCATTTCTTTGCCATTCAAGGCTTCTTATGTTTATAGTACCGATCTTTAACTCTGGTGATGTTAAGTTAGGGTGCGCTTTCGATTTGTTCCAGTAGCTGACTTTTCGCTGTTCGCCCTGGTTCCCTGGCAAAATTATTTGGTTTATTGCATTCAAAATTTCTTCTTATATTATGAATTATGCATTTTCTCTTTCTGTCTCTTCATTTGTTTTTCCAGTCTTCTTCCCTTTGGAAAAGTATCTGGTAATATTCTTTCCAAATTTCTTTAATCTCTTGAATTGTTCCAGTTTTCATTTTTAGTGGTCTGTTTTGAATAAAAATAAAAAATTACGCAGCTTCAGCTCCTTGCTCATTTCACTTGGAAAATCCCTTCATTATCTCTAATACTGGTATGGAAGAAGGAGAGAAAAAATAAATTTAAAAAAATTCACTTTATATACATCAACCTTTTTAAATGGAAGTTTTTCCCTTCATGAGAGAGGTATCTTCAATAGAGCTCTGTCACTATTCAAAGTTTATCTTACACTGCATTAAGAAATAAACTATGCAGAATTAAATTGAAACTAAATTCAAACTGAGAATGAGTTAAAGATTTAGTTTCAACTGATATTGTTGGCAATGGATAGCAGATTGCAAGTATGGAATTTTTATTAAGTTAGAGCTTGAACCATTCATAATTTTTCATGACATTCTACCACTTTTTGGCAAAGCCTCAAAAAAGGTATTAGAAATTATAAAGAATATTAAGAAAGACTGTACTGGAGACAGCTATCTAACAAAGACAAACAGAAGATACAATCATCTTGTCCTAGATTTGAGAATTCTCACCTATATCAAAATTCAGAACTGGCTTACATTCAAATAAATAACTACATTTTACAGAAGAATTTTCCAATCATTATTAAAATTATAACCAATCATAATCCTAAAGTATAATTTCAAGCAATGATGATGGTGATGTGATAATAATAATATAAATAATAATAATAATTAGAAAAGGAAAAAAAAATGTTACCCTGGGTTTCCTCTTCAAATTAAATCCAATGTAGCAAGAATAAACAAAGGAAAGAAAGTATATCAGAAACTTGCATAAATAAATTTTATTTATACTTAGCCTAGGCATAAATATTGTTACAACTTGAACAGTGCATTTTCAGCTTTCAGAACATACAAACCATATGTACAATGTGCTTATAGCAGAAATCAATGTTCAAAATGTCCCCCCTTTTTCCTTCACACATGCCCAAAGTCTGTGAGGCCACATATAGATGGTGGCATACACAACATCCAATGGAAAGCTGGCACTGTCGGTCCAAATTCACCTTCAGACTGGCAATGCTGGGGGTGTCGTTTCTTGCAGGCTAGTTCCAGCCACAATTTGAAGTCCAACAGATTCAGATCAGAACTCCCTACGGCCAATCACCTCCAACTACTTTTGTGTGTGGTCCTTGCCTCATGTGAAGAGGCTGAGTCCTGCTGGAAGGTCCATTGTCAACAGTGAAACAAAGTGTTGTTCAGGGACAATACCACAGGTTACAGCACGGTGTCTTGATACATTATCGTAAAGGCTTTGACCCTTTCTTGCAGAAACATAACTTGGATACCCTGGATAAGTCACCCTCCCACCAAACCACCCCTGACTTGGGGTGATGACTTCTCCGAATCCTGGGTGCTATGGCATGTGCTGTGTGACCATCTGGAGCATATAGCCAATCATTTTAGTGGTTAAACAATTCTTCGATGGTGAAAATCTTTTCATCAATTTAGAGGATATCTCTGTATCTGTTGTTTGTGTACTGCCAGAGAAGTGCCTTTGATTTTTATCACCTCCTGCTGCATAAGTTGTGGTGTCCAGTAGAACAACTATAGTCTCTCACCCCCATCAGTTAGTACAATGACATTGTTCTCTGCAAAATGTTCATATCTTGCAACATCACTTTCTGCATTCTCACAGGATTATGGCAGAGGCATGCCTTCACAAACTGTTGCCTCCTAATGCAGTGTGGTCAACCTGTTCTTTGGCATTCGGATATGGCTTCTGCATCATTATAACAGTTAATAGTCTGATACACAAACATCCTACTGATCCCGAGCATCTTTAGCATGTTGAAAATAATAAGTGGCTGTATTCCAACCTTGTGAAATGCTATAACAGCTACATGGTTCTCATAATCTCCCTGCTACATGTTAACCCATACAGCTAGGCCTCTCTCTCCTGAAAAATATGCAAATGTTGGCTGCGCACAGTGTCGCTAACAAAACCAGGTTCACGCAATTCTATGGACAGTATGGGGGTGTGCATAAGTTGTAACAGTATTTATGGCAAGACTAGGTAAGTAGGACCCCCTCCCCACCTTGTATATCAAATGACTGTGGATATACAGAATAATATTAATAATAAATAATTATAACATTCAGCATTGTGACTGTGCCGAATACTGAAATGAATCAACACAAGTGGAAATAGCCATCTTCTCATATTACTAAAATTTAGTTAGTTACTATCTCCTTTACAAAAGTTTAACCCAAATGAATACTTGTTTATGAAAAGGAAATCTAAGTCAAATGGCCATACACACTTCTGAAGGACATTATGAATAACTGAAATGGTAGATTGCAGTTTTGCAGGGCTATACTATTTATTATTATTAATATTATTTATTATTAATAGAATAATATTAATAATAAATAACTATAACATTCAGCACTGTGACTGTGCCGAATATTGAAATGAATCAACACAAGTGGAAATAGCCATCTTCTCATACCACTAAAATTTAGTTAGTATCTCCTTTACAAAAGTTTAACCCAAATGAATACTTGTTTATGAAAAGGAAATCTAAGTCGAATGGCCATACATGCTTCTGAAGAACATTATGAATAAATGAAATGGTAGATTGCAGTTTTGCAGGGATATATGTTGACACACACACACACACACACACACAAAATATAATGCACAACCAAGCAAAGTTGGCTAAAGTATTCTGCCTCATAGGCAGGTTAAATAGGTATACTTCATATAACATTAAAAAGAACCATACAGAAGTATCATCAAGTACCTTTTAGAGGCCTGAAGTGACATAAAAATAAAGAACCTTTACATAGACTGTATGTACAGACCGCGGCCCTCCATTGATATGCTGGAGGCCCGCCTCACCGTGTATTATTTTAACTCTAACAAGTTACACGATAGGTAATTTTTTAAAATGGTACATGCGCAAAGCAAAGTAGCTGTGACGTCACGATTACCTGTCTACTTATGATAATCGGCTAGTAATAATGTTAACAAATTTTATAATTCGTCTATTTGTCATATGAGTATTTTGTTTTTGTAGGTGCGGTTGCTACAATTAATTATCAGCCCTAGGAAACAGTAAAAAATAAATTCTACAATGGATAAACCAGGGCCAAGTAGGAAACGCAAACTACAGGATAAAAAATGGCAGTTTCAGGAAAGCTGGACCGAAAAATATGGTTTTGTGCAGTTGTTTAATATCCTGTGCTTGATTTGCAAAAGTGCTGTAGCCATACCAAAAGAATACAATATAAGGAGACACTATGAAAGTCTGCATTCTACATTTTCAAATCTACCCGAAGACTACGTAAACAAAACATTTCATTTTTGAAACGAGAATTGACAGGTCAGCAAGTGATGTTTACAAAACCTATTCAAGATTCGGAAATCGCAACAGAAATAAGTTTCGAAATATCTCGCCTTATAGCAAAAAGATGCCGATCATTTACAGACGGAGAGTTCGTTAAAGATTGCCTTGAGATAGCTGCTAAAAAAATTGTCCTGAATCAGCCAAAAATGTTGATAAAATTCAGTTAAAACAGGATGACTGTGCAAAGAAGAATTACTGAAATGTCGAAAAATGTAAAGGACCAATTAACATCTTATTCAAAGAAATCTGCCTATTTTTCATTAGCTATTGTTGAATCAACTGACATTACTTCCACAGCCTCAGTTGCTAATATTTGCACGCGGAATAACGCAATAGTTTGAGGTAAGTGAGGAGCTGATTGGAATGAGTTCATTGTCAGATCAAACGAAAGGTAATGACATGTTCACTGGCCTTTTGGAACAGTGTTCCAAAATTGATTTAGATCTGACAAAATTATCAGGTATCACGAATGACGGACTCCTTCCATGATAGGAGCTATATTCTGGATTGGTAACATTATTGAAACAGCATTTGGGATGACACAATGATAAGTTGATACAATTCCACCAGGAGAGCTTGTGCCATAAGAAACTTGGATTTGAACATGTCATGAAAGTTGTGGTTTCAACGATTAATTTTATAAAATCCCGTGGCCTTAATCACTGACAATTTAAAATGTTTCTTGAAGACATTGAAAGTGAATATGGTGACTTAATTTTTTACACAGAAGTGAGGTGGCTAAGTCGTGGACAAACATTGGAGCGGTTCATAAATTTAATTGATAAAATTGAAATCTTAATGACTGAAAAAAACAAAAACGTCCCCGACATAAAAAATCCGGATTGGTTATGTGACTTAGCCTTTCTGGTTGACATTACTAACCATTTAAAAACGTTAAATACGCAACTTCAGAATAAAGATCAATTGGTTACTCAATTTAATGCCACATTTTGTCTTTTCAGTGCAAGTTAAATCTATTTCAAATCCAACTGAAGTCAGGGAATTACATCCATTTTCCTAATTATAAAAAAGTTTCTGAAAAGTTCAATGTAAACTTCAAAACTGTGTATGTTGAAAAGATTGATAACTTGATATCAGCCTTCAAGGATCAGTTTTCTGATTTTAAAAAAGTAAAGCCATTGCTAGATTTATTTAGCAATCCTTTTGCCATTTTGGCTGAAAATGCACCCGAATCAGCACAGCTTAAACTCATTGACATTCAAAACGATGAGAGCCTGCGAAATAAATTTAACGAAGGCAATTTATTAAACTTCTATCATTGTGTCGATAAAAACAATTATAAATGGTTGCTAGATAATGCATTAAAATGTGCAAGCCTCTTCGGCTCAACATATATTTGTGAACAAACTTTTTCAGTCATGAATATTAACAAATCGAAAAATAGGAACCACTTGACTGATGAAAATTTAGAATCAATTTTGCAGTTGGCTACTCGAACCAAATATCAAAACAATTGTCAAATCAATGCAATGTCACACATCAAATTAAATTCACTTACTTTTTATTACCTTTTTTGTAATAATTATGATAGGTATAAATAAAATAAACAACATATGGTAGATAACTTTCAAGTTTTTTTTTTTGGCAGCCCTCCTATTAGTAATAGTGGAACTATGTGGCCCTCGGCCTTAAGAAGTTTGTGCATCCCTGCTGTATGGTGATAGCACAAATATACTGTGTGTGTGTGGGGGGGGAGGGAGGGGATTTAATGTGGGAACCCTGCTCTAAAGGGAAAAAAAAAAACATGGAACTTTTTCAAATTCCTTCAGGCCTCAAATAATCATGGTGGAGAAAACCGGCTAATACCTGAGCCTGAACACTTTCACAACAAACAAATATGTTACAGTGGGATTTGCACAAATGGTTATTTAAAAAATGTTCTATAACCAAATGTCATCCAACACCATCCATACAAAAGTTTATATGCAGTCAACTCTTACTACAGCAGGGTTATAACAAACTATTGAAAAGTTCTGTCCAAAGCTCCATAGGTAACTATACAATGCTAAAAAGAAATTCACTATAGCCAACTCTCCACAATAACAAGAGTCCAATGAGTAGTCCAATGAATTTGCTATAGTGAGAATCAACTGTATCTGCATTTCCAAATGGATTTACTTCCCCATCTCCCATACTAATTCAAAGGTTAACAAATTTTTATCTTTTAAATGTCCAGATCATAATATAAATCTATCTATAAATTTTTCAAATATAAAGTACTGATGCAGAGGGTTAGCTTTTGTATATTATACTAAGTGAATTTAAATTTTAAAAATGCATTTTAAGTGTTTATAAGAATGTATATTGTCATTTATTTCCTAAAACTACCAAGGCTTTATTAGTTTAAACTCCACAGTGATGTATGACAAATAAACTATGTCACCCCCCCCCTAAGGATTTTAAATGTGTTACCATATATCATTCAAAAAGAGTGTTTCATAATAACAATACGTTACAGTTTTGAAAGACCATGTGCTGATGTGTGTGTGTCAAAAACATAAACATTTCATCATATATAAAATGGACATACTTCATCTTATAAAAAAAGAAAATCTATCCACTTGAAATCTTTAATTCAAAATTCAGTTTTATCATGGTTAGTTTCGACATCACTATTTACTTCTTTATTTACCAATATCTCCCTTTTCTTGACACTCAAGCATTACAGAAAACATCCCATCCCCAACACAGCTGATCTCTTCAATTCTATAATCCAAAACAGTAGTTACCTCCTGCCACACACACACACACACACACACAGGAAGATCATCACATATAAACAGAGTACAGATGGAGTCTCACCTCTCCTGGCCAATTCTTTAAGTGGAACATTTTAAAAATATGCTCTTGATACTGCCATTCTTAAACCTTATTGGCAATGATATATTGCAAATGTGTTCAACATTTGGCAACATAGCTCAGACACATTACCAATTCCTCCTCTACCATACTGGATGCTGGCTCAACAGTAAGCATCCCAGAGTATATTCCAGCCTAAGAAAAGAAAACTCTAAAAGACCACCTTTTACAGATACTTTAATCATACATCTTCCTAATGGTACACTTTCTTTTGCAGTTTACAGAAAACGCACTTACAAACTTTCCCACAATCCCCATCCCAATAATATGGTACAGGTAATAATATGGCACCATCCCCATTCTAATAATATGGTAATAATAAGACTTGTGGCATTCCATACTTACGAACGAGTTCCCAAGGGGGCCCCCCCATAAGAATAGTTAATAATTCAGGAACTAGTTTCTTTTGTGCATGTAAACAACCCTGCACTTCGGCGCATTATTAAAGCAGCTCTTGCCGTTATTTGGAAGCAAAATTTAAGGGACTAGAAGGGATTAGGTCACATTTGCAATGTTTGAAGATTAGTTCTTGAACTGTTTAATTCCTGCTGTGGAACGTTATTGTTCATAAAAAAATTCGCTCTATGAAGCAATTAACAATTATGAAGCAATCAACATTATGAAGAATTATTATGATGCAATCAACAGAATCGAGGGCACAGTTTGTGGAACAAACTGTGCCCTCAATTCTGTGATGATTTTCGTGGCTTCACAGAAGACATCGCTGAAGTCAGAAAAGCTGTGGTGGATAGGGGCAATGCACTGCAATTGGACATCAATGAAAATGATGTCATTGACTTACTAGAGTCCCATTCACAAGAATTAACCAATGAAGACCTTATGGAGATAGAGCAGCAGCTGATAGAAACACAAGAACACGAAGAATCAGAAGATACAGGGCCAAGAAAGTTTACGACAAAAGAATTAACTAAAGCCTTTCATTTCATTGCTAAGCTAAAGGAGTAAGATCCTAACATTCAGAGTTTACAAAGGTTTACCGTGCAGTTAGTGAGAACATCAGCTGCTAAAAGGCCATTTATTAAAAGAAAGAAAAAGGATGTGCAAACAACCCTAAATACTAATTATATGAAGAGCTAAAGGCTTCAATTCGGCGACATGAACTTATTTAAGTTAAGGGATTTATATCCCATATTGTTTCTTAGAGACTCTTGTTTCTTTGAAACTATTTGAGTTTCTTATTCGGCTAAGAAACAATATGGGATATAATTCCCTTAACTTAAATAAAACCCTAAATACCTTTTTCAAGAAACCGACTTCAGTGATAAGCTCCCCTCCTCCAGAAATAGAATCAAATCCTGATTCTCCAGCACCAGGTCTATCCTCTCTAGCATCATTTCAATCATCACCATCTTCCAGTTAATATTAGCCTACCTTCTTGCATCATCAGAAATTCTCCTTCCAATAAGCAAGACATTGATGCAACCTTTAATATTCTTTTTTGAAATTTTTACTATCTAAACTTTTTATATAAGTTTGTTTTTATGTTCTGTTTGTTTGAAATAAAGAAAGGGCACAATAGTTTCTGTAACTTATTATTAAAGTAGGGATATCATTATTATTAGTAGTATTAGACTGCATTATTATTGCTACATATGAGCCATTATAGTATTGTTATAATTATTACTGCATGTGCGCTGGTCATCAGGGATCTGAGTTATGGACAAATCAGACTTAGACGTTCTCACGAACGCATCTCATTCGTAATCCGGGAGACTGCCTGTATAATGAAAACTTTTGATAACAGAACCAACAACCTCTATTCTAACTAGGATTCCCTAACAGCTGAATTTATCTTTAAAACCCAGATATGATAGTACTACATGAAAAACTTACATCATTACTAACTTTCTATCTACAATTTTCCTCCAAATCAATCTGTTACCTGTCAAGACCCAACATTATCAGATCTTATATTGCTATCTTCTAAGGCACTTTTTACTGTATCAATCCACCTATATCTTGGTCTTCCTCTGGGTCTTCCTCCTGCCAACCTGGCAGAGAACACCTGTTTTGCTAATCTTTCCATTCCCATTCTGTTTAAGTGACCATACCACTTGAGATTAGCTCAGCTAGCACATTCCTGGATGCTAACAATGTCAAGGTCTTTCCAAACATCCCCATTTTCCTGCCAACCTGGGAGAGAACACCTGTTTTACTAATCTTTCCATTCCCATTCTGTTTAAGTGACCATACCACCTAAGATTAACTCAGCTAGCACATTCCTGGATGCTAACAATGTCAAGGTCTTTCCTAATATCCCCATTTTTAATACGATATTGCCACTAATGCCATCTGCTCACACCTCTAATCTTTCTCAGGATTCTCATATCCGTGGTCTCTAGTCTTTGATTAAGTGTTTTACTTCTGACCCAGCTCTCAGATCCATAAGTTAAAATTAGTTTGAACACTGTCTTGTATACACTAATTTAGTGTTCCGACTAATTTCTCTCTTATTCCATATGAATTTATTCATTTGACTTCCTAGCATACCAGCTTTATTGATTCTGTTGTCTATTTCCATATTTAATTTTTTAGTGAAAACTAACGTTTTCACTAAAAAATAGCCTAAGTAGCCGAAATGTTTTACTTGTTCTATAGGTTCTCCATTCACAATGCAGTTGATATTTTCAATGCTTCTATTTTCATTGTTTTTGTCTTGTTATTGCTGACCTTCATACCAAATTTTTACAACAGTTATTCAATTTAGTCAGGGAATCTTGCAGACTCGTACTGGATTCATTTCCAAGTATAACATCACTGCCATAAAGTAAAGAGCTAAGATTAACATCTCCAATTTTGATATCATGTTTAATACCACTTTCCTTCATAATGTAATCCATATAGATAATGCATAACACAGGGGATAATGTACATCCTTGTCTCACAGCAGATTTAACATTAAACCACCTTCCTGCACTTCCTTCAATTCTAACTGCTGACTTACAACTCAAATAAAGACTAAGTATTGCTTGATATAATGCCCCATTGACACCATATAACTGTAGCGTATTGAATAGCTTCTCTCTTGACACCTTGCCATATGCCTTTTCCAGATCGACAAAACTTAAATACAGATCTTTGTTATATTCCCATGATTTCTCAACTATTTGTCGTAAAGTGAAGATCTGATCCTAACAGTCTCTATTTGGCCTGAATCCAGCTTGTTCTTCACCAAGCTTTTCTTCCACAATTCTTCTCAACTGTTTCTCCACCATTTCTGGGTTTTTTCAATAGCCTCCAGATATTGCTATCTTCTTGATACTTATTTTCTATTTCTTACCAAAGTCTTCTCATGACTTACTTGGCTAGTTTTACACAGTGTCTAGCTTTCTTATATTTGTGCCTGTATTTTCTAAGAGCACAAGCTGACTTATTTGTCAGGAACTTTTGATATGCTTTCTTCTTTTCCTTCACTGCCTCTTTAACTTCCTGTGTCCACCATGGAGTTCTGATTTTTCTATCCTTGCAGACAACCATACCACATGCTTCTCTGGCTGAATCATCAATGTTTTCTTCAGGGCTTGCCACTGAATCTCCAAAGTTTGGTTCCTGTTTTTCAAACTCTTTAATTTTTTTCTTGAATAATGTTTGTGTATTTTAGTCTACCCTGGGGGAGATCTGACTCCTACCAGGCGCGTCCCTTGGGTGGCGGATGAGGGAAACCCCAACGGGTTGCTCCGAATAAAGAATAAGGAGTCGTAATAAGAATAATAAGGCCAAAGGATGCAGCAAAGGAGTGGCAAGCCAGCTGCATTATTATGCCATTCAACCCCATGAATCAGGAGTCTCCACTGTGTCAAGAGAATGTTACTGCATCCGAGGAAACCGACGTGACTGATTCTAGATCACAGGGAGCAGTCGGAAAGTTTAGTATGTGGTCAGCCAATAGAATTTCGCATCTCTTAACCTTAAATATAAGGACACTGTTAAAAAAACCTGGAAAAATAAATCTGATAGAAAAAGAACTTGCTAGGATTAAATGGGACATTTTAGGTTTGGCTGAAACCCACTGGACAGAAGAAGGAGTTATAAATCTAAATTCAGGAAAACTATTCTACTCGGGCAGAGATATACATAGAGAAGGAGTTGCCATTTTAGTGAATAATAGTCTACAAAATGCAGTCATGGCCATAGAACCACATGGCCCAAGAATGATCGCTATCAGATTAAAAGGTAAAGAAAAAAATGTTCACTTTACAATTATTCAAATCTACGCTCCCGACCAGTCACATGAAGATGAAGAAATCGATACCTTTTATGATAAGTTGCGAGATCTAATAGACAAGACCAATAAGAAAGATATATTAAGAGTGATGGGAGATTTTAATGCCAAAATTGGGAAGTTCACCCCAGGCATGGAGGATGTTATGGGCAGGTTCGGAGTTGATAATAGAAATGAAAGAGGTGAAAGAATTTTAGAATTCTGTAAAGCAAATAATCTATTTATCTGTAACACCCTTTTTTTTTTCATAGACCTTCCCACAAATACACACAGATCTCACCAGATGGTACAACAAAGAACTGTATTGATTACATTCTAATCAAACGCAACTGGAAATCATCAGTGCAAAATGTTAGAACTTTAAAAACTCCAGACTTCGACACTGACCATGAACTGTTAGCAGCAAAAATTAAACTAAAATTCAAGTATCGTAAATCACGAGCTCCTATCAACAAAGTGGACCTATCAAAACTGAAAGAGAAATCTATGCAAGATAATTATCAGACACTAATAAGAAATGAGTTTAGAAGATTATCCAATGACAATATAGAAAAACATGGAATCAAGGTAAAAAAATTGTTACAAGTACTGCAAGAAACATACTTGGTACAACATCAAGACCAAATCATGAATGGATAACCCCTGAAATTCTAAATACTTTAGAAGAAAAAAAGAACAGCAAAGCATATATTAAATATAAAAAATACAGAAGAAAATAAACAACATTATAAGAATCTTAAAAACAAAATTGATAAAATGTGCATATCTGTCAAAAATAACTGGTTGGAGGAAAAAGTAAAACTCTGCAAAGAAGCTAATAAAAGAAATGATAATAAAACGGTATACAAAATTATCAAAGAATTAACTAAGATCTATAAAGATAAACCATTAACAATGAAAGATAAAAACAATCTAGAAACTGGGTCAATACAAAATATTAAAATAATTTGGAAGGAGTACTATCGAACATTATTTCAAAAAGAACAGGAGGAGGAAAGTATAACAGAAAAGATGATATATGAAAAGGCACCACCCATAACCTCAGCAGAAATTATAAATGCAATAAACCAAATGAAACTTTCAAAAGCTATGGGTAAAGATGAAATATCTATAGAACTATGGAAATATGGTGGCAAGGAAGCCATTAATTTCTTAATAAATTTATTTAATCGAATTCTTTATACTGGAGTAATTTCAACTGACTGGAAAACAGGAATTATTATACCAATTCACAAAAAAGGAGACAAAAGAATATGTGAAAATTACAGACCCATAACACTCTTAAGTCATAGTTATAAACTATTCATTCGAATTATACAAAAGAGAACACAGGTGCTTACAGAAAAAATCATAGAGGAAAACCAAGCAGGATTCAGGCCACATAGATCTACTATAGACCATATCTTCACCATTAATAATATAGCAGAAAAATATTGGGAATACAACCTGCCCATATACTGTTGTTTTATAGATTTTAAGCAAGCCTTTCATTCAGTTAATAGAAACAAATTGATTACTATCCTAAAAAACGTAAAAATGGATTCTGATATTTTAACATTTATTACAAATTACTATGGAGACACCAAAGATTTTGTTAAAACAAACAACATTAAAACCGAGAATTTCAGAGTCAAGAAAGATATAATGCAGGGATGCCCTCTCTCACCTCAACTCTTTATCCTCTTCCTAGAAGAAGTCTGTAAAACCATAGCCGATGAACCAGGTGTAAAAATCAATGGTACCAACATTAATCACATAAAATACGTGGATGATATCATTATTTTAGCAGATTCTAAACCACAGCTAGAAAAAACTGTTAATATTTTAAATGACTCTTGTAAAACTTATGGTATGAAAATAAATTTTCATAAAACAAAAATAATGAAGATAGGTAGAGAAGAAGAAAATATTTCTATAAATCTTGAAAATCACCTGCTGGAACAAGTTAATAAATATGTTTATCTTGGCAGTCTTATATCTAGTAACTTCAACAATATGGAAACAGTAAAACACAGGCTAAACCTAGGTTGGACCAACATGAATAAATTAAACAAAATATGGAAAAATAAAAAAATCCCAACAAGTCTAAAATTAAAATTAAATAAAACAATTATTATTCCAACGGCTACTTATGGTTCGAAGCCTGGAGATTAACTCAACAACCAATCAAGAAACTTCAAGCATTTGAAATGAAATGTCTCAGAAAAATTAATAACACCCACCTGATGCAACACAAGACTAATGATCAAGTCAGAACAGATTTAGACTTCCCAGATAATATAATAGACACAATCATTAAGCATCAACTGAGATGGTTTGGTCATATTCAGAGAATGGCCCCCTCATAGACTCCCATATTTAGCTCTGAAAGGATACATCGAAAGAAAAAGACCTAGAGGCAGACCAAGATGTACTTGGATCAAGCTGCTGAAAGAACATTCACATCTACCCAGCTATAGAGTCATGATTGAGATGGCTAAAGATCACGATCAGTGGAGAACCTTTCTTCTGAGTGGACTCAACCCATTACCAATCGGATGAGATGAGATGACAATTTTCGTCTACAGTTCACATCCGAGAGCTGCTCAAATTTTATTCGCTTTAAAACTTTCTTACATGTTCTTCTTTTCAATATGAAATCAATTTTATCTCTATATTCTCTAAGAGTACAAGCTGACTTATTTACCAGGAACTTTTTATATGCTTTCTTCTTTTCTTTCAATGCTTCTTTAACTTCCTGTGTCCACCATGGAGTTCTGATTTTTCTATCCTAGCACATACCTCTCCAGCTGAATCAATCAGGGTTTCTTAAAGGCTTGTCACTGAATCTCCAAGGTTTGGTTCCTGTTCTCAAACTCTTTCATTTTTTCTTCAATAATCTTTGTGTATTTTAGTCTACAGTTTACATATGAGAGCTGCTCAACTTTTATTCGCTTTAAAACTTTCTTACATGTTATTCTTTTCAATACGAAATTCAAATTTATCTTGCTCAAGACTAAATAGTGATCACTTCCAATTTCAAATCCTCTGTACACTCTGGTGTCCTGCACCAGGGAGAAAACATCACTATCAACAATAACATAGTCAATGAGACTTTTCTTATTCCTTGCCTCTTCTCTCCATGTGAATTTGTGCACATTTTTATGTTGGAACATTGTGTTAGTATTAACCGGTCCATGTCCTGAGCAGAAATCCAACAGATATTTGCCATTATTATTAGCTTTGCTCTTTTCTCCAAATTTTCCCAAAATATTTCTGTTTGTCTCTCAATCATTTCCTACTCTGCTATTTAGATCCCCAACAAGGACCAACTTTTCCATTTTCATTATGTCAGTTGCTTTTTCTAAAGCCTCAAAAAATTCCTCCACTTCTACCTTAGTAGAACCTTCTGTGGGACCATAGGCACAAATAAGTCTCATTGTCCAGTTCCCCATTCTCATATTTGTCCACATTACTCTACTTGAGACTGACTGCCATTCAAGAAGATTAGCCTCGTATTTTGTGTTGAATACTATGGCTACTCCTTCTTTTCCTTGATTGTCATTGCCTGAATATAACATTTTGTATTTATTGCTCAGAAAGATCTCACCAGTTTTGGTCTTTTTTGTTTCAGTCACCCCTATTATGTCGATTTGGTACTTATCTAATTCCTCAGCTAGCTCCATTTCTTTGCCATTCAGGCTTCTTACGTTGATAGTACCGATCTTTAACTCTGGTGATGTTGAGTTGGGGTTTGTTTTCAGATTTGTTCCAGTAGCTGACTTTTCGCTGTTCGCCCTGGTCCCTGGTGAAAACAACGGGGCCCTTGTTTAACCGGGCAACGCCCCAGCCAGCATGAAATTTTGTCATGTTGTACCATCATTTTTTTATTTTGGTTTAACCAATAAGAATACAATTTGGTTGGCTAAATCCGAAATTGCCAGCCCATCCTCGTTCATTCAGTATCCAAGTAGATACCCAACAGGGTGCACCACGAGAAGGTGAGGATTGGACATTAGGTCAGAAGCCCTGGTCAGTTCTCCGTATTCCTTTAAAGGCTATGTGGAGGTCTTCTCTCAGTTATACAGCTTTGATCCTTAAGCACCCCCCCCCTTTCTTTATTTTAATACTGTGCAATTATACCTTTTCATTTTTAAATCATTTTGGGACCACTCTTTTTAACAATCTCTTTCTTAAACGATCCTACAAATTTTGATATATGATATAAACGAAAATATATAATATAAATATTTATTAACTAACTGACTCATTTTTTTGTATGGGAAATTTCAATATAACTTCTATACAATTCGAAATTCTACACAATAAAAATAAACTTAATTATGAGATTTTTCAAATTTTATGTTTATACTGTTCTTTTAACTCATTTCTCAAAAAAATATTATTTAAATTTACCTGGTAATAGATCAACAGAATAGAATTGCATATTTGATCTTTTATTCCGTCGCCCAGTTGTCATGTACCCTTCTATAAAAATCCCAAATTCACCCATCCATTTTAGAATACTAATCACATATTTGGGATTGCACAGCAAAAGCCTCCTTAAAAATTCTCAGTGCTCTCCTGAAAAGAACATCTCACCTCATAGATGCTCCCTTCCTTATAGTCACTCAATTTCTATCTCAGAGATTCAATGTCTCAACACTGTGTCTATTCTATAGGTACTTCCACTGAACTAGCAGACATCATTTTTCCACTTTCTGTTAAAAACAAGAGCAGCAGCAACTGCCCAGCATCCCTTTCCAACACAATTGCAAACTCACTGAAGCTACTTCTCTTATTCTTCATTTATTCTGTCTACCTCTATCCTGTGGAAAAGCCTTCTTCATGAAGCATTCCCAAACAACTATAACCGGAAACTCCAAGGAAAATGTTAATAAATTTAATTTTCAATTCTAACAATCATTCCACACATAACTGATAACTGATATGCTTATAGGTTTTTCAACCTCTCTCTATACAAGATTTTATATATATACACATATAAATTCAAAGTTTATTAATATTAAAAAATCAATATCTACCAAATACATTTTAATAATCAAAAGTTTCATCTATAATCATGTTTCACTTTTATGCCATTTAATTTGTTCTAAGTAATTTCATTAAGAAATTTGTAATGAAATGGAATGTAAAATAATAAAACAATGAACACATTTTGGAAATTTAACATGGAGATGAAATTTAATTTAATAACATGCAAACAAAATGGAACTTAAAACCACTCACTTTACTTGATGCCTTTTCACTAACAGAATCCGCTACAATATTAGGAAATGGAGGTTGTGCTGTCAAAGGACTAGGATTTTCTGGAACCTTACTTGATGTTTTTGTTTTATTTTCTATTTCACAATTTTGAACTGAAGTCCCAATAAGAGCTGCATCCCGAAAATCTGGATGCTTTGTGTTGATGTAAGACAGTTCAATTGCAACAAGATTTTCTACCTAATTTTTAATTGAAATATTGAAGTCTGAGTAAAATCATAAGAATACAACCTACAGTACAATCTATTAAAATGAACAATTATTCATTAATAATTTCTTTTTAATACATTTAGTGTTTGAAAACCGTGCTTGTCCGTGATGAGTGAGAATTTTCAGTTAAAGACAGACAAAAATAAAATAAAAAAATCAAAGTACAGTTTCAGTTTAATTGTCAGTTTTATTTAAGTAATGCTGATTTGGTTTCATGTTGTAAACAGTTTTTTAATATGTTTACCTTACTTATCACATTTATTGGAGAATTCTGATCATTACAAATGGCTGTTTTGTAGGTTATCACTGATTTTGTCATAATGGAATATGACCAATGATAAGCAAGGATACGCACGTATCATTTTATCCTTAGAGAGCACTTAGTCACACTTCGAGGAAACCAATTAATTGCAACATAAAATAAATATGCAGAGGACAGTAGTAATTAGCTTATTTCTTACAGAGTGATGGAATATGCAGAATTTCACTGTTATTACTAGATATTAAAACTTGAAAAATAAGTATTTTTTCTCTATATTGATTCTAACTTAAAATGTTTTTCTATTGCTTTCTGAGATGGCATCGCTCACACCCTGTTCAATTCAGTAATGAATTAGAGTTGATCATAATTTAGAAGCACGCTAATGTAGTCATATGTATAAGATCTAAAGGAGATTGTGTGTGATAGAGTTTGATAAAAGTTTTCAATGTTTGTTTATAACGACAGAGAATAAATTGTGATTATTTCATAAGTGATTCAAGAGATATTATAGATGTTAGATGTGAAAACGTAGCAACAAATACTATCAAATAAAAAAATGGTCTTTTATCACATATAAAATGCACAGATTTTTTCTTCAGAGACTGATAAACAAAATAATATATAAGCAGTTTGCAAATCTGTTTCAACACTAATAGTCACAGCATTAACAAAAGTTTATAAACTGACCAGATACAAAATTAAATGCATGACTATAATATATTAGGCAACAGTAGTAGAGAGCATCCAATCTGACTAGTGAGCCAGCAAAAAAAATGCTTCAAGCCTTGAATACATTGATTACTTGTAATTTTCTATTTATATGGAAAAAAAAAAGTTTTGAAAATGACATATATTAAGCAGTTTTTTTTTCAGTTTACTATCATTGTATCTTGTTACTGATGAAAGAAAATAGCATATGAAATAAAAAAATATTAACAGTCTGGAATTACTGAAAATAGCATACAAAGAAACTTACACGTTTATACAACAAAAACGTTCTACTTATACCAATGGTGATCTATATAACTAAAGTAGGCCTATCAGAAATTGATCAGTGCAGTGTAACAAACTCCATAAAGTCTAATGGATTGAATGAGTGAAATTCATAGTTTAACATTTATTTTGAAAAGAATACTGCTTTAAAAAAATCTATATTTCCTGAAAAGAAAGATAACTGTCAAACTGAAAAAAATTCAGTCATCTCATAGCTTCATGACAATCTCATAAGTAGTTTCCTGTACTCTGATCAGAAATTTCTGGAAATGGGCAGAAAGTCATCATTAATAGTGTACTGCTGGTTTGTCATATATATATTACAGGTCTTTTAGCTCATAATCTTGTTATGCTGTTTATCTCTCATCTCATCTTCCTTTTACCCTCTTTTACCTTGTGGTGTCGAGGGGTTTATTAATCATCGGACCTCAAACTGTTCACAGGATAAGGTGGTCAAGCCCTATGCCCCGATGTATCCTATGTCCTGTAGTGTTGAGTTCTCAAGGCTGGTTTGCCTTGAGAACTCACCCCAGGATAAACTGGGGAAAACACCCTACTGTCCATGCCCAAGACCGGTTAACTTGGCTAAGGCTGAGGAAGATCCTTCAGCTCCTCATGTCACTGATGGGAATCGAACCCAGGACACCCCTCCCCCATGCATATGGTTGCGAAGCACACAGCCACTAGGCTAACAGAGCGGACATGCTGTTTATATTTATGAATTATTGCAGTAAGCCTTTTTCACAGAGTTAGAAAGTAAATTATACTTAACAAGAAAATTATATTAAATTGAAACTTTCATTTCCTCATACTTCAGTAAAGGGTGAAAGCAAGAATATAATTTCTTGAGACAAATGAAATTTATGTAATTATAGTCAAGACATGACTCACTGCGGGAGGTCCCACTCTCTTACACACACAACTCATCATGTCTTGACTCTAATGCATTCACTGTCTCTACACTCACTACACTTTCAAGCAATGCATTCCAATCACCCACCACGCTTCATGCAAAAAATATACCCCCCCCATAGCTTTCAGAGATGGCCTCTTGTTCTCCTTCTATCTCCAGACATTCTATGAGAAATCTCACTCACATTAATCTAGTAATTATTCCTTACAAACTTATATGTCTCGATCATGCCCCTCCCCCTCTTCCTTCTATCCACTAAGCTCTACAATTTGTACTCTCTCAATCTGTCCTCATATTACACATTCCAGAGACCAGAAACCAACTTAGTCAACTGCCTCTGAACCCTCTCCAACATTTCATTATCCTTTTAAAAACTAGATGACCAAATTTGTCCACAGTAATCCATTTGTGGAGTGATTTAAACCCTGTACAATGGACTCATAACATCCTTACTTCTAAATGTTAGTGATGTTCTCCATATCTCTGTATCATTTCCATAATCCACTGCGTTGTCCTCACAATTTTAACAAGACGTCCATGAAATTTCAAGTCCCTTTCCACCATTAATCATCCCCACATCTTTCATCTCCTCTGCATCCCATCTTTACTTCCCAAATTTTAAAACCTTATACTTTGCTACAGTGAACTGACAACACCACACACTTGCTCATTCAAACAGTCTATTCAAGTCTGCTTGTAAGACTACAACATCTGCTCTACTTCTCATAACTCCCCCTAACTTTGCATCATCTGCAAGCAACTGTATATCACAACTTAAGCCCTTTCCAATGTCATTTACATACAAAATAAACAATAATGGTCCCAAAACAGATCCCTGGAGTGTGCTACTAGTGACTTTTCTCTTCTGGGATATCACTCCCCTCATATACAATCTGCTGATACCTATCAGACAGCCTCCCCCCCCCCCCCCAATACAATGCAAAACGTCCATTTCACTGCCTTTCCAATTTAACTACTAGTTTGTCATGTGGCGATCTATCAAAAGCCTTTGCAAAATCTGAATATACTACTGTATGTGCATTCCATTTGTACAACGTATTTGTCATCTTGTTATAATAAGTAAGCAGATTACTAAAACACGATCTTCCTATAGCAAACCCATCAGTGGCGCACTCAGGATTTAATCTTGGAGGGGGCCGAGCACTCAGGATTTAACCTTGAGGGGGGGGGGGGGGTTGAGTAGATGGTTTGTGAATACACACTATGCATTGCATATGCACCTATGACTGAGCATCTGCAGTGATCGCTAATTCATAAGTAGTATAGAAATAGAAAATACGACACAACATAAATAAAAAAAAATGAATTTTAATTAGGAAAAGATTTTTGGAAACTTTTCTAGTGTTTTTTTCCTTTTCTTTGGGGGTGCCTCCCCCCTCTGGGTGCACCACATTCTCTTCTTTCATGGTCAACATGGGTTTCATGTTGACCATGAAAGAGAATTTCTGCTGCTGTCAACCCAGTTCTGAATCTTTGTCCTCACTAGTTTTTTCAGCACCTTGACCACAACTCCAGACAAGCAGATTGGCCTATAATTCAAAACCTTAGTCTTATCGGTCCCTTTATAAGGCAAAACAATTTTTCCCTCTTTTCACTCCTTTGGAACTTGGGCCAATCTAAGACTCATGTTGAAAAGGTAAGGTTAAAGCTGTTGTTAACTCCCTGGAACATTCCCTAAAGCACATATACCATCAAGTTTTACTCAATTCTTCACATACTTCCTGCTTACTCACCATCAGTGGTTCCTCCCCAATTCCCACTGCTCTCAAGTTCTGCATTATGTTACAATCCCAAGGATGGAATACTTTAATGAATTACTCATTTACCACTTCTACTATATCATCCTCAGTGTTCATCTTTCTCCCATTATCAGTGACCAACATCCTCCTCCTCCTCCCATAATCATTCTTCTTTCTACTGGACACATATAGAAAAAACTCCATAAGATTTCTTTTATCCTCATTTGCTACTGCTGCTCCGCATGTAACTGATTATTGACATTCATCTTGTGCTGCCTCCAACAATGCCTTTTTCTTCAAGATTGCATGCTTCACCTCTTTAGTCATCTATTTTACACCTACCTTATTTAATCTCCTGACCTTTGGAATACACTTAGTCATTGCCTCAGCCAGATAGTTCCTGAGTAGGAACCAAGCAGCATTAATTTCCTTTCCATCCAATTCCTCATTCCATGATATATCTGCACGCTGCCTCCAGAGCTTGTCATAATCATCCACCTTATAGTTCCACATATAACCTTTTCTCACAAAAGTCCTGATATGGCTGGCCACCACCCAAGTGATTACTTCATGGTCACTTTCAATAAATTGGAGGAAGATCTGACACTTCATTTACACTATTATCTTCTGATGTGATAATCAAATCTAAGATCCTTGATCCATGTGTACCTTTGTGATGTACTGCTTAAGATAGTTGTTCCTCAAAAACTCAAGAAATCCATTCTGGTTGGTTCCAAATGCTGTCTCTTATTCCAGTCTATATTACCATAACTGAAATCGCTCATAACGATAACCCTTTTCTTATTAGCCAGACCAATTTGCCTAAACATTTCCTTCTCGCTGCCTTCCACATTACCAGGTCTATAGCAACACCCTATCAAACATTTCATCCTGTCCACCTCCGCTTCAAAACTACTGTCAGTATTTGCTCCTGAAATCTCTACCCTAGATGGGCACAATTCCTATGCCATCATTAACAGCATTCTTCCTCCCTTTTTTGCCTTGTATGTCTACACATAAGACTACATATCCCTCCATCTCTATTCCTGTCAAAATGTCATCCTTATACCATGTCTCACTTATTCAAGCAATTTTTGAGAAATGAACTCTATCAATGCTACAATTTCATTCCCCTTGTTTCAAATACTTGTAGCATTTGTAAACATACACACTAGCTCCTTTCTGTGACTATAACAAGTCCCACTGACCTTACTTCTCAGATATGACTCCCCCCCCCCCAGTCCATTACTGATTTTACACTCCTCTCTAGACCTAAAGGTCAACCCCCCCCCCACATCCTTAACTTAATCTCTTCTTGTGCACTCACACAATTACTCCTGAAACTCTCATCTACACTTCTCACGCAGTGTCTCTTTGTCCACCCTGACCCCTCTCCCTCATTTCCCTGTCTGCCTTGTGTTCCTTCTCTCTCATTCTCTTCACTCGTGCCACTCACCTCTCCATTCACAAACTCTCCTACCTTATTCTCCTGCTCTTCCACAAAACCTCTTGCTTCCTCAGGTCTTCCATTCACTTCAGCTATAACTTTCTCTTGCAGCAACAGTTTCCCCAAGTGACTCACACCAAATCCATTCAAATGTAGACAATCTATTTTATACAGTTCTTCTGCCTCTCAAACTCATTCTTCCACACATTCATTTCTCCTCACACAACTCTGCTAGCATACTATTCATAATCTTTATTCACCTTCTCAACTCATCATTATCATACCAGGGCAATACACTGACTACCTTACCAACCACAGTATTATCTTTCACTCTCCTTATTAGCCTCCTGACATCCATCCTTGCATTCTTCTTGTTACCAGTCAAATCATTTGTACCAACTACTACTGTCAACTCTTTTGCTCATGTACTCCTCTTATCCAATGTTTCAATCATCCTGCTCATTCTACTGCCCAGAAAACAAACCTTGTGCACCTTTTTCACACACACCAAACCTCTAATCATCAAATCTCCATACATTGCTATTCCCAAATCATTTGATATTTCTTTCAAATCTTTGATACCATTTTTCTTCACATTTTCATGCAAATCTATAAGTCTCCTCAGTTTTTTTTTCTCACAAGTTTAATCTTTTGCCTCATCTTTACCAAATCCACTTTCATCTTTTCAATTACTTTCTCAATGCCATTTATGCATTTGTATTTTCACTACCTTGCATGTCAGCTGTCTTACTGCTCATAGTCACTAACTCGCTGCCAACTATGTCAGTTATTTATCTCATTACTATCTACACAGGCTACCTTACCACACAACATCACTAATAAATATAATTTATTATAATTTATGTTTACTTTACCTGCATCTTTAATACCACATACTGCATTTCATTTTACTGTTGATCACACAGAAATTTTAGAATAAGTGAATAATAAGTCCTCATGCTAGTAAAGCTACTACTATGCCAGAATATGCAAAACAAACTTTTTGAATTTTAAAATTTTTGTTTTTAAATTTTAACTAATAATAATCTGATAAAACTTTTAATCTGATGAATATTGTATTATACTGTAGCTTTGATCATCAACTAAGAATGACAAAAAGAAAGAATAGCACTCTCTCAAGAAGACAATGCAGGTTAAAAGCTCTATGGTTCTTTATGTTTCACTGTCAGAAAGAATCATATCAAGTTTGATAGCTATAGTTTTTAGCATTTAGTAGATTACCTGACATAGACAAAAAAACTACACAGAAATTTAAAGGAAACAGAAGTTTGTTTGGAAGTCATTTTGATTCTGTAAGCTAACCAATAAGTATATGAAAAGAGCTAACAGTATTTCGGAGAGGAATGACAATCAAATGTCATTTTGGAAAACAACAGTATGCCCTACTGATTTTCCCAAAAAATAACAAAATCATGCTAAAAAACCATAAGTCCACAGGTGACGCATACCAAGATATGACTGATAGGCCTAAAATACTGACAAACAGGAAATGACACTCCATGAGAAGGCCGTTTACCTCATCTTGCCATCAGATCTTAGAGAATGTTTGGTGATGCAATGCATAACACAGAGAGTGGCAGGCCAATGATTTTCATGAAAGAGTGCAGTCTACAAGTCTTTGTTAACAAAGCATATACATCTTCAATCAAAATAGTCCAAGGCACACAGAACAGCATTTCTACAACTTATCACTCCACAGAAACTAGAACACAGTCTGAATGATGTGTTTCAGTATAAAGGATTCCTAGCAATATTTCTTAAGAACATTTCTGTTTCTATCAAAACAGTTATTATGGGTAAATGCAGGACACCGCTTTATAAATTTCTATCAATAAAGGTATGTTTGGTTTATAACTGTACATGTCCGTTTTGGCAGAACACCATATATAGGATGATGTTAAAAAAAATATTCAGTTAACTGGAAACTTTTTCTTACCATTGAATTTGTTGGAGGTAGCCTCCTCCTCAACAACTGGGTGACAACATCTATTATCCTTTCATGCAATTTAGGGAATCTCAGCATTTCTTGCTATGAAATACACAAAAATATTGTTTTTAAGCTACAAATATATATATATATATATATACACATATATATATATATATACAGGGTGTTCGGGATAAATTTGACATATTTATAATTAATTATATTTTTCCGTAAGTTACATGTATTAACACACACTTCTCTTCATTTAAAAGTTTGGACCCTTCTTCATTCATATACAAGATGTCAGAAAGGATGGATAGCTGGAACCCACCTGAATCATGGAAGAGAATAACTTGTATCATGATGATTCGTGCCCGCCATCAAAATAAGGATATTACGACTGCTGCCCAATGCTCCCTGAATACAGTAAAAACAATCAGGCATGAACTAGAGACTTGCAATGGTGACTACGAGGATGTAGCAAGAAGAAAGATCCCTAGCAGACGATCTGATTGCGTTCGTACAGCAGAATTCCTCGCAAATCTGCAGGAACAGGTGTTGAAGAACCCTGGCATTGGAATTCGGGCTTTGTTCGTGGAGTTGCTAACTGTAGTCAAGCCCTGGATAACAAGGGTAGCCAATGGTAGGCCGTATGTATGGCAGCAGGATTCGGCCCCTTGCCACACCTCTGGGAAAAGTCAAAAATGGTTGTCTGAAAATTTCTACGACTTCACCAGTCCAAATGTTTGGCCTCCAAACTCCCCAGACCTTAACCCCATGGATTATTTTGTATGGGGCGCAGTTGAAAAAGACACCAATCGCACTTCCAGTAATACAAAAGCCCAGTTAATGGATAAAATTAAAACAGTTTTTGCGGCCCTTCCCAGGGAGACTGTAGCATCAGCTTGTTCGAGGTTCCGAAGCAGAATTGAAGCTGTGATCGATGCTAATGGTGGTTATTTTGAGTAAATCTTGTTGATAGTATTGTAATTAACTCTGCCTGTAATGTTTTTTTGTCAATTCATTAAATTTAATAGATACAAAGAAGATTTTCTTTTTCCTTACGAAACTGTCAAATTTATCCCGAACACCCTGTATATCTGAAATTAAATATATATGCATACCTACACTGCTTGGATAGAAGTCAATGGACATCCCCATGGGCAAGATGCATTGTGCCATGTAACAAGTCACGTGTTTGTAGCTGGCATAAATTGAAAAAATATATTGCTCCCAAGTCAGTGCAATTGTGTCCAGGTGAAATGGCTGTGAGAAAGGAACTGATGAAATTTGAAAGAGGTGTTGTGATAGGATACCCTGTTGCAGACCTATCTGTTTGGCAAATTGGGGCATCCCAGGTCAATAATCAGTGATACCATACTAAGATGGAAGTGCAGAGAGTCAGAATACAAATGCTATCTGCAGTGAAAGAATCACCACTGCTCACCAAATAATATGTAAAAGCTGCCATTCGTTGGCCAACATGAAAATGGAGTTCTGGGCATCAATTGGAACATGAATCTGCACAAAAACATTCAGAACCGAAGATCACAACATGGGTTTCCATGGCAGAACCACAATATGCAAGCCCACATTACCCAACCACCATGCAGTGTTGTTATCAGTGGTGCAAAGAGCGTATACAGTAAGATGTGGAAGCTTGGAAAGCTGTGTTATGGAGCAACAAATCATGCTACACCCTATACAGAGCAGATGGATGGGTGTAGGCGTAGTGGATACACAGTGCATGTCTCTTACTACAGTGCGTAACCTCAACTATGAAATTCAGAGGTGGCAGTGTGATGGTATGATCCTGTATTTCCTGGTAGGGCCTTGGACCTCTGTGGTAAACTCAGAGAGATATCTGAACATTCTGGACAATGCAATTCTTCCTTTGTGGTGTTTCTATGGAATTAGCCATTGTCTCTTTCAGCAAGACAATGTACTGCATCATAAGGCTGCTGCTGTAACTGTGTGGTTTGTGGACATGAAGAACATCAACACACTTGATTGGCCTCCACAGAGCCCTGATCTCAACCCTATTGAACATCTGTGGGATGAACTGGAGTGCTGGGTGAGGTTAAGGAACATCCGCTCCACAAAAGTTCAGGACATCATTACATGCCTACAGGAAGAATGGTCCAAAATTCCTACCGATCACTATCATATGCCTGTGGAATGTATGCCTTGTACGATTGCTGCAGTCATCGCAGAGAAAGGAGGTCCTATATCTAATTAAGGTGCCGTGGCTGTTTGTTCCTCACACTATAATGTCCATTGATTTTTTTCTAAGCAGTGTATGTATATCTATACACCCATATATGTCCACATAAATTAAAAAAAAAGCAAATCAAGAAATAATCAAAATATGAATATTATTAACTTTACAACTATTAAATGCCAAAATTCACTCCCCTTCTCATATATGTACTGTCTACTATAAGAGATTATTCAAGAGGTGCCATTACTTGCTAATGGACTCTGGAAATTGTGCATTCACAACTTTACAATGGCATGACAAAAAGTAATGCCTCCTATTTTTTTATTTTATTTTATTCTTTTTTTTTTTTTAACAGGAGGAATATTTAAATGAAACTAAAATAGATATTTCTTAAACCTTATTCTGCAATTTTATATACTTTCATATACTTATACTCTCAACACAAATACCTCTTGGAGTACATACACTCACTAACTATATGGTACTCAACCCAAAATGGTGAAACCAAGATGAACCTATGCAGCAACTGGTATAAGCAACTTGTGAGACTGCATAGAATACTGAGAAGTAAAGCTCCTGAATGCACGACAAACTCCTTGAATCTCTACCTTCAATTTTTGGATTGTTCATTGTGTGTTCAGAATCAATGGAGGAACTAATAGGCATGCATTCTGAATGCACCGTCTTGTAAAGCTGTGCCAAAGTTCAAAGTCTGCATGGATATATATATATATATATATATATATATATAACTTAATACTGATATCTATATACTTATCTCCATAAACTTTCATTCGTTGGTAAAGATAAATTGGTGCAAATGTTTTCTGCAGTCAGAAACTTAATTTCTGCCATGTCATGTGTGACTTTTCTACACCCATGATATATTGTTCCCCAAGTGATTAAGGCTATGAAACAATAAATATACAGATAAATTAAAAAGTAGCTAAAATGTAAATGAGGGCTGTTTGGAAAGAATCTATATTGACAGTTTTTCTGATTAACCACACTATTAATGGTGCAGTGACATGTCTGAAAATATTACTACATGCAACATGATTGTTTCATTGTACTGCTTCAATTCATTTACAGTCAGCAATGAAAATCAGCATGTTCTTACAATGCATGTACTTCATAATTTCTGAGAAATAGGAACAACGTATGCATTTGCTGTAACAATCAGTAAGATAACATTTGATACAATTAAATGAATGTAATGCACCTGGTTACAAGCTCCAAGAATTTAAGTTTTTAATGCCAGAAATAAAGTGCATAATTTCTGTGAATTAACTACTCTTTCAAAGCAGTAATTAGATTTCTATAAAACTAATAGATTAGATTTCTATAAAACCATTTTCTCTCTGGCTGTTCACATGTACTGGCAGATAGCATTCTCTCTTTACATTTCTTTATCGATGCAGGAATCTCAGGGAGCGGCTGCTGTCTACCCTCTTACTCCTATATAAATATATACTGTGTGTGTGTGTGTGTGTGTGTGTTTTCACTAATCTCAAATCTTACCCCATCAGCCTCGGCCCTTAGGAACATGCCAAACCTCAACAAATTTGGATGCATGAAACTGCCCCAAATTTGGGAAACTTTTATCAGAAGAACTTCAGCCCAAAGGCCAAGAACTACCAATATAGCCCGCCAGGCCAGGGGGCACCATCAGGACTTTAGGAAACGCTAGCTTCCTAGCTTCAGTCTCATTTGCTGTTATTAGTACTTGTGTGCACGTGTCTTTTAGTAAGTTCCCAAGAAGATGGCAACGTGACGTTCGCCGAAATATCGGAAAGTATATATTAAAGTTTATTTAATCTATATTTCTAGTATACGCTGTCAATTCCTTAAATATTAGTTATCATTATCTTATCTTATCTTACCCCATAGTTTTGCTGCTATTCACAATTTGCTCCATTCCTCCTGCTGAATTGACAAATTTGGCAGCGCTCAAACATCTCAAGTTTCAATATCTTCTATAACTAGTGCGCACTCAGCAATGATTTCCATTTTTTCTGCTAACACAAGGAGTTGCATTAAAAACCGAGAAAGAACCTAATACATCTTTCTTGAAATTCTGAAGAATGCTAGTGAGTAACACTTAGTAAGGATGGATATTTCAGAGAACAGACAGATACCATGAAAGAAAAAAGAGAAGCAGGTTTGGTGGGTATTGAAGTGGGACCGTAAAAAGGATGTTGAGCAGCTGCCACACATGATTTAACAGACAATGGAAAGCAGAAGAATATAATTCATGGTGTGAGGACAATCTAGTCTCCTTCAGTGCTACCAAACAGAGCCATCTTCTTTTCCTCACAAAATCTTAGCTTATCACTCCTTATTTCTGATAATAGACAGCTTATGAGGACATTACCAGAATCTATTTTCTTGGACCAACATTTACCTCTAGGTTTTCCTGCATAAATGTCACATCTTTAGCTTTTTCAGCCTTCAAAAACTTGGGATGTTTTTGGGATGCTTTTCCTCTCAAGACATTACTTTTCACCTGCCAAGCTATATCTGAAATCTGCCTAATCCTGGAATACTGCTTTCACATTTGGGGCAATGCATCAAAGCCCTCCCTAAAAATTGTTGACTGTCCAAAAGAGGGTAATTCAGCTAATTGATAATCCTCTCTGTCTTTCTCACAAACTCATTCTAACTACTGTCTCACAGCCAGTCTGTACCTACTTTATGTCTTTTTTGGAAGTATTTCTATAGGTATTACTTCATTGAATAGCATATATCATTTCTCCTGTTTCTTCAATACCTAAAAAAAACACAAGCAGCAGCTACCCAAATCCATTTAAATCTAAAGCAAACCCACCAAACCTGCTTCTCTCACTACTCTTTCTCCCCCCCCCCCTCCCCTCCCCAACCTCTGCTCTCTGGAAGAGACTTCATGATACCCAAGGACCAAAACTCCCAATTCTTCAAAGAGAATATAAAATAATTGATTCCTTCTCTCAATTCCCTGCCTACAATAACATCAATTTTCTACAGGTGGTTGAACTTTTCACGTGTAAGAGTGATATATGTAAATATGGTGTGATTTCTTCATGTATACTAAAGCAAGGCATGATTTGTTGCCTGTGAGCGAGTGTGAAACTGAACCCTACCCTTCATGTATTGTAAGCCAATGTAAAGTATAAATGCGCAAAAAAAAAAAGAATTATACAACAATAAGCCAATTAAAAACATTAGAATCATTCTTCTATTCAAATTGATGAAATCAATAGGATTTAATAAAAACATGAAAGGAAAACACAACAAGCAGCTGCATCACAACATGCCAAAATGAGAATACTGAAGTTTCTTGTAAAATGTTGTTTACTGAGCTCAAAAACAATTTAAATTCAATGCAAAGAAATGTCTTATTGTAAGCCAATATGAATCACTTTCTCATAGGAATATCATAAATGAAATAAAGACAGTGAAAGGGAAAAAAAACTAAAAAAGAAACTTATCCACACTGGAAAGGATCTAGAAACTTGGCTATAATTAAGGGGATTCATCAGCATGTGCATAGAAATTGAAACACTTTAATTCTTAACATAATCATATATTTTGGATATTAAGAAGTCATGTAACTCAGTGTAAATTAGCAATTAGAACTGAAGGATGTACAGGAAGATAGTCTAATTTAACATCATTAAATCAGTTTACAGAAAGATTTTATACTATCACTACTGTTTAGTACACAAAGTAATATTAAAGCTAATATTAAAATTAGATAGGATTACTTCTTCATTTTAAGACTCTAACCAAATTAAAACAACAGCAGCAGCAAATCTTATATCAACGTCAATCTACAAAATCTAGGAATAATTTTAGTTGTTGGAAATTTTTCTGCTTGGCAATATTATAAATTAAAGATACCAAGAAATTATATTCTTGGTTTAATCCTTTATCCAAGTATAAGCAAACAAAGTTTGTGCCTGAAGTATTTTCAGGACCGGGGCAACTCGTATATAGAAGGTAATGACTTCACATCACTTGCCTTAGTATCCTATAATGCAAAGCACATATCCTTATGGGCATGTATAATGCTATGCATTATGGGAAGGATCACTACCCAGACCCAGAGGTGATACTAAGGTTGAAGTAATGCAGAAGTCATATTTTCATATATGAGTAGCCCTCTAGAGACCAAATGTATTGTTAGGAATGCTGAGGGAAAATGTACAGACAGCACTGATGGCAGATCAAGATTAAAATTTAATATTAGAATGGAACTTGATGTTACTGGAATTCAAGGATGTTGAAGAAGATGGTGTAATCTAAGATGAAACAGTCACATACATGGACTAGAAAATAAAAGATTAGAAAAAACATGGTGTAATTATAAAAAAATGAAATAGAAGTGAAATAGATAAAAACTGAAATGAAGAGCTGACCATATTGTAGACTTGACAAATTATTTATTTCATATGATGATCCAACAGCCATGAGCACCTTTTATGGGGAGGTATGGCACCATCTCAATCCCCATTGTTTTTATCTGGGCTTGGAACCGGCACAGTTCACGAATCAGGCCTATGGCTGGAAGGGATTGTTTCTTAAGTGTTCCTGACTGTAATCTGTGTGTGTTCACAGAGCCAGTTTGTCTGTTCTTGGGGATGAAAGAGCAGAGTTTCCAAGTGAAAAAAAAAAAAAAAACTTTGTATGAGACTGGCTAATAAATCTTTCATCGAAGGAGACCAGACAAAGATTCCTCACATCATGGATGGGAATTGAACCCAGGTCTTTCTAACCAAAGGGCTTCATCTATACCGACTAAGCTGTGGAGGCTTACCTGACAAGTAATACATCAATGTGGAAGAAAATTTTATTAGGATACTGGTAATTAAACTTTAAATGTGCTGAACTTGTGTACTACGCTTGTTAAGATGTATCACAACATGATAAAATAAATATCACACAGAATTGTAATGCCATAAAATAATTAGAGCAATTAAATTTTTTTAAAAAATATATCATTACCTGTACCTCTGTTCCACAATGTTGAATTATGCGTTGCATCTCTTCATGAACAAGCTCAACACAACGTAAACTTGGTTCTTCTAATCGTCTAATTTGTCTTTTAACTAGAAGTTCAAATGATACTTCAGGAACAAAGAGAGCAGGTCTAGGACCCTAAAAATTTGCAAACTTAAAATCAAAATAAAAAGACATCACTGAACTATATTAAGCTAAGGTTAGAAAAGAGAATGTTCATTTTGTTAATAGGGAAAAAAGTAGTTCTATTAACTGTTAGTCTATATATTCTCAACCATTTTAATTTAGTCTTTTGTAAAGGTTAATGAGTTAAATCCCCCACCACCTCTAATACTAACAGTTCACATTCTATTTCATTTCAACTTCTCCTGAATGTAGAATGCTAATGCTAATAAACAATCCATTCTTGTATGAATAAATTTCACAAAAGATTCTCTTTAAAATTACTTAAATTCATCAGAAATTTTAAAGAGTGGCCTAAGTATGATTTTAGCACCTTCACACCACCTCAAATCCTCTCCATTCCTGAGCTAGTGCATCATTTCCATCCCACAGTGAGGGGGGGGGAGTACAGCATAAGCTACCGGCAAGGCTTCACTTCAGCTTGGAATATACCAAGAAATCAGAGAATATACCAATTTTCTGATTTCTCTTTAGTTTGAATTTTTTTTTTTTTTCACATTCACTCAGACATTCTAATCTTTACTTCTCTTTGCTTTCTCCTACTGCCCTCTCTGTTGAAGGAGGACATTTGCTACAATAAACTTACTAAGAACGAGTCTAAAAGATTTATCTTGGCATCAAAAACTATTAAAATAAAGGATAATAAATATCCACTATTATTTTATAGCCAAGTGACAAAACAACATTTGACTCAAACTGTAGCAAAATACCAAACCAAGTTTTATGCTGAAGGTTGCATTCTTCTTAAGCTCTTAGTAGTCACTTTCAAAACTTTGTAATTTCCAAATACTCTTCTGTCACTTGGCTAGATAACAATGATGGATATTTATTATCCTTTTAGTAGGCTGTTTTCCTTCATAGTTATGATTTACATACTGAATGAGAGTTCATTTCTGACAAATACAGGCATAAAATTCTATGATAAGGAAAGGGTTCTTGCCCTTTCCTTATCATGGAAGATGCTGGCAAGAACCCAGCTGTCAGGCCAGTAAAATCCTTAATCAAAGGAATTAATAAAAACGCTTATATACAGGTATGTGAAAACAGTTCTACTTCTTTTACAAGGCGCAATAATTGTGCCTTTTAAAATTTCATAAAATTCATCTCTCATTTTGTTATCATGTGACCACCATGATTATTGGAGAAGCTGAAGTTGTTTAAAAATGACCAGTCTTTTGAAAAGTGGTTCCAGATTACTTTCAAGAAAACCAAAAGGTTTTAAAACATAGTGTGTTAGTTACTAGTTAAAGTAATGAACACACCATGTTTTAAAACCTTGTGCAAGGGTGGGAAGGGGGTTCTAATTTAAAAGTCATATGCTTTTGATTATTTTTTGAAATTGTTTAAGTTTCAAAAAAAAAAAAAAAAGAAAAGCAAACACTGCAAATGACCAGGATTTCTGACTCAATATCCAATCTGAATCTTCTCATGATGCTCCTTGTTACTATGTATCTGCCTGGATACAACTGAGTACTGGCTGGAAATTTGGAACTGAGCTAACTAATGTCTGTATCGGTTTAACCCACACACACAAATGTGATGGTAAATGATCAAATGTAATACAAGCTGAGGTGCTCTCCAGTTAAACAACTTCCATGAAGTTAGATACTGTCCAACTCCAAACTTAACAGAACTGAAAATAGTACCATCAAGTTTTAAGTTTAGTTTATGGTCACTGTTACTTTATAGAAAACAGTCTTGAAAGTTTATTTTTCACTTGGTTAGAATATAGAATATAATAAATTTAGTTTAATCCTTTATCCAAGTGTGAGCAAACAAAGTTTGCGCCTGAAAGTATCTTCAGGACTGGGGTAAGGTAGTGCAACACCAGGGCAACTCCTTGCAAAGGTGGAGCAAGCTACTATCATTCCTATCTCAGTATCTCCCATATATAATGCAAAACACATCTCCTTGCGGATATGTCTAATGTTATGCATTAAGGGAAGGGCTAGTTTCGACCTTTATTGAGACTAGTTTCGACCTTTATTGAGGTAGAATGGGAGTTCATGTCTTTCATCATCGGCCTTTGGAGTATAAAGATTGCTGAGGGTCAGCAGGTAGTAATAGGGGAAGTTGAAGAAAGGTAGAGTAGGATAGTAGGAGGTAAAAAGAGGCCTCAGTCAACCTGTTTAGCTGTATAATAACCCAGAGGTTGTGGCTAAAAGGTCTGTAAAACATAATCTCCTTACACCTGTTCTAAAAAAAAAAACTTAAAATTTACACTTCACTTTACCTGAAAAACATAACTTTAGATTACATTAATCCAGATTACATTAATTTAGATTACATTAATAATTTTTTAGGGGTTACGAGATGTCATCTCGTAACCCCTAAAAAAAAAAGAAAAATGTTTGTTAAAATTTGGAATTTAGATTATTCTAAAACTATGCCTTACAACTGAAAAAAAAACCGAGATAGCGGGATCCGTATTGAGGTGGACTTTATCAACCAGAGAACCGAGAGTTGGGTCTATTGCTCCTCTTAAAGAACAAGAAAGTTGGCTCTCCTTTTGTGGTCATTATCTGAAATAGTTTTTCTGCTGTTTTAAGAGATCCCTTAAAGTTCTTCAAAATGACAGAGCCATTTGGGGTATTGCTTTTAACAAAGTCTGTTCCTTCCTTAGTTTCTGGATTGTTTCCTTGCTCTCTATCTTCTTCTTCTGATGAGGTTTCTTTCCTCATTTTCTGTGTTGTTTCGCGTTATTATCTCATTTCCTTCCCCATCCTCATCTGAACTTGAGGCTTCTATTTGGCTTTCAGTGTCCTGTTTATTTCGTTTCATTTCTCCTTCTTCTTCCGACGTCATGGGTCGTTTTGTTGTACTGGTATTGATTTCCATTTCCTCTGTTTCTGTGCTGTTATTGTTGCCTTCCGATTCAATGGTGTAAGATTTCTTAGTGTTCCATTTCTTTTTCTTCCTAATTTTCCCTTCTGCGTTCCTCCCAGTTATTGCCTGATTTCCTAATGTAGTCGTTGCGATAGCTGGCGGTTGGAGGGCTGGAAAGTCTTCTGATTCCGTTGTTTGTGGTTCGTTTACTGTTTGGCCGGTAGTTCGCGAGTCCTGTGATGTGAGTTTAGGACTGATGACTGGAATGGCTACTGCCGCAGGTGTTATGGCGCCTCCTGTTCTTTCTGCAAGTGTCCTGTTAGGACAAACGTCTATTCTATGAGAAGTGCTTCCACATTTGCGGCACGGTGACTCACATTTATCCAATATGTGTTCTGTTGATAAGCAGTTGCGGCATTTGTTGTTTTTCGGGCAGAAGCGGTGCACCGAAAACATTGTTTTCTTACGCCTGGTTAATTAATCATTACTCTTGCTGAGCCTAAAAAAATCAAGTTGGGGATTTCTGTTTTCATTTCAATTGAAATGGTCACACTTCCTCTGATTTCCACTCTGGGATATCCGCGTCTTGTCCGATTGTTACGTTTCGGACAATCCCCCACTTTGAGAAAATGGTTTTAATGCTTTCCTCCCCTTTCTCTAGATATTCGAGTGGAAACTTGTCAATTTTTACGGATTTTAAAATACTCCCAACTAGGAAGGGTAGGTATTTTCTTCCTTCACATTCTATGCCTTTAAGGAGCGTTTCCCTTGTCTCTATATTGTTCGTTACTATTTGGAATCCCCCCCCCATAAGGGGTAAGCCCGTAAATGCTTTCTGCTTTGGCGACTTTGAGAAGAGCTCTCACAAACATCGCTTTGTCGATGTTTGGGTCAATTTCGATACCGAGAGTACGAACTCTTGGCAAGAATTTCGACATTGTTTAAAAGCAAATACCTTACCAACGGAATAGAAAATTTCAGTCCCCAAAGGGAGATACCCTAAAACGGACCTGCACCGATTGGAACGAGGCCGCAAAAAATAAAAACCAACAAAAGATAAACTAGAAGGGTTCTTACCAAACAATACTGGAATAGGAGCTCTCTCTCAGGATCTGGTAATTGGCAACTGGAATCCGCTGGAACAGGTTTGAAGAAGGACTGGAACATGGAGCTTTCTATCGGGGCTGCTGAAAACAGGTCTCTTCAGTGGGAGCCAGGCCCAAGTAGAGATACCAGCCAGAAGCATTAGCAAGGTCATCTCTACGTATAGGAGTTGCCAAATGGTGTGCCGCCTGTTTAATAAATTACTCTGGATTTAGAGAAAGATGTTGAAAGTTTATTTTTCACTTGGTTAGAATATAATAAATTTAGTTTAATCCTTTATCCAAGTGTGAGCAAACAAAGTTTGTGCCTGAAAGTATCTTCAGGACTGGGGTAAGGTAGTGCAACACCAGGGCAACTCCTTGCAAAGGTGGAGCAAGCTACTATCACTCGTATCTCAGTATCTCCCATATAATGCAAAACACACCTCCTTGCAGATATGTCTAATGTTATGCATTAAGGGATAAGAGTGATAGTAGCTTGCTCCACCTTTGCAAGGAGTCGCCCTGGTGTTGCACTACCTTACCCCAGTCCTGAAGATACTTTCAGGTGCAAACTTTGTTTGCTCACACTTGGATAAAGGATTAAACTAAATTTATTATATTCTAACCAAGTGAAAAATAAACTTTCAACATCTTTCTCTAAATCCAGAGTAATTTATTAAACAGGTGGCACACCATTTGGCAACTCCTATAGGTAGAGATGACCTTGCTAATGCTTCTGGCTGGTCTCTCTACTTCTGGGCCTGGCTCCCACTGAAGAGACCTCAATAAAGGTCAAAACTAGTCTGGGTAGTGGCCCTTCCCTTAATGCATAACATTAGACATATCCGCAAGGAGATGTGTTTTGCATTATATGGGAGATACTGAGATAGGAGTGATAGTAGCTTGCTCCACTTTTGCAAGGAGTCGCCCTGGTGTTGCACTACCTTACCCCAGTCCTGAAGATACTTTCAAAGCGCAAACTTTGTTTGCTCACACTTGGATAAAGGATTAAACTAAATTTATTATAGAAAACAGTCTGTTAATACAAGTTTTTCAAATTTATAATTTAATCCTGAATATGTACATGATAAGGGGTAGGAACCCAGTCAATTAAACATTTTTTTTCTTGATGTCTCCTATTCATGGTTATATTCCTATACACTGATTAGTTCAGTCAGGAAAACTTACTTCATTCACTCCCCCCCCCCCCCCAACACATACTTTTGAATTTCCAGTTATGATCATTTTTCTTCTTGGAATGACTTTTACACCCAGCCTGTCTGAACACAAAAAACATTGCATCCATATCCTTCAAAAACCATCGTGTCCCTCTTTTGTTCTAAACTTCTTGACTGCACAACTCATAAAACGGCATCCTTAACAAGCCTGCACCACTTCATGGGTGCTGCTCCACCAAACTGGTGATTCCCATTCCTCCATGTACATGTAAACATAAAGGAATATGAGTATTAGGACCTTAGTATTACTTCCAAGCCTCCATGCAATCCAAAGCCTCCTCACACGAAGTTGAGCACTCACCACCCACCTGGCAATATGGTTCACTCATTAACCACCTACCAAGCAAAAATCTCCTTTTCACTTCCTTACTCTCATAATCTTTGTACAACTTCTAGGGATGATCTCTCATTCTTCCATCACCCAATTACCCTGTATCTATATGACAGGCTCCTATTACCAATTTAAACGTCTCAATCATATCACCCCTCCTCCTACTACTTGTCAAGCTCTGAAGACTGCAGTCCCTCAATTATCCTTATCTTCAATATTCCAGAGTCCTGAAATGGTCTTAGTTATTTGCCTTTGAACTTTCTCCAATGTTTCCCTATCACCAATATAGCCAGGTGATCAAATCTGTGCACAGAAATCCGAGTGAGGCCTAATTAGTGCCTTATACAGTGGAAGATTACCTCCTTATCCATGCATGTCAGTGTTCTTTGCATTATAGCAGCAATTTTCTAGGTAACCCTTAAACCTTTTGCAATGTATCCTCTGAACATCAGTTCCCTATTCACCAAGATCCCCAGATCCATTGCCTCTTCTACCTCCTGAAGCAAAGTCCCTCCATGTATGTTAAACCTAATTCCATCTTCTCTGGCCAAATTCCATAACTTTACACTTAGCAACATTGAAGCAACATCATCCCTTCCCATTCTTCAACCCAAAGCACCAATCTATTCAAATAGTCTCATAACAATAACACATCAGAACTTCATGACAATTGCTCTTCCTAATTTAGTATCACCAGCAAACAATGCAATATCTCCTTTCATGCTGTGAACTGTATCATTAGTATATAAGTTACACAACAGTGGGTCCCAAAACGCTGTGGATTACCCCCACTAGTCACCTTCCTTTTTTGGGAGACTGCCCCTACATACAAAACTAACTGACCTTTATATCTATATTAAATTTCACATATCACACAAATTAAAAATAAAAATGAATTGAATTTAAAGTTAATAATATGGTATTATTTTATAGTTATTTAAATGTCTATTTCTTTTTGTATGTCATGAGCATCTTTTAGGATGTTATTTTTATCTTTGGCTACTGAATGGCAGAGCTTAATTATATCACTGAATAAGCTATCAAATTCTGAAATGTTTGTGCTATTTATAACTAAATTTGTTACGTTGATACAACAGAAGCAAAGTAACCATTGTACTCATCTCAGTGCCTAAAACATGAAATTATAAATAACTTTCTTGCACTATGAAAAGAAATTTGTCAGCACACAATGATGGACTGAAATGAAAGTTACTTTGCTGTATTTCTGAGCATGCACAACATGGAAAGACTGTTAATGGACATTGCTAAGTATTCAGCAGTTCAAAAGAAGGAAAAGAGAACAATGAGAAGAAGAACTGGGGATAGTTTCTTTGCTTTCAATATATATGAAATTAGAAGGTTAGAAATGGAAGAATGAGAAAGGAAATTATTTACAAAAGAGATGAGTAAAAAGTTCATCATCATCATATTCCTGATATATATACCCTCAAGGGGTGTACAAGATATGATAGTACTACATGAAAAATTTACACCATTACTAATTTCCTATTTACAATTTTCCTCCGAACCAGTCTGTTACCTGTCAAGACTCCAATATATTTCTGTCTAGTAAGGCACTTTTTACTGTATCAATCCATCTATATCATGGTCTTCTTCTGGGTCTTTTTTTCCTGCCAACCTGGCAGAGAACACCTGATTTGCTAATACTGCTAAATATTGAAGATATTCATTAAAGTTTCCTTTAATTAATATCCTTTATATGTATTAATTCCATAAGCTAATTACCAGTTAAGTATGGACAACGTATAAGCCTTGCTACTAGATATTGACATTGATGCCATCTGTTCATGCCCCTAATCTTTCTCAGAACTCTCATATCCATGGTCTCTAGTCTGCCTATATTCATTGTTCTTGTCTTTATAATGCTGACCTTCATACCATATATATTACAATAGTTATTCACTTTACGACAAACAGTCGAGAAAGCATGGGAATATAACAAAGATCTGTATTTAAGTTTTGTTGATTTGGAAAAGGCATATGACAAGGTGCCAAGAAAGAAGCTATTCAATACGCTGCAGTTATATGGTGTCAATGGGGCATTATATCAAGCAATACTTAGTCTTTATTTGAGTTGTAAGTCAGCAGTTAGAATTGAAGGAAGTACAGGAAGATGGTTCAATGTTAAATCTGGTGTGAGACAAGGATGTACATTATTCCCTCTGTTATTCATTATCTATATGGATCACATTATGAAGGAAAGTGGTATTAAACATGATATCAGAATTGGAGATGTTAATGTCAGCTCTTTGCTTAATGCTTTGCTTTATTTACTTCTAAATAAATCTGCTACAAGTTTGCAAGATTCCCTGACAAAACTGAATAACTGTTGTAATAGATATGGTATGAAGGTCAGCAATAAAAAGACAAAGACAATGAAAATAGGCAGAATCATTGAAAATGTCAACTGTGTTGTGAATGGAGAACCTGTGGAACAAGTAAAACATTTCAGCTACCTAGGCACGATTTTTACTGAAGATGGTAAATTAAATATAGAAATAGACAACAGAATCAGCAGAGCTGGTATGGTGGGAAGTCAATTGAATAAATTCATATGGAATAAGAGAGAAATTAGTCGGAACACTAAATTAGCTTATACAAGACAGTGTTCAAACCAGTTTTAACTTATGGATTTGAGAGCTGGGTCAGAAGTAAAACACTTGACCTAAGACTACAGACCGCAGATATGAGAGTCCTGAGAAAGATTATGGCCATGAACAGATGGTATCAATGGCAATATCATATTAAAAACGAGGATATTAGAAAAAGAACTTGATATTGTCAGCATCCAGGAATGCATCAGCAGAGCTAATCTCAGGTGGTATGGTCACTTAAACAGAATGGGCAAGGAAAGATTAGCAAAACAAGTTTTCTCTGCCAGGTTGGTAGAAAAACAACTCAGAGGAAGACCAAGATATAGGTGAATTGATACGGTACAAAATGCCTTAGCCAATAGAAATATAAGATCTGATAATGTTGGAGTCTTGACAACTAACAGACTGATTTGGAGGAAATAATGAAGTAATTTTTTTCAAGTAGTACTATCATATCCTGTATACCCCTTGAGGGTACATGGCAGGAATTTGATGATGATGATGATGATGTTATTCAATTTAGTCAGGAAATCTTGCAGACTTGTAGTGGATTTATTTAGAAGTATAACATCATCCGCATAAAGCAAAGAGCTGACATTAACATCTCCAATTTTAATATCAGATTTAATACCACTTTCCTTCATACTGTGATTGATATAGATAATGAATAACAGAGGGAATAATGTACATCCTTGTCTGACAACAGATTTAACATTAAACCTTCCTGTACTTCCTTCAATTCTAACTGCTGGCTTACAACTCAAATAAAGACAAAGTATTGCTTGATATAATGCCCCATTGACACCGTATAACTGTAGCATACTGAATAGATTCTCTCTTGGCACCTTGTCATATGCCTTTTCCAGATCTACAAAATTTAAATGCAGATCTTTGTTATATTCCCATGATTTCTCAACTATCTGTCATAAAGTGAAAATTTGATCTTGACATTCAGGCCTCTATTTGGCCTGAATCTAGCTTGTTTTTCACCAAGCTTCTCTTCCACAATCCTTCTCAACTGTTTCTCAAGTATACTTGCATATATCTTACCAGGAACACTCAGTAGGGAAATACCTCTATAATTCTCACATTCAGTTTATTTCCCTTTATATATATGGGTACTATGAGAGCTCTACTCCAATCATCTGGAATTTGTACCTCTGTCCAGGCCCTATGAACTATGCAGTGCAGCTACTTTCTTACATCTTATTCTTTCATATCTCCATACTTGAGCATTTCTGGTCAAATATCATCTAGTCCTGCTGCCTTTCCACATTTCAGGCTTCTGATGGCTTTTTCTACTTCAAGTATGGATATGTATTCCTGATTGCATGCCTCATTTAGCAATTTTTAGAAGTAATTACTCCATACTTCAAATATATATTTTTCTCCTCTTTATGTCACCTTTATCTGTAATTCCTTTTACAGCACTCTTTCCTCCATTTCTAAGCTTCTTAAACAACCTCCAGAATATCTTGCCATCTTCTTGATATTAATTTCCTATGTTTTTACAAAGTCCTCCCATGACTTTTATTTAGCTGGTTTTACACAGAGTTTAGCTTTCTTACCTTTGTCTCTGTATTCTCTACAGAGCACAAGCTGACTTATTTGCAGGAACTTTTGATTATGCTTACTTCTTTTCCTTCACTCCCTCTTTAACTTCCTGTGTCCACCATGGAGTTCTGATTTTTCTATCCTTGCAGACAACCTCACCATATGCCTCTCTGGCTGAATCAATCAGTGTTCTCTTCAGTGTTTGCCACCGAGTCTCTTTTATTCACCTTAAAACTTTCTTACATCTTATTCTTTTCAATATGAAATTAAATTTTATCCTGCTCAAGAATAAATGGTGTTCACTTCCAATTTCAAATCCTCTGTACACTCTGGTGTCCTGCACCAGGGAGAAAACATCACTATCAACAATAACATAGTCGATGAGACTTTTCTTGTTCCTTGCCTCTTCTCTCCATGTGAAGTTGTACACATTTTTATGTTGGACCATTGTATTACTAACTATTATGATAACAGAATTAACTCACATAAATTATATTCTTTATTCATAGAATTTTCACCTGAGTATCACAGGCATCATCAGTACATGTACAAGGCTAATTAAACAATAACTGTTATATTCACAAAGTGCCACCTAAGTAGCTAAGGTTAAATTTCCTAAATTATTTAATTATTATTATTATTATTTATTTGTTTATTTTATTTATTTTTAAGAATTTAAATTTAATTATTTAGTTATTTAATTATTAAATAATACATACATGCATATATCTTCAAGGCCCACCTTTCCTAATTGGGTTGTGGGGGCAAGAGCTGCAAGAGGAACTTCCAATGGTCATGATCCTCTGCCACCAAGCTCAGGTGTTCTGGTTGGATTCCCAAACGTGTCCACCCAAGGTTTTGGATATAATCTATCCAGCAAGTCCTTGGCCTTCCACCCTCTGGCTTAGCAAAGAGGGCCTGCTGAGGGAGCCTCTCTTGTGGCATTCTGACCAGGTGCCCGTGCCAACATAACTGTAATCTCTCAACACGGAGAAGCAGCGGTTGAGTATTGAGGATTTACCGAATTGCAGAGCTTCTTACTCTGTCGAGTCTTGTCAGCCCCGCAACCCCTCGAACGGACCTCATTTCAGCCACTTGGATTCGTGTCCACATTCTTTAGGTCATTACCAAACTCTCATGACCATAGGTGAGGATGGATACAGAGACTGCATTGAAGACAGCCAGCTTTGCCTTAACTCCCGCTTCAATACTACCGAACGGCCAAGCTCCCGCAATATTGAGCTTGCTAAGCCAATTCAAGTATCTAGCTCTACGTCCCACTTTCCATCATTCGTGAATATGGACCCAAGGTATTTAAACTTCTCCACCTGCCTCATTGGGACTCCACTTACATGTAGAGTGCACTGGGATGGTTGTCTTGAGACCACAAATGTTTCAGTTTTGGCCATATTGATCTTCATTCTGGCATCTGCACAAACAGCTACAAACTTATCCAGGGTCTGCAGGAGGTCATCTGTGGAAGAGCTAAGAAGAACTAGTCATCTGCAAAAAGCAGACGGCCAATGCTACTTCTTCCAATTCTGACACACTCATTGCCTCGGTTGTGCCTATCAATCCAGTCCATAAATATTATGAAAAGGAGGGGCCAACGGGGACTGAAAGGTTCAGACTTTGTGCTGTTTACCCTGACACAAAACTCTGGGCATTCATACAGGGACTTGATGGCAGCTAATAGTTCGCCATCCACTCCATACTCCTGTACTGCTCTTGCCAAAGCTTATCCCGAGGAACCCGGTCATATGCCTTCTCCAAGTCCATAAAACATGTGTAGATATTCTTGGCATATTCCCAAGATTTCTCAAAGACTTGCCTTAAACTGAAGATTTGGTCAGTTGTGCTTCTACCAGGATGAAAGCCACATTGTTCTTCCTGGAACTTTGACTCAACTATGCTCCTGCACCGTCTTTCCAAGCACTTAGCATACACTTTCCCAGGCAGGCTCATGGCATTTCTCTGACAGGAGCAGAGAGATGCCACGATAGTTACTGCAATCCTTCTGGTCTCCCTTCTTAAAGACTCGTATTATTATGCCTGTCTTCCATTGCTTTGGTGCTTGCCCAGATATCCAAGCTGCCTGACACACTCGAGTCAGCCAGAGAACACCGTCTCGATTTAAGGCTTTTAGCATTTCGGGCCGAATTTCATTAAACGGACCTCTTCTGCTGTGAGACTAGTCATTGTCCCGATCTGCACCTCTTGGATGTCCACAACTGCTAGGCCACCTGGGGTTAAGAAAGCTCTCAAAGTATTCCCTCCATCTGTGGAGGATGGTTGTTAAAAGTGCACCATCAGAAACCTTAATTGCCCTTGCTGTGCACGATTTCCTTCCTCGAAGGTGGTGGATGGTCTGCCAGAATACTTTGTTTGCATAGGATGAGTCTAATCTTTCTCCAAAGGATTCCCAAGCCTTCTGCTTTGCTGTCTTTACTGCCTCAGCATACTGCAAACGCATCTCAGATGACCTGACTCTAAGCCATATTTCCGGACAAACAGGAAGATCTGCTCAGGTCCAGTTAGAAGAACCAGTCGTTCATCCAGTACCTTGAACCCGAACAGTCTGGAATTGCAGAACATGCCATCACGAAACATAGAGTTAAGTGGAACAAGACAACAGTCATTCATAAAAGTTGGTTCCTAATGGAACGGCTATACAAAGAAACATGTGAAACATTACTTAACTCCCCTAACCTAAACAAATCTGATGGTCTACGTCTTTCCCCCTTATGGGAGATAGTACTTTATAAAGCAGCAAATCTTTCCTAACTTATAATTGTATACACATATATATATTTATAAAAAATAAAAAAAAAATATAAATAATTTTTTTAAATTATTATAATTGAATAATTAAATAATTATTATTTAATAATTAAATAACTAAATAATTAAATTTAAATTCTTAAAAATAAATAAAATAAACAAATAAATAATAATAATTAAATAAATTTAGAAAATTTAACCTTAGCTACTTAGGTGGCACTTTGTGAATATAACAGTTATTGTTAAATTAGCCTTGTACCTGTACTGATGATGCCTGTGATACTTAGGTGAAAATTCTACGAATAAAGAATAATTTACGCGAGTGAATTCCGTTATTATAATAGTTAGTAATATGTCTACTCACGGTATTTCCTTACTGGAACATTGTATTAATAATAACCAGTCCATGTCCTGAGCAGAAATCCAACAGGTATTTGCCATTATTATTAGCTTTGCTCTTTTCTCCAAATTTTTCCAATATATTTTTGTATGTCTGACAATCATTTCCTACTCTGCTATTTAGATCCCCAACAAGGACCAACTTTTCATTTTTCATTGTGTCAGTCGCTTTTTCTAGAGCATCAAAAAATTCCTCCACTTCTACCTTAGTAGAACCTTCTCTAGGACCATAGGCACAAATAAGTCTCATTGTCCAGTTTCCCCATTCTCATATTTGTCCACATCACTCTACTTGAGACTGACTGCCATTCAAGAAGATTAGCCTCGTACTTAGTGTTGAATACTATGGCTACTCCTTCTTTTCCTTGATTGTCATTGCCTGAATATAACATTTTGTATTTATTGCTCAGAAAGATCTTACCAGTTTTTGTCTTTTTTGTTTCAGTCACCCCTATTATGTCGATCTGGTATATATCCAATTCCTCAGCTAGCTCCATTTCTTTGCCATTCAGGCTTCTTATGTTGATAGTACTGATCTTGAACTCTGGTGATGTCGAGTTGGGGAGGGTTTTAGGATATGTTCCAGTAGCTGATTTTTCACTGTCTGCCCTGCTTCCCTGGCAAAAACAGGGGGGGGGCTTGTTTAACTGGACAAAGCCCTGGCTGGCTTGAAATTATTGTAGTTATTAATCCATATAAGATTTATTCAGTGAAAAGACATTTTATTGCTTTCCACTTTACATTGCTCATATAGGAATGAGCAATGTAAAGTTTGTATGTGAGTCAAGAAAAAGACAAATTAGTACTTTTCACAAAAACACAAGCATTTTTAGTTCATTAACGTTATTAACTTCAATGGCAGCACTGAAGTTATTAATAATGATAGCTATGCATGAACTGATAGTTCCAGTACGTACATGATACTGTGGCACTGACATTGTCTTGGGTAGCGGATGCAGTACACGTGTTGCTCAGCTAAGTTATAATTTTTAGTAGATATTAGCGAAATTGTTATGTATATTTGGTGGTAATTTGTTTATTTTCGACTGTGTAGCTAGGTGTTGTTTAGTCATTATTATTAAGTGATATTCTTTTCAGAATAGTTATTCATCATGGTACCGATACCTGCAAGAAAAATGGTGGCCAAGATATCGATGTTGACCGATATCAATGTGCAGGATTTAGATCAATGTAGCATGTGTTTAATATATTCATTGCTGAGAGTGAATGGTTTGTGGTATGAGAGTGAGAACGGAGAAAATATTTGTCAGAAATGTTTTGTAAGTGAATATAAGAAATGCGAATCATGAAAGAATGAGGTGACTGAGAATAAGGATATAAGGCAGGATTATCGAGGTGTTGTGGAGAATGTAGCAAAAGCAGTGAGTGATAGTGCACAAAATATGAATGAGAGTTTAAAAGAAGTGGCTGAAGGTAATGTAGATGAGGTGCTAGCGCTGAAAGAAATTGCACGCTTATGTGAACTCTTTCATAGGATAAAACGTGAGCTCGAGCAAATGGAGAAATGATTGGCATGTGGTATAGAAGGACAGAGCATGAAAGAAAGGGTGAATGGGAAAAGCATAAAAGCTTGAGAGAGAGACTGGGAGAAAAGAGATAGTATTGTATGGGATTAGATGATAAGAAGCGTACTTAATGAGAAAGTGGCAAGAGCATGTTTTCCAGGTGCAAAGATAAAGGATGTTAGTGACATTATAAGTATGCAGAAGAATGGAGTGAATAAGTTGATTGTGTTGGCTTGCACAAATGATTTGAAAGGTGAGAAATGAGAGAAAATATGAAAGAGTTGTTACTGGAAGTGAAAATGAAGAGCAAGAAAGTAAAGATTGTGAGTGCTGCCTTGGCATGATAGGACAGAACTGAGAAGAAGGATCATGATTGTCAATGAGAAGATTCTGCAGAAGGAATGGTGTGCAGTTTATTGATGTATGGAGTGAATTTCATGGACAAAAGAATTATATATGCCTGATGGACTACATTTAAATGGTTTTGGAGTTAGATGTTTGGAGAAAGTGTTGTTTAGTGAGAGCGAGGTAGTGCAAAACCAGAGAGACTAGAGATATTAAGGCAGAGGATGAAATCAAGTATGTGTCTGCAAACCGGGTCTTTTCTCACAAATTTTTTCGTCTAGTCTGGTTAAAAGATTGGAATAATATTCCACAGTTATTTTTTTACCATTTTTAAGATAATTAATAAACAAAATGCCTTTAGCATCGCGAAACACCAATGCCATGACCTTTCCTGCTGATGGAACAGACTTTGTCTTCTTTGGCGCAACAACCGTCATCGGTCCACTGTTTTGACTGCTGTGTAATGGTGAATCCAAGTCTAATCCATAGTAATAGACTTGGATTCACCATTACTTGAAATCAGTTTTATTACAAAATCAGTTTTATTCTTGTTAAAACGTTCCAAGCACTGTTCAGAGATTTTCATGCAAGTGCGTTTTTGATCTGCTGTAAGCAAGCGCAGCACCTATCTCGTGCAATGCTTTTTCATTTGCAATTCTTCATGCAAAATATATCCTACATGTTCCTTTGAAATGCCTATAGTCTCAGCAACTTGTTGGTCATCCAATACCATATCGTGCACTTGATCAATGATTTCTGGTGTTGTTACATTTTTTGGATGTCCTTCGCGTGGATCATCTTCAAGGCTGGTACAGCCATGTTTAAACTCTGGAGAAGAGTGTCCATAAATTTTTATGAACTTTAAATGAATTTCTTTTGGTGTTAAACCTTCTTTTACAAATAATTTTATGCATGATATTCAATTTTTGCTTCAGACAGCTGTATAAAACTACTGGATAGAATGACTTGCAATTTCACATGAATGCTTATGACAGATGTACCAACTTAGAAAAAAAAATCCTGCCAATAGTGTTGCCATCTATGGTCGAGGCTGAGAACTTTTCAGACCACCCTCATAGAAAAGGTGGTTGAAAGGTAAAATACAATTGTGGGTGAATAGAGATACGATACTCTATAGTGGGCAGTATAGCTTTGTAAAAGATAGGTCCTGTCTTAGTAACTTATTCACATTTTATAATAAAGTGACAGCAGAACTGGATAAAAGTAATGGCTACACCATGATACTGCTTGACTTTGCGAAGGCATTTGACAGAATACCACATGGAAAATTATTACAAAAGTTGGAGCAAATGAGAATGGATATGAAGCTAGTAGCAGGGATGGGAGAAGGGCTGACAGACAGACAGACACAGAGAGTAGTATATGGTGGGGTGGAGTCTAGGAGAATGATGGTGGCTAGTGGAGTACTACAGGGTTCAGTACTAGGGCCACTACTCTTTAGTTTGTATATCAATGACATAGGAAAAGATTTAAAAGGGAATATTCAGTTGTTTGCTGATGATGCAAAGCTGAAGAGAGTAATAGTTGATGAAGGTAATGTAGATATCCTGCAGGATAAGTTAAATAAATTGGCATTGTGGGCAGGGCAAAGGATAATAGTTTCAATTTAATGTTGCAAAATGTAAAGTTATGCACTTTGGGTTGAAAAGGTTGCATATGGTGTATCATATTGATGGTATTGGTTTGCAGGAAATTTATGAGGCTAGGGACTTCGGTGGACAAAGAGAAAGTTCAGAGGGCATACTGCAAAAGTTGGTAAAACAGCACAACAAATTACTTGGATGTTGAGAAACATGCTAACAAGTAAAGATAAGGATGTTATTATCTCTCTCTTTTCATAAGGCTATGATTTGGCCACATCTTAACTTTGCGCACAGATTATGTCAACTGGGTTTCTTGGAGACCAGGAGGTGGTCAAAAATTCAGAGATGAGCAACCAAGATGGTGCATGTGTGTGGGATACTCCCTACGAGGTTAGGTTGCAAGTTTGTGGGTTACAAAATTTAGTTCATCATCATGCGTATCAAGGATTTAGCATGGCCTGTTCCAGCCTTAGAAGTCATCATTGAATCGTTTAAGAGGACGTCCTGGTTTTCTTTTTCCTAATGGCTTGTACTTTAAGGCTTGTTTTGGTAATCTTTCTGTTTTCATTCTTTGAACGTGTTCCATCCATTTATGTTTATATTTTTCAATTTTTTCTATTACTGGTTCTTGGTTTAATTCTTTCATAATTTCTTCATTTCTTTTGTGATCAAATAGGGTATACTTTACAGTGTTTCTCATAAACTTCATCTCTGCTGTTGTTAATCTTTGTTTGTCTTTTTGTTTTATTGTCCAGATTTTGCTTCCATACATTAAGACTGATAGGGCTAATGTATTGTATACTTTTAGTCTGGTTTGTTTTTGAACTAGGTTTGGTTTAAATACAGAGTTAATTACACCCGTTATTTTTAAATATTCTGCAATTTTTACGTTTATATCTTTTTCATTTTCATATGTGATCATGCATCCTAGGTAGTTAAATGAATTCACTTGTTCTAAGATCTTGTTATCTATTACTATTTTAGTTCTTACTGGATCTTGTCCTTTAAAGGCCATAGTTTTTGATTTTTCTGTTGATATTATCATACCATAATCTTTGGCTATCTTATTTAGATCTAAAATAGCTTTCTGTAAGTTATCTTCAGAATTTGTAATTATTATTTCATCATCGGCAAAGAGGAGAGTGTTTAAGTTTACTGTAGGAGAAAGTTTAATTCCTTGATGTAAATTTTTATTCCATTTTATTATTATTTCATTTAAGTAGATATTAAAAAGAGTTGCTGAGAGGGGACATCCCTGTTGGGCCCCCTTGGTTTATCTCTCTCGTATATGATAGCTCGTGATTTAATCTTATTTGTATTTGATTATTTTCATATATACTTGTGATAGCTTTTAGGATATTATTTGGTATTTTGTCTTTCTTTTAATATGTTAAATAATATGTTTCTTTTAACTTTGTCAAATGCTTTTTCAAAGTCAATAAATGCAATAGGTGTTTCCAAATTGTATTCTCTTCTTTTCTCTATTATTCATTTTAAGCAAAAGGGCGGGTCTATACATGATCATCCTTTTCTAAATCCATTCTGTACTTCTAAAATAAAGTTTTTGGAATATTTCATTATTTTGCTATTTAAGATTCTGCTATATATTTTGTAACAGGAATTTAGTATACTGATACCTCTATAGTTTTTAGGGTCATCTCTATTACCTTTTTTAAAGATAGGAATCACAACTGCTTTTTTTTCCATTCTATTGGGGGGGGGGGATACCAGTTGAATAGATTTTATTTAAAAATAATAAGAGTTTTTCTTTGAATCTTGTTCCTGCATATTTATATAGTTCTGAACCTAGCTTATCTTCTCCAGGAGATTTTCCATTTCTTGTTTCTTTCAGGCCGATTTCTAATTCTTCTTTAGTTATTTCCTTTTCATTTTCGTTAATTGTTTGCCAGTTGTCTTTTTTAAAATATTTTTCTGTCCACAATTCTGTGTAGTAATTTAGAAATTCTTCTAATTTCAATTCGGTGTTTAATTTTATGTTTTCTTTGGTATCTGCATTTAAGTGTTTCAAAATCTTATATACATTGGGTCTTATTTTATATAAATTATGTTCTAAATTTGTTCCATGATTCTCTATGTCTTTTTCTGACTTCTCTTTTAGCTATGGCTCTTATTCTTTTATATTCTATTTCAGCTTCTAATCTTTTACTGCTTTACCATTTGTGATAGGCTTCTTTTTTTCTTTTTGATTATTTCTTTGATTGTATCATCCCAGATCTTCAGGTTTTTCCTTTTATTGAATTTTTTTGTCTTTCCTAAGCTTTCATTTACTGCTGCATTTAGTATCGTTTTTATATTAAGCCATTCTATTTCTGTTTCTTCATTTTGTGTTATTTTGAATACTCATTGAATACTCTAGTTTTATAAACAAATGTTTCAATTTTTCTTTCTGTTCTTGCTACTTGTAGCCATTTAGGTGGTAATCTTAATTTTATTTTAACAAGGAAGTAGTCACTGCTTATTTCATATCCTCTGTGAACTCTAACATCTAATGAAAATTTTGATGTCTTTTCATTTAATATAAAGTAATCTAATATTGATTTTGATCCTCTTGCTGTCCAAGTATATTTATGTATGTCTTTATGTTTATAGAAGGAATTCATTAATTTTAGGTTATTATAAACCACAAAGTCAATCAATTTTTTACCATTCCTGTTTAGAGTATGTTCTCCATGTATTCCTATATTATTATTAATTTTTGTGTTTCCAATTCTTGCATTTAAATCTCCTGCTAAAATTACGTAATCATTTTTATTTATTTTATTATATATGTTTTGTAGCTGATTATAAAAATCAATATTTAGTTGATAGGCAGAAAGAGTGGACATGATAGAAACTTTTAAGATATTAAAGGGATTTTATAATATTGATGCAAGTGAAATTTTCCAATATATGACAAATAGTCAGAGAACTAGGGGATATCTGTGGAAGTTGTGTAAGAGTATGGTTAGAGGGGGGGGTGCAGATCAGATTTTTTGTGTGGAGAGTGTCGAGTGAGTGGAAAGGATTGCCAGAATTGGTTGTGGTCTTCCCAAAGTAGCTTCACCAAGTTTTGGTTTTCAGTGTAGTGGTCAGTAGTAAGCAGCTTCTTATGGTGGAGGATAGTAGTGGATAGAAAGTGGTTGCTAAGCACCTACGACTTGTATGTTGATAATGACTAACTCATCTCTCGTTACTACAAAGTCAGGCCTCCTCAACCCAACATTAGTCCTATATTGGGGTTCTACTGGTGTTATCCAACTTTTGTTCAGCCTATTTGTTATAATGCTAACTACTGCATTGTGTCTTCTGACATATACTCCATGTGTGCAATAACAATGACCAACATGTGGCCAAAGTTTCTATACTTTGACAGCCTGCTCAGAAGTTCATGTCATCACTTCTCTGAGTTGTATGAACTCGGGTGGACAGAGCATAGATTCTTATTCCAATTAAATCTATATATTCAAATCCAAACAGGAAGCGAGTCCCATCCTTGATCCATTGATGTCAAGAGGGAATATGTTTAGATTCTTGTAATGCAACTCCATCGAATGAATGGTGTGACATTAAAGTCCATCACCTTTGTTCAGCCGAGGCAGTCGTAAGCACCCATCCAGAGGTATGTCAATAACCATCCTTAATACATGAAGCATTAAAGGCAGCAGGACATAATTCTAAGTGGAGAGAGAAATTTTCTGGAATTTCCAGGCACTAACCTATGGTAGAGTTTATGAAGAATGAAGAGCTGCTGTTGAGGTTTAAGGATGATTAGGGAATTTGCAGAGTAAATTTCTGATGCATAGGTGAAGAAAGCTTCTGAACATCCTGCAAAAGACAGGACTCAAAGTAGAGCTTGAAGAGAGATAGTGTCAAGCCTCTATGGCAGAGATGCCATAGAGGCCTAAGTTGGCATTGAAATTCAAGAGAGAAGAGAGTAAGAACAAAGATATTCTCTCCACAACCATCTGCAGAGATGAACTCTCTGCCTGAAATCATGTTGGATGCAATATGAAGACAATTGGCTAATGCTTCATGACAAAGACATAAGAGAATTGAAGAACCTGTAATTGGACAGTAGTCAGATGGTGCAGATACATCTTCCTTCTTTGGAATGAATATTCTTCTTGACATACAAAGATACAATGGTATATATTTTCTAAACGGAAGTAGATCAATTACATCTGGCGAGATAGGCAGTGGGACCTACTGCAGCTCAACAGCAGTAACGCCGTCTGGGTCCTGCAGCTGATGAAGTGACTGAAAGTGGACTATTTCATGAAAAGAAGATGGACACAAAATTATGCTTCTGGACTGGACCTTGAGATAAGGGTAAGGACCAAATCAGGTAGGTATGAGGAGAAGAAAAGACATCCCTCCAAAAACAGACAAACTTCTTGGAGGAGAAGGAGATGCTCCATCCAGTATTGTTTTAGCATAAAGACATTCCTATCAATGATAGGAAAGTCTGAGGAAAATCAGGAAAATGGCATTGATGGTAGAGCTAATTGAAGTGGTGTGACTCATACAAGCATTGAAGATAAAAGATTAACTTAACAAGTATTAGTAAGGACAAAGTCCAGAGTTAGATCAAAACATAGACAATCTGATAGAAAACTAATGAAGAAATCTTAATCATGCTGGACTATTATATTATTTTATACACCTCTTGAGAGGATACAATCCAGGAAATGACTTAATTATAAACATTTATCTAAACGTTTATCGCAAATGAAAATACAAAGCAGAATGCCACAAATGTTTTTGGCTACTATATAATAAGACACAGAGAATGGATGCAACAATTGGATCTAGGCCTCTCCTTGAAGAATACAGCATCATGCTCCCACAAAATAGAAGTAATTAAGCCATGATATGTTGAAGCAGACTGAAATGATATCAAGGCCAGTTTACAATTTTAATAGGAATGACATCTATCAACTTGGAGAACTGTGACATATGAGCATATGAAACCAAGACATATCCTTTGAAACCCAGTATTCAACAGTGCAGTGTCCTATGGAATGGCACAGGATGTGAATGGGGTCACTCATTAAGAATATGTAAAAGATGATCTAGCCAAATTTATGTATAATTTTTATCACCAGGCATACAAATGTACAATCTTGATATGGTTTCATACTGTACAATCTCTTACAGTTTTTCATCAATAAAGAGTGCCCATGACTCACAGTCTAGATCATAACTCAACACCTGAACTTATTTTATGCTGCTGCTTTCTTGTTTCACTTCACACTCTGAATATATGATTGCTCTAAAACCTAGAAGATTGTGCTGTTATTTTCTGGAAAAAAAAAAAAAAAACCTTCTTTTGTAGTCCTAAAATAGCATTAAAGACCATCTAAGAAACATCTGAAATTTTATTTGCTTGGATTACAGAAGTACAAAATATGATCTAACAAGTGTTTTGTGTACACAAAGGATGCTAGTTTGGAATTCATTGAAATATCAGCAGCTTCATACATTACAGCATACTCATTTTGTTTTTGAAGTATTGAACTAATGCAAACATCTTTGATATTTCATTTTAATGACATGTATCACTAAAATGAACTAGCAGCGCATTTACTTTAATGTTAATGACTTCAAGGAAGCTTTTCCATTTCAGCAACAAACAGTTGTATTTTCAAAAATCATGAATCGGAACATATAGATTATATACTTATACAGTAGTGAATAAATTAATCCAAACAAGCTGAATTTTCATCAAGTTCTTGGTTTTGGTTTCAGTTTACTATTTTGGTTGAGTGCTGCATGTTTCAACTGTTTCTATGATGTTTATTCATAGTGTTTTATTCATTTTGTGTAGCTATATAATGGATACATCTCCAAGAAAGTGTTCAAGAATATGTACTCTTTCTCAGCACACATCCATGACTCAAACATAAATTGCCAATGAGTGTGGTGTTGGTTTGGGTATTGTTAATGCGATTTTAAAGAGGTTTAGGAAGACAGGTACCTTTTCTCCTGATAGAAAAGGAAAATGTGGAAAAAAAAAAAAAAAAACTACATTTACTCAAGATTGTTTCTAGTCAGGAAAAGCAAAATGAACCCAAGATATGATTAGACTTAAATTTAGACTTGGCAGATATCAGGATTAATGTTTCTGATGTGACAGTCTGTCAAAGATTGTCGGAAGCAGGGAAGACTGCTCACAGACCAAAAAAACAATTATTGATGAAGGTATGCAGAAAAAGAGGCTCCAGCAGGCAAAAGTGTACAAAGATTGAACTGTTGAGAAGTGGAAGGTCATATGCTCATATGAGAGCCCATTTCTTTGTTCAAGGAGAGCGAGTACCCTTTGTTTGCAAATTAGTGGCTGAGAAGACTTCTTCCACCCACTTTCAGCATTCTCCTACATACCCAGCTAAAAAAAAAAAAAAATGTTCTGAGGGTTGCTTCACACAAGATGGTCCAGAATCACTTGTACTTGTTGACAGTATGATGAAAAGTGTATCTATACATAAAAATATTGGGAAAAAAAAATGGTCCCACAGATCCAGAAAGACAAAGAACTCAACCTCCAACAGGAAGTTGAGTTCCTCATCCTATGCCATGCTTCAAAAAAGTGAAAGAGTTCCTCAAAAATCACAACATCCAACTGCTTCAGTGGCCAAGTAACTCTCCTGACATTAACCCAGTAGAAAATGTCTGGGCCATAGCGAGAAAGAGACTTGGAAAATTAAATTGTGATACAAAGGAAAACTTAATACAATCCATTATAAAAGTATGGTTTTGAGATGCAAAATAAGAAAAACATGTTCTACATTGGTAGAGTCCATGACTAAGTGAATTAATGAACTTATTAGGAACAGAGGACTATATGTGCTCCTCTTTCCTAATATAAATCATTAGGAAATAATTATATATATATATATATATATATATATATATATATATATATATATAAATAATTTTAAAATACATAAATTATTAGATAAAGTTGAAGTTAAATATTTGTACTTATTTTCTTCTGAAATTAAAATTTTTATTAAAAATGTGAGTGTTTGGATTAATTTGTTGGCTACTATACCTAATAAAATACACAAAATCAATAACTTATACTTACAGTTGCATTTCTAATAGCAGTAAGTATATCCAAAGTAGTGAGACCTCCTAAAGGATCTATAGAATCCAGAGTACGTCCAAAGGTTTCATGAAAAATGTAACAAATTCGAGCACCACCACAGAGTTCTGTTGTTTCAATATTTCGAGCTGTGCCTTCAATAGTTGAACAATAAGCAGATGCAAACTTTGTTATTATCTGTAAAAGTGTCTGGCCCTGTAAAAAGTTAAGTCTTCATGTATTATAAAAAGGCTATTTTCATCAAATACATGTAATACTAAGCAATACTCCTAATTTAAATAAGAATAGCTTTAAAGCTTTATTAACATTTAATAGCTTTATTAACATTAATTTCCAAAATTTTGGAGAGTATTCTTTGAAATCAACATTAATAAACTTTAAACCCAGGCAGTTCTTATTGTTGTAACTAACCTAGGTTACCTTACCAAGGTTCTGAAGTGAACTGAATTATTCAATTAATTTTTTTTTTATCCTTTCTGGTGTAGTTTCACTCCCTGACAAATGACAATAATAAAGTAAATTCCATAAGAGACCTCCCCTAAACCACAATCTTAAATTAAGATGCAAACTATTACATTAAGTTTGTAAGAAAGTCTTAGAAAAGTAGAATAAGCAGAGACTATAATTTACTTAAACATAGAAATATAAAGTGAGATCGTAAGAAAAAAAATGACACCATGTTCCAACATAATGTGCAAAAATTCACATAGAGAGAAGATGCAAATTTCTCTCTAGTGGGAAAAAATTGCTATCAAATATGTTATAGTTGATAGCAATATTTTCCCACTGGTTCAGGACACAAGAATAAAAATGAATTTCATATTGAACAGAAGAGTGTGTAAGAAAGTTTAAAACAAATCAAAGTTGAGCAGCTTTCAGAGGTGAACTGTAGACTCAAATATCATTGAAGAAAAAAATAAGAGTTTGAAAACAAGAACCAAACCTTGGAGATTCAATGGCAAACCCTGATGAAAACGTTTACTGATTCAGCCAGAGAGACATGTGGTGAGGTAGGTTGTCTGTAAGGATAGAAAAATCAGAACCCATGGAGTACTCAAGAAGTTAAACAGACAGTCAAGGAAAAGAAGAAAACATATTGAAAATGAAGGTAAGTGAAGCACTGTGTAAAACTAGCTAAACAAAAGTCATGGGATGACTTTGGTAAGAACATAGAAAATAAATATCAGGAAGGTGGCAAAACATGATAGGAGGCTATTGAAGATAAAAGAAATTTCTATATGTCTAGAGTAATTACTCTGAAAGGTTGTTAAAATGAATCAAGCAGTGTCAGCATGGTGGTAGAAAATTCCAAGAGGAATTCGTTATCACATGTGATAACAAATATGAATCACATTGTGAAGGAAAGTTGTATTAAATCTGATATCAAAATTGGCAATGTCAATCTTAGCTCTTTAATATATGCAGATGATGTCATACTTTTGAATAATTACAGCACAATCTACATGATTCCCTGACTAAATTGAATAACTGCTATAATAAATTTGGCATGAAAATAAGCAATAAAAAGATAAAGACAATAAAAATAGGCAGAAACATTGAAAACATCATCTGTATCCTGAATGATGAACCTATAGAACAGGTAAAACATTTCAGCAACTTAGGCACAATTTTTAATGAAGATAGCAAATTAAATATGGAAATAGACAACAGAATTAGTAAAGCTGGCATGGTAGGAAGTCAACAGAATATATTTTTAAAGAATACAAAAGAAATTAGTCAGAACACTGAATTAGCTATATACAAGACTGCTCAAACCAAAAACATTCTCAGATCCATAATTTAACTTATGGATCTGAGAACTGGGTTAGAAATAAAATACTTGATCAAAGACTGGAGACCTCTGATATGAGAGTTCTGAGAAAGATTAGTGGAGGGGAACAGATGGCATCAATGGCAGTATCATATTAAAAATGAGAATATTAGAGAAAGAACTTGCCACCTGTTAGCATTCAGGAATCTCAGGTGGTACGGTCACTTAAATAGAATGGGAAAGAAAACATTAGCAAAACCAATGTTCTTTTCCAGGTTGGAAAAATACCCAAAGGAAGACCAAGATGGATTGATACAGTAAAGAGTGCCTAAAAGACAGATAGCAAATTAAATATGGAAATAGACAACAGAATTAGTAAAGCTGGCATGGTAGGAAGTCAACAGAATATATTTTTAAAGAATACAAAAGAAATTAGTCAGAACACTGAATTAGCTATATACAAGACTGCTCAAACCAAAAACATTCTCAGATCCATAATTTAACTTATGGATCTGAGAACTGGGTTAGAAATAAAATACTTGATCAAAGACTGGAGACCTCTGATATGAGAGTTCTGAGAAAGATTAGTGGAGGGGAACAGATGGCATCAATGGCAGTATCATATTAAAAATGATAACGTTAGAGTCTTGAAAGATAAGATTAATTTAGAGGAAAATTGTCGATCGGAAGTTGGTAATGATGTAACTTTATATAGTACTATTATAATTATCCTGTACACCCCTGGAGAGTACATATCAGCAATTTGATGATGATGAAAAAAAATAAATAAATGAAAAAAGGTTATAAATCCAGAAGACAAGATACAAAGATGGAAGGAATACCTAACAGAAATGTATAATGACCACAGGCTTGGCAAACTTATAATCAGTGTTAACTGAAACAATACAGGTATACTTTATTATTATTATTTCACAGGCATCTCCATGGAGTCTAGAGACTCATCATGGGAGACCCAAATTAACACAAATCCTATCAGATCTCTCCTTGAATCCATTCATCATCATCAGGGAACTCACAACCAATTCTAGCAATCCATTCCACTCACTCACTATTCTCCATGCAAAAAATCCGCCCCCCCCCCCCACAATCTAACCATACCTGACTCATAAGTCAGGAAACTAAGGACCTCATAGATGGTCCTTAGTTTCCTGACTTATGACTATTTGTCATATATTGAAAAATTTCACTTGCATGAATTTTATAAAACCCCTTTAATATCTTAAAAGTTATAGAAACTTTTTATTTAAAGGTAAGATATTAAGATATCCCACAAACCTGTCACCATCTTAGTCACTCGTCGCTGAATCCTTTCAACTACCTCCTGGTCCCAAGAAACCCAAGCACCCAAATATGTGCACAGTAGTCAAGATGTGGCTGAATCACAGCCGTATATAGAGGAATAATAACTTCCCTATCTTTATTTGTGTGTTTTTCAACATCTAAGTAATCCTTTGAGGTATTTTACTAACTTTTGCAATATGCCCTCTGAACTTCAACTCTTTGTCCACCATCATCCCCAAGTTCCTAGCCTCATCAATTTCCTGCAATCTAATACTATCAATATGATACACTATCTAACCTTTTTGACCTGAAGTGCATAATCTTACATTTTGAAACTTTAAATTGATAATCATTATCCTCTGCTCACAATGTCAATTTATTTAACTCATCCTGCAGCATATCTACATCACCTTTATCAACTACTGCTCTCCCATTTTTGCATCAGCAAACAACTGAATATGCCCTCTTAAATTTTTCCTCATATCATTGATGTACTAAAGAGCTTTTATTGATGTACATTGATGTACTAAAGAGCTTTAAGTACAGACCCCCTGAGGTATATATTATCTCTGGTGCCTGTCTATCAGCCCGTCCCCACAATCAATGTTACTAGCCTCATAGAACAGGTGCAAAAATAGATATACCTCAGACACTTGATCACAGAGAATGGCAGGAGAGAAGATGAAATTAGAAAAAGGATTGAAATCGTAAGGTCAACTTTCAACAGTATGAAAAATCTACTAACATCTAGAGAATTAAATCTGAAAACAAGACTAAGAATCTCCAAATGCTGCATATGGTCTACATTATTATATGGAGTAGAGACATGGACACTCTCCAATCTGAGTGTGAAAATACTGGAGGCCTTTGAAATGTGGATGCTGTGAAGAATTATGAGAATATCATGGAAAGAAAAAAAGACAAAAGAAGAGGTACTAGAGATGGCAGGCATCAACAGGAGCCCGATGAAAGAAATTAAAAAGAGAAAAGTCAGATATTTTGGACATATTCTGAGACATAACTGCCTACAAAGGAACTTCTCGAAGGAACTGTTGAGGGAAAGAGAAAGAGAGGAAGACAAAGACTGGAGTGGATGAAAAATATAGAAGACTGGACCTATCTCTCATATGAGGAATGCAGCAGAGAGGTGCAGAATAGGACATGGTGGAGACACATGGTAGTCAATCTCCTGGAGGGAGAAGACACCTGACAGGACAGGAGCCTCATATCCATTCTTATTTGCAGTAGCTTATGTAATAGTTTTACATGTGGTATTTTGTCAAATGTTTTGGCAAAGTCAAGCAGTATCATGGTGCGGCCATTACCTTTATCCAATTCTAATGTCACTTTATTATAAAATGCAAATAAGTTACTAAGACAGGACCTATCCTTTACAAAGCCATGTTATCCACTATAGAGTATTGCATCCCTATCCACTCACAGTTGTATTTTACCTTTCAACCTTTCTAATACTTTAACAACCACTCCTGATATATTATATGGTCTGTAGTTTGCTACCTCTGTCTTGGAGCAATCTTTATGCAACTGTACTATCTTTTCCTCTTCCCACTCCCTTGGAACCCTGCCAGAGCTGAGAATTAGATTGAACAACTTTGTCAGAGGCAATGCCAGTGCATTAATGTAGTACATGGGCTGATATGCTATCCAGTCACATTGCTGTGTTCACATTCATATTTTTTAATATGCTGAACACCTCTGTTCATCTACCTCAATGTTGATATGTGTGTCTCTGTAACATCAGCAACTAAAGTGCAATAAAAGAACTACCTAATGGTAAAAATGGTGGGACGTGGTGGAATATCAGCTGAGTTAATAAAAGAGATAGGAGGAAAAGGAAGAGATTTTTTAACAGAAATAATATGGAATGTATATAGAGGCATACTACCAGAAGACTTCATAAAATATATTTGCATTCAGATATATATATATATATATATATAGAAAGTCTTGGGTATATTATGTATTCAAGATACCAAGTAATTTTATATAAACTTGGTTTTTAATCCTATTTCCCAAGTGAGCAAACAGACAAGTTTTGCTGTTTTCATAACAACAAAAATGTTCATAGTCAGTTTCTTTGTTAGGGCCTTTTTCAAAGATATAAACATTTTCTTCTTCTTTTCCATAGGATCCTTTCTTATCTAGTATACAATAGTATTCTTCACTGACTTACTGAAATATAAATACTCTTACCTCTTGCAATTCAGTTTGATGCACAATTTACTAATTTTTGTACTGGAGAAAAAAGGTTTCTTCTGCTACTTCAAAACAACATATTTAAGTTGAGCTAATTCCGTCGCCCTTTCCAGTAGAAATAAGAAATATATCTGGCATCCTTAAGACAGATGAAACCTTCCAATCAGTGTTTCCTTGAACATTCCTCTAGAACATCGATCACAATATCTTCTTTTATTTACTAATTAGTTTTGACAGTCTCAACTCCTCCAGTTTAAAGACTGACAGTTTTACTATTCCTTTTCGGAATCTACTATTAATATTCTTCCGAATGTCACATAAAACTAAATAAACTTCATAAGAACAAAATTCCTCCGGTTTGTGTTCTTAAACTTCCATTAGCTCTCTCTCGTCTCCTCCGTTCCCTCGATACCAAACACACTCTGTGTCAGCTGTCAATCAAGCATCAAATTCCTCGGAGAGCATGCACACTCCATGTAAGTGGCAAGCTAGAAGTTAGTATAATGGCTGACTCGTCTCCATTGGCATAACAAGAATTTAAATGTCTTTTCAAAACATAACACTTAATAACTTTAAACTACAATAAAATTTTCTGAAAGTAACACAACTATCCAAATTCAGTAAGTAGATAAATTTTTCAAATGGACACATCACAAGTGCCGATGTGCCTGTTATGAAACCAAAACTAATAATGTACTAACATAAACAATTTGTAAAAATATTTAGAATTTTAAATTATGATTATTTTTACATTAGAAAAAGCATGTAAGAAGGCAACTCACTTGATAAGGTTTTTTGCATGAAGAGTGGGTGATTGGAATGAACTGTTTGAGAGTGTGATGTGTAGGCAGTGAACACATTTAAGGCATGATGAACTGTGTGTGTAACAGTGAGACATTTTGCAATGAGTCTTTTTGACTCACTGCATGATGAATGGAGGTCTGATGATGATAATATTTTTAAAAAGGAAAATTTTTCTAAAATAATGTTTATGAAATATATACTTCTTCTTGAGTGCATCAATACAAAGATTGTTTGGTGGCAGCAGTATGTCACAGCATCCTACTCCATGCCCTTCTTTTTATTTCTTCATAGCTTTTAGCTCCACTTATTATTGTTATTGTTTATATAGGAGAGTCTTGGCCTGCCTCTTGGCTTCTACCATCCCCTGCATTATTCCTGTAAGCAGTCCTCCATACCTCAGGTGGTGTTGAATTAGGCATTCTATTCTTGTATTTCTTTCCATCCAACTAATTCTCATCATCCTTCTCCAGCGCCAAAGTTCAAATGTCTCCAACTCTTTGGTCTTGTTTTTGTTCAAGTCCAAGCCTTAAAATCATATACACTAACTGATCAAAAATCTGAAATGTACACTATCTGATCAAAAATCAAGCCACCCTTCATAGTAATGGATATGGCTGCATGCATCACAACCATGGCTCATACAGATATAAAAGAAGCACATGGTCTTGCAACCTTCACACACAAACTAAAATTAACAATAAAATGGACCACACCGAAGAGCTAAGTGACTTTCGATGTGGCACTATCATAGGATGCACCAACTTTGTAACTCAGTTCTGGAAATTTCAGTCCTGCTGTAGCTACCCTAATCAGCTGGAAGTGATGTTACTGTTGAAGTGGAAATGCCTAAGAGAAACAACAGCACTATCCTAACCTGGAAGGCCACATAAAATTATAGAGCTGGACCACTGGATGCTGAAGCAGATGGCATGAAAAAATTGTCTGCCATTGGTTGAAACATTCACTGCTAAGTTTTGAAATGCCTCTGCAAGCAACATAGCAAGGCACCACCACTGTCATTGGGAGCTGAAGAATAAGGGTTTTCATAGCTATGTAGCCACATGCACACAAGTATATCAGCACAGGCAACACCAAACATTGGGTGAAGTGGAGTAAAGTTTGCCAATGGACTCTGGAAACATTTTTTTCCTGAGTGATAAATCACATTTCATACTCTGACAGTTTGATGAACAAGTCTGGATTTGACAGATGCTAGGAGAATGCTACCTGCCCAAACATGTTGTGCCAGCTGTGAGGTTAAGTGGAGGAGGCATCATAGTCTGGGGCTGTTTTTCATGGTTCAGACTGGGCCTCCTAGTTCCAGTGATGAGGAATCTTAATGCTGCAGCCTGTAATGACATTCTGGACAATCCAGTGCTTCTAACTTTGTTGCAACAGATTGGTGAAGGTCTTTTCCTGCATCATGATTATGACCATGCCCATCCATAAAGTGAGGTCTGTGTAAGAATGGTCTGTGAGATAGGTGTTGAAGAACTTGATGGAGTTAAGATCTGCACAGAGCTCTGATCTTAACTCCATCGAACATGAACCAACTCCATAGTAATGCCTTTCATATTAAAGTGAAAGTTGGGAAGTGCAGGCATCCAGATATTTTTGATCAGATAATGTAGCTCAAATAAGCAAAAAATTTTTCTTAAATAACTGAATTACTTATTTCACAAAAAGAAATAATAATTAAAATCATCTTACATTTATCAAGTGCTCAAACTTAGATGGGGGGGGGCTATTAAATTGTCTAAATAATTTCATATAAAATACAAAAATATCATTCTAATTCATAATTCTTGCTTATATCTAGCAATGTGTTAATAGGAGTACTATTATCAGCATTCCTACTTAACACTAACATATTCAAATATGCAGAGCAGGTGTTAAAGGGCTGCTGATAAACTTTTCATGATCAAAATGTAATTTACCTGGTCTTCTACAGCTTCACCATAAGAATTCAACAAGGACTGAAACTGTGAAACCATGACATTCACCCTTGTTTTCAAATCTGGCAAGCAATCACGAATGTGATGCATAAGAAGCTAGAAAGAAATAATAATCTAAGAATAAAAAAATTTCATGTGCAACAAAAATTTGATTAACATTTATACAAGATTTCCTGATTTTACAAAACGTCCTGTTCACATCAGATAACTTATTTGAAATGAAATTTTCTATCCTATCATATTTATGAGGGCAAAGTGAGAGAACATGTCAACATTCTTATTAAACTTTTATTTTATGACCAGGTCAGAATACACACACACACACACACACACAGGTAATCCTCGTATAACGCAGTACTTATACAACGCAGTTTCGATAAAAACATGGCTTACAAATTATAGTAACCCTTTATCTTTTCATATATTTTTCACCGCACGAATTAAAAATCAAATTTTATATTCGTTAAACTTGCATCTGCCCGTATCACGCGTGTAGTTATAAGTACCAATTAGGAGAAATACCCTTTAGCACACATGTACATCAATTGTTTACTGTATAAATTGTTTATTATAATAAATTTAGTTTAATCCTTTATCCAAGTGTGAGCAAACAAAGTTTGCACCTGAAAGTATCTTCAGGACTGGGGTAAGGTAGTACAACACCAGGCAACATTATACATATCCGCAAGGAGATGTGTTTTGCATTATGGGAGATACTGAGATAGGGGTGATGTTATGCATTAAGGGAAGGGCCACTACCCAGATTAGTTTCGACCTTTACTGAGGTCTCTTCAGTGGGAGCCAGGCCCAAGTGGAGATACCAGGCAGAAGCATTAGCAAGGTCATCTCTACCTATAGGAGTTGTCAAACAGTGTGCCACCTTCTTTATTAAATAACTCTGGATTTAGAGAAAGATGTTGAAAGTTTATTTTTCACTTGGTTAGACTATAATAAATTTAGTTTAATCCTTTATCCAATTGTGAGCAAACAAAGTTTCTGCCTGAAAGTATCTTCAGGACTGGGGTAAGGTAGTACAACACCAGGCAACTCGTTGCACAGGTGGAGCAAGCTAACATCACTCCTATCTCGGTATCTCCCATAATGCAAAACACATCTCCTTGCGGATATGTATAATGTTATGCATTAAGGGAAGGGCCACTACCTAGACTAGTTTCGACCTTTATCGAGGTCTCTTCAGTGGAAGCCAGGCCTTTCCCTTGTAGGGTAGCCATTTAGGGATGGATCTCTGGAAATTTTCATTAATTCTTCTTGTAAGTCACCAGGGTCTGTGGTACACTGTATAGCTCTTTTTTTGAGCATATGGATAATGCTGAGTTTCTGGGATATGTGGTGAGATGAGTCGAAATGGAGGTAGCGTCCAGTGTTAGTAGGTTTTCTATATACCGACAGGTTGATGATATTGTCAGTTTGTTTCTTAATAAGGACGTCTAGGAATGGAAGTTTATTATCTTTTTCTAGTTCCAATATGAACTTGATAGTTCACATTGATTTTGTTTAGATAATCTATTAGTTCTTTTTTTTTTTGTGATTCCAAATGATGAAGATGTCATCAACATACCTAAATGGCTACCCTACAAGAATCAATCATCAACAAGATTCTCTTTAATGACATACCGCAAAGAAAACGAGATGAAACCCAATACATCAGCTCTATAACAATTCCATCTGTTAGTACCATATCGAAAAAATTAGCTCTTCTTCTAAAACCTTATATCAGAGTAACCTTCAAACCTATTGAGACCATTCAAAAGTTTATAAGATCACTGAAAGATAGCCATCCTTTCTACAAATACTCTGGACTTTATAGCATACCCTGTTCATGTGGTATCAATTACATAGGACAGACATCTAGAAGTTTTGAAACAAGAAAGAAAGAACACATAGGCTATGTAAGGAATAACAGACAAGATATATCAGATCTTTCTTCCCTCTTTGCCTCTACCAACCATAATATTGAATGGGATATGAGTCATATGCCCTACATAGAAGAGAACTACCATTCTGGAACATTCAAAGAAGCTGCTACAGTTGCCTGTTCAACAGGTAACTTAAATAAGAATCAAGGTCCTAATCCTACCAGATATATGGAAAACTCTAATCAGATCATTTAACCAAAAAGAAATATTTATTGTAATTTTCATGAAAATTAAAATAAATATCTCAACAAATAAAACGTTGTACTTGCGACACGCGTATTCTATCACGTGTCATATGTTATCGCGCACATCGATAACTTTATATAATTTTTAGAATAGTTGGTTAGTTTCCTAGTTTTTGTTACTTTCTATTGCTTACCAGTGTATCCTTTGAAAATGCTGACAGATATTAGCAGTGAAACGTCGGATATTAAACTATTATTTACTTGACTAACATACAGAATTAAGTCTTTAATTTATTAATACTAGTGGTCAAGAAAAAGGTCATAATATAAATGAATAAAGATTTAAAACAGGGATGCTTAAGGGTCAAAGCTGTATAACTGAGAGGAGACCTCCACATAGCCTTTAAAGGAATGCAGAGAACCGACCAGGGCTTTCTGACCTATTGTCCAATCCTCACCTTCTCGTAGTGCACCCTGTTGGGTGTCTACTTTGATACTGAACGAACGAGGATGGGCTGGCAATTTGGGATTTAGCCGACCAAATTGTATTCTTATTGGTTAAACCAAAATAAAAAATGATGGTACAACATGACAAAATTTCATGGCGGCTGGGGCGTCGCCCGGTTAAACAAGGCCCCCGTTGTTTTCGCCAGGGAACCAGGGCGAACAGCGAAAAGTCAGCTACTGGAACAAATCTGAAAACAAACCACAACTCAACATCACCAGAGTTAAACATCGATACTATCAACGTAAGAAGCCTGAATGGCAAAGAAATGGAGCTAGCTGAGGAATTAGATAAGTACCAGATCGACATAATAGGGGTGACTGAAACAAAAAAGACAAAAACTGGTGAGATCTTTCTGAGCAATAAATACAAAATGTTATATTCAGGCAATGACAATCAAGGAAAAGAAGGAGTAGCCATAGTATTCAACACAAAATACGAGGCTAATCTTCTTGAATGGCAGTCAGTCTCAAGTAGAGTAATGTGGGCAAATATGAGAATGGGGAACTGGACAATGAGACTTATTTGTGCCTATGGTCCCACAGAAGGTTCTACTAAGGTAGAAGTGGAGGAATTTTTTGATGCTTTAGAAAAAGCAAAAGTTGGTCCTTGTTGGGGATCTAAATAGCAGAGTAGGAAATGAATGTGAGACATACAAAAATATTTTGGGAAAATTTGGAGAAAAGAGCAAAGCTAATAATAATGGCAAATATCTGTTGGATTTCTGCTCAGGACATGGAGTGGTTATTACTAACACCATGTTCCAACATAAAAATGTGCACAAATTCACATGGAGAGAAGAGGCTAGGAATAAGAAAAGTCTCATTGACTATGTTATTGTTGATAGTGATGTTTTCTCCCTGGTGTAGGACACCAGAGTGTACAGAGGATTTGAAATTGGAAGTGATCACTATTTAGTGTTGAGCAGGATAAAATTGAATTTCATATTGAAAAGAATAACATGTAAGAAAGTTTTAAAGCGAATAAAAGTTGAGCAGCTCTCAGATGTGAACTGTAGACTAAAATACAGAAAGATTATTGAAAAGAAAATGAAAGAGTGTGAGAACAGGAATCAAACCTTGGAGATTCAGTGGCAAACTCTGACGAAAACATTGATTCTGCCAGAGAGGCATTTGGTGAGGTTGTCTGCAAGGAGAAAAAAATCAGAACTCCCTGGTGGACACAGGAAGTTAAAGAGGCAGTGAAGGAAAAGAAGAAAGCATATCAAAAGTTCCTGGCAAATAAGTCAGCTTTTACTCTTACAGAATACAGAGACAAATGTAAGAAAGCTAAACAGTGTGTAAAACTAGCTAAACAAAAGTCATGGGAGGACTTTGGCAAGAATATAGAAAATAAATATCAAGAAAGTGGCAAAATATTCTGGAGGTTGTTGAAGAAGCTCAGAAATGGAGGAAAGAGTGCTGTAAAAGGAGTTAGAGATGATAAAGATGACATGAAAATGGGAGAAGAAGATATCCTTGAAGTATGGAGTAATTACTTTGAAAAACTGCTAAATGAAACACAGTGATAAAAAACACTGACCAGGCATGCAGTCAGGAATACATATCCATACTTGAAGTAGAAAAAGCCATCAAAGGCTTGAAATGTGGAAAGGCAGCAGGAGTAGATGATATTCGACCAGAAATGCTGAAGAATGGTGGTATAAAAGTCTTACAGTGGCTGCACTGCATAGTTCAGAAAGCCTGGACAGAGGGACGAATTCTCGATGATTGGAGTAGAGCTCTCATAGTACCCATATATAAAAAGGGAAATAAAACTGAATGTGAGAATTACAGAGGTATATCCCTACTGAGTGTTCCTGGCAAGATGTATGCAAGTATACTTGAGAAACGGTCGAGAAGAATTGTGGAAGAAAAGCTTGGTGAAGAACAAGCTGGATTCAGGCCAAATAGAGGCTGTCAGGATCAGATCTTCACTTTACGACAAATAGTCGAGAAAGCATGGGAATATAACAAAGATCTGTATTTAAGTTTTGTCGATCTGGAAAAGGCCTATGACAAGGTGCCAAGAGAGAAGCTATTCAATACGCTGCAGTTATATGGTGTCGATGGGGCATTATATCAAGCAATACTTAGTCTTTATTTGAGTTGTAAGTCAGCAGTTAGAATTGAAGGAAGTACAGGAAGATGGTTCAATGTTAAATCTGGTGTGAGACAAGGATGTACATTATCCCCCTCTGTTATTCATTATCTATATGGATCACATTATGAAGGAAAGTGGTATTAAACCGGATATCAAAATTGGAAATGTTAATGTTAGCTCTTTGCTTTATGCGGATGATGTTATACTTCTAAATAAATCCACTATGTCTGCAAGATTCTCTGACTAAATTGAATAGCTGTTATAATAGGTATGGTATGAAGGTCAGCAATAAAAAGACAAAGGCAATGAAAATAGGCAGAATCATTGAAAATGTCAACTGTGTTGTGAATGGAGAACCTGTGGAACAAGTAAAACATTTCAGCTACTTAGGCACAATTTTTACTGAAGATGGCAAATTAAATATAGAAATAGACAACAGAATCAGCAAAGCTGGTATGGTGGGAAGTCAATTGAATAAATTCATATGGAATAAGAGAGAAATTAGTCGGAACACTAAATTAGCTGTATACAAGACAGTGTTCAAACCAGTTTTAACTTATGGATCTGAGAGCTGGGTCAGAAGTAAAACACTTGACCAAAGACTAGAGACCGTAGATATGAGAGTCCTGAGAAAGATTAGAGGCATGAACAGATGGCATCAATGGCAATATCATATTAAAAATGAGGATATTAGGAAAGAACTTGACATTGTCAGCATCCAGGAATGCGTTAGCAGAGCTAATCTCAGGTGGTATGGTCATTTAAATAGAATGGGAGAGGAAAGATTAGCAAAACAAGTGTTCTCTGCCATGTTGGCAGGAAAACGACCCAGGGGAAGACCAAGATATAGGTGGATTGATACGGTACAAAGTGCCTTAGACGATAGAAATATAAGATCTGATAATGTTGGAGTCTTGACAAGTAACAGACTGATTTTGAGGAAAATTGTAGATAGGAAGTTAGTAATGATGTAATTTTTTCATGTAGTACTTTCATATCCTGTACACCCCTTGAGGGTAAATGGCAGGAATTTGATGATGATGATGAGCTTTAAAACAAACTTAGGCATTCTTATTTTCCTGAATTTTTATAAACTTCATGCGATTTTAGGTTTATTTTAATTCATTCCTTCGATATTATTGGGTTTTAGAAAATGATGGAACTGTCAGATCTGAAACAGGCGACCTCATTCTACATGATGTCACCATTCCAGTGTCTAACAGAAGTTAACCATAATTTGAGCACACTTATCATTCAGCACAGTGTAACTATGTTTTTGAAGGAAATAACATCTTGCAAACTAAATTTAGAACTGTTTAAAATAAAGTTAATGTATCTATATATCAAATGTAACTATAAGTCAATAAAAGGGCCAATTGTAAGAGTAATTTTCAGGAATATTCTACACATAAAAGAATGCCAATAATTCGGCAGGATGGGGCAAAGGTCGTCCAAATGCTACAAGAGCAGCGTAAGCGCCTGTGGGTGTTACATCTGAGAAAATTTCATGATGCAGACATTCCTGGAATTAGAAAGCCCCGTATGAGGATCGGTGAGGTCACCCAGTTGGGGACCAATCGGCAGGACGATAGGAGAAATCAAACTCAGAAAGGTGGTGCTCTTGGGGAGCATATAAAACCCGCAACACTGAATTGAACCCCCCCCCCCATTTGTTTGTTCCTGTACTCTCACCATGTACTTCAAGTGTTCAGTTCTTATTTTTAAGAGCTGACCTTCAAGAAGTTCCAGCATGACACTGCCAGAGAACACGGTAAGATCGAACGTAGGCCGTCAATGAGGAAAAGCATCGGCGTAAATCCATAGCAAAAAAACAGTGCCCGATTCAGGAGGAGCACTTGAATCCCCCATGGTGGGAAAAATCATGATAGCCAGAATCTTCACAAAGAAGAAAGGATGGAGAGAACCCCAAGAGAAACTGAAACAGTGTAAATAAGTACTTTCACATGTTCTAGCCCCTTTTAGAGAAATTGACTAACAGTACGGAAAAGAGTGTATTTCGAATTTGTGATAAAAGGAAGTATCAAGAATTGAAATTTATGTGAATAACTCTATACCTTTGGACTGAATTTTAAGAACTATTAGTTTATTAGATATTTTGTCGTGATCCACTCGAGGGAAAATATTTATGTGCTAAATGCCTAACTGGCCTAATGAGTTGTAAACTGAAATGTCAAATAAGTTGAGAAAATTGAATTGTAAAGATTTAGAAATCAATGTTTATTTTTAAGAATGAGAGAGTGGGAGGAAAGTAAGAGTTTAACTTAGTATTAATAATTGTTTTGTTCTTGTATTATATTAAATAATGAATTCATTAAAATTGTTTGATACTTTTCATGCCTGTATTTCTGACCATGCTGACTGACCCTTCATAAAATTTCGAACCTGTGATCATATATGTGGCGGGGATATCCCAATTAAGAGAGAAAGGGGCACGACTGCAAATAAACTAGAAAACCTAAGGCTTCTGAATTTTAGTAAATGATATTAGTAGCACCTGATACCCTATATGAGTTTAACTCTACCCTTAAGGCCCAGGCTGGCGCAGTAAATAAATTTGCCTGAGTGAATAAGGATAGCTTATAGTGATCAGGGAACAGGTATTTCTGGGGACCCAAAATTGAGAAATTTGCTAGATAAGCGATAAGATCACATATTCAAGTAAGACAGACGACTTAGGGATACATGAAGTTAAAGATAGCAGATAGAAGCCAAATTATATATAAGAAAGTAAATCACGCAAAGAATAATATAAAGGGATAAAGATAAAAGATAAAACAATGAGCAAGGGTAGAAATGTAAGAATGCGCAGACCCGATGACAAAAACTTAACAGAACGTATCCCTAATTTTACGATTCCTCAAAGTTAAGTCGACAGATGATCCGTTATACTAACTTGCTGTTGGTTCCTAGAAGCAGAAGGGTACTATGCTGATACCTCAAAGTTAAGTTGATCTATTACAGGAGACTTGACTATATAAAGCTGCTTGGAAGGAGTTAAACTGTTTGCTAAACAATCATTTCTTGTTTACAATTCGAAATGTTTACACGTCTTGTGTTTTGTTCGTGCAATAGAGATATACAGGTATGTATTAAACTTTGAAGTTTTGTATGTGTAATATCAAATTAGTAAAATTAATTACTGATTATTTTCAGATATTTTCGTAACATTACCCCATTAATCACGATGGCAGATAATTCAGTTTGACAGAAGAAGAAGAAAAGCTATTTCTTTAAAAACTAAGATCCAAATTTTAGATTGCTTAGCAGCTGGAGAAGGTTCAACATCCTTGGGAAAATATTTTGGATTAAATGAAGCTACCGTGAGAATGATTAAGAAAAATGAAGAGGCCATTAGAAAATCTGTTCTTTATGGAACAAAATTAGGTGCCAAGTCGTCATCATATACGAGAGACATTATAAAAGTGAAGATGGAAAAGGCTCTGGTGATGTGGAGAGAAGACTGCTCACAAAAAAGAACACCTTTAGACAGAAATATCACCAAACAGATTCAGGAAAAAAGAGCCAACAACATCAAACAGCAATTGTGATTTTTCTGTAAGCACAGGTTGGCTTACAGAAAAATCACAATTGCTGTAAGCACAGGTTGGCTTACAAAATTTCTATAGATGTGAACTTCATGATGTAAAAATAAAAGGAGAATCCACATCTGCAGATGAGCCGGCAGCTAGAGAATGTCTTTCAAAACTGTCTAAAATTATTGAAAATGGTGGTTACACTCCTGATCAAGTTCCAAACTTGATCATTTGGAACTCAGATGAGACCTGCCTTTTTTTTTGGATAAAAATTCCAAGTAGAACTTATATAGCAAAATCACAAAAATGTTGGTGGCTTTAAAGCAGCTAAGGATTATGTGACTATTATTTTGCAGCAATGCTTCTTCAAGAGATCATATATTAAAACCATTAATCACTAATCAATCCCTAAGACCACGGGAAATGAAAGGTGTGGATTTTAACACGTTACCAGTACACTGGAAGGAAAACAAAAAAGGTTGGGTTACAAAAGAAATTTTTAATTAATGGTTCCATCACTGTTTTGTTCCAAAAGTTAAATGCTATTTGATGGGAAAAAATTCACGACTTCAAAGTTTTATTGATTATAGACAATGCTCCTGGCCATCTTGTTTTCATCATCAAATTTCTGATATATACCCTAAAGGGGTGTACAGGATATGATAGTACTACATGAAAAATTCACATCATTACTAACTTCCTATCTACAAATTTCCTCCAAATCAGTCTCTTAAATGTCAAGACTCCAATATTATCAGCTCTTATATTTCTGTCTTCTAAGGCACTTTTTACTATATCAATCCACCTATATCTTGGTCTTCCTCTGGATCTTTTTCCTGGCAAATTGGCAGAGAACACTTGTTTTGCTAATCTTTCTTCTCCTATTCTACTTAAGTGACCATACCACCTGAGATTAGCTCTGCTAATGCATTCCTGGATGCTGACAATAAAGTTCTTTCCTAATATCCTAATCTTTAATACGATATTGCCATTGATGCCATCTGTTCATGCGGTTCACAGACAATTCATCGCATGAAAATTGATCGAGGGGGGAAATTCATCGACAGGAAAATTCACTGCAGGGAAAATTACTCGAAAGGAAAAATCATCAAGAGGAAAATTTATCGCAGGGAAAATTCATTGCAGGAAAAATTTGCTGAAAGCGTTATTCGCTAGAAAATTGAAGTCAGTTTTGGTTTAACATGTGTTATGTAAAGGTGTGTGATATTTGATAAATTGTATCTTAGAGATACTGCAAACTCCGATGTCAGTACAGTATTGGTTTAGTTTTTTTTTTATTTGTTTCTTTTTTTTCAATAATTTCTAGATTGTATCTGAAAATAAATAAACCATCATGTATTATATTTGTAGTGTTTTTTTTTAAAGTTTTATTGCATTTCAGAACATACTAGTAATGAATGTATCTCTCGGATACATGCGACCTAAGCTGCAATTTTTTCTATTGCAACTTCCGCAGGGTTAAAGAAGGTACCAATGTACTTATTCATAGTTGAAATACCGTACTTACTCAATAACTCCTCGCACCATGCCTGATTTTACTTTTCGAAAAAAGAAATGGAAAAAAGCTTAAACACGTGCATGTTGGGGCAATAGTAACTGCTCTCACGGTAATCAATACACCCTCCCCAATAGCAAATATATTGCAGAGGCAAGAAAAACAATTACTTTTATTATGTCAGTGAATAAGATATAAGCAGTCTGTGTAATATATTTCTCAACAAAGAGTGTAATTAGAGACAACTTGAATAAAAATGACACTAATGAATGAATCACATGTCCCCTCATACAGAAACTATGCTGTATAGACTCAAGCAAAACCATATGGCAAACACAGTATTTAACTAAAAACTATTGTTATTAATTAGATGTGTGTGTGTGAGTTCGCAAAGCAGCAATGAAATTCAACCGAACATGTTAAAATTTGTAAACGTGTTAAAACTAAGAAATACATATATACTGAATGTTGTTATAGCATTTTCACATATGGAATTCAGTTGAAGAAAGTTAGCATTTCAACTCAACTGGTGGCTTGCTTTTATCTTTCAATCGCGCGATCTTTTGTTAATACTGCACCAATCACATACACTTCTTAATAACCTGTCATTGCTAATTGTTTTGTGTTAGGCTTAATTAGTGTAAAGGGAAAAAAGTCACAAAACAGAAAAAAGTTCCGGGGCCAGGACCCAGAGAGCCCCGGGTGACTTTAACCACTGGTTCTCAGAGTATAAAAGCTGCTGTTTCACTACTATGTTGGAGCTGCTAATGTGAATATATTTCTGCTTAGATATTTGAAAATAAAGTTCTGCACTGGAAATTTCAAATTAAACAGTTTTATGTCACGTATTCTCAGAAGTCCGATCCCCGACATTTTTTTCTTTTGGTAAGTGCTTAAAAGTTCGAAGCCTAACAACCAATTTATAAATTAATTACAATCATTGCACGATGCCTCTGGAATTTATTTTAAATGAGAAGACGAAGCGTAAATTGAGTGATAATGGTCATTTATTTATAAAAGACAAAGAAAGGAAGAAAAAGATTTTTTGGAAATGTGATCAGTCTCAAAAAATGCATTGCCATGTGCGTATTCAATACAGCTGGCAGCAACATTATCAAACGAATTAACCAACATAAACATGCTGGTAACATGGCATGGGTTAAAGCAGCGAAGCTACTTAATGAGATTAAAGATCGAGCCCATACAACTAGCGATGGGACTCATCGAATTATCACGGAAGTATACACAAAAATATTTCCTGCCACCATCGGCCAAATGCCGAGCAATGCCTCTGTAAAGAAGTCTATTTGAAGAACCTGAAATCAAGCAGGTCAGGTACCATCAAATCCAGATTTGTTAAGTAATTTAATTATTCCGCCTATATATAAAATCACCTATGGAAATGAAGAGTTCCTTTTGCATGACGGCAATGATATTGAATTAACATGGGGGCATACACAAAAATATCTCCTGCCATCATCGGCCAAATGCCGAGCAATGCCTCTGTAAAGAAGTCTATTCAAAGAACCCGAAATCAAGCAGGACAGGTACCATCAAATCGAAATTCGTTAAGTAATTTAATTATTCCACCTATATATAAAATCACCTATGGAAATGAAGAGTTCCTTTGCATGACAGCAACGATAATCGCAACAGATTGCTGATATTTTCTACTAAACGAAATCTACAGTTATTGCCGCAATCAACAACATGGTATGTAGATGGCACTTTTAAAACTACTTCACCTCTTTTTGAGCAGCTGTACACAATTCATGGCATTATAAACGATAACGTGATTCCTACTGCTGATGCCTAGAAGAAATGAAGATACATATCGTAGAGTTATAAACATGTTAAAAAATTTGGAACCAAATTTGTCGCCAAATTTAATCATGATAGATTTTGAAATAGCTTCAATAAATGCTTTCTGTGAAGCATTTCCAAATAGTCAGCAAAAAAGGTTGCTTTTCTCACTTTTCCCATTGTATATTTCGCAACATTCAAGCAAATGGTCTTCAACAACGATACGAAACTGATTCTGAATTTGCAATAAAAATGTGCATGATATCGGCAATTGCTTTTGTGCCATCTACAAATGTTGTATGTACTTTTGAAGTGTTATGTGAAAATAATGACTATCTTGCTGAGGTTCAGTCTGTTCTGCACTAAATAGAAGACACTTGGATTGGCAAACCTGATCGTCGTTCACTTCATCGTCCACCTCACATTCCCCATGCCTTATAGAATTGTTATCATGCTGCTCTGGAAGGGTTACCAAAGACAAACAACTCATATGAAGGGTGGCATCGTGCGTTCAGCAAACTAATTGGTGCTTCTCATCCAACAATATGGAAGTTTCTAAAAACTTTGAAGGATGAGCAACATTTCAATGAGGGGAAAATGGAGCAATATATAGCTGGCACCCAACCTCCTCTTGGTAAGAAATGCTATCGAGATACTGCAAAAAGACTTCAGCTCATCCTTAGTGATTATGAAAATCATGAAACTCTTGATTACTTAAGAGGAGTTGCCCATAATTTTTTATTTTGAAAACTTTATGGTGGTGCATTCACTTTTTTGTTCCATATTTTTTTTTTTCCAAACTGCTCAATTTTGAATAGTATGAAATAAAATGTGCTCTTTTTTAATAATTATCAAAACAGTCCTTTTCAGGACTACAAATATTTAATTGAGAGATGCCTGATTGTACTGATTCCAGTTCCTCTTTAAGATAAATTATTAAGTTGTTTTAATAACAGAATAATAATTGCTCCTTCGAAGTGGCTAATAGTACAATATTGAAGGAATAAAATAAAAACAGAACATCATGACATTCATGCCTTCTAGGTGAATAACACTTGTTTTAACGTGTTTTAGGGGATAACAAACAGTTCAAATAATTTTAATTTTCACTAATAGATTTCATGTTATCTGTTCATGTATAACATCGTTTACAGTGTTCTTTTACCACCTAAAAAATAAGTCTCAATCAGCAGTGAGTTAGATATAACTATTCTCCCTAAATATTCTTAAATATGGTGCTCTTTCTCCCTCACCATCCTATCCCAGTTCTGTAACAATTAATATTCCATCTACAGAGCCTGTAGTAAGAAAGAATATGGAATACTTTATATGTACATTTTTTTTTAAAATATTTTTTTCACATATATCCGCAATGAATTTACATGCGATTAATTTTCCCCACGATTAAATTTCCAGCGATGAATAGTCTCCACAATGAATTTTCGCCAATCAATTTTCTCGTGATGAACTGTCCGACACGGTTCATGCCCCTAATCTTTTTCAGGACTCTCATATCTGCGGTCTCTAGTCTATGGCCAAGTTTTTTTTTACTTATAACCAGCTCTCAGATTCATAAGTTAAAATTGGTTTGAACACTGTCTTGTATACAGCTAATTTTGTGTTTTGGTTAATTTCTCTCTTATTCCATATAAATTTATCCAGTTGACTTCCTACCATACCAGCTTTGTTGATTCTGTTGTCTATTTCCACATTTAACTAACCATCTTCACTAAAAATTGTGCCTAAGTAGCTGAAATGTTTTACTTGTTCTATAAGTTCTCCATTTACAATGCAGTTGATATTTTCAATGTTTCTGCCTATTTTCATTGTTTTTGTCTTTTTAATGCTGACCTTCATACCATATCTATTACAACAGTTATTCAATTTAGTCATGGAATTTTGCAGACTTGTACCGGATTTATTTAGAAGTATAACATCATCCGCATAAAGCAACGAGCTGAGATTAACACTTCTAATTTTGATATCAGCTTTAACACCACATTGTTTCATAATTTGATCCATATAGATAATGAATAAGAGAGGGGGTAATGTACATCCTTGTCTGACACCAGATTTAACAAAACCATCTTCCCGTACTTCCTTCAATTCTAACTGCTGACTTGCAACTCAAATAAAGACTGCATACTGCTTGATATAATGCCCCATCAGCACCATATAACTGTAGCATTTGGAATAGCTTCTCTCTTGGCACCTTGTCATATGCCTTTTCCAGATCTACAAAACTTAAAATACAGATCTTTGTTTATATTCCCATGATTTCTCAACTATCTGTTGTAAAGTGAAAATCTGATCCTGGCAGCCTCTATTTGGCCTGAATCCAGCTAGTTCTACACCAAGCTTCTCTTCCACAATCCTTCTCAACCATTTCTCAAGTATACTTGCATATATCTTACCAGGAACACTCAGTAATGAAATACCTCTGCAATTCTCACATTCAGTTTTATTTCCCTTTTTATATATGGATACTATAAGAACTCTACTCCAATCATCTGGAATTCATCCATCTGTCCAGGCCTTCTGAACTATGCAGTGCAGCCACTGTACGACTTTTATACCTCCATACTTGAGGCATTTCTGGTCAAATATCATCTACTCTTGCTGCCTTTCCACATTTCAGGTTTTTGATAGCTTTTTCTACTTCAAGTATGGATATGTATTCCTGACTGCATGCCTGGTCAGTGTTTTTTACCACTGTGCTTTCATCACTGCTTGTTTCATTTAGTAGTTTTTAAAAGTAATTACTCCATACTTCAAGGATATCTTTTTCTCCTGTTTTCATCACCTTTATCATCTCTAATTCCTTTTACAGCACTCTTTCCTCCATTTCTGAGCTTCTTCAACAACCTCCAGAATATCTTGCCACCTTCTTGATATTTATTTTCTATGTTCTTGCCAAAATCCTCTCATGACTTTTGTTTAGCCAGTTTTACACAGTGTTTAGCTTTCTTACGTCTCCATATTCTCTAAGAGCACAAGCTGACTTATTTGCCAGGAATTTTTGATATGCTTTCTTCTTTTCCTTCACTGTCTCTTTAACTTCTTGTGTCCACCATAGAGTTCTGATTTTTCTATCCTTGCAGACAACCTTACCACATGCCTCTCTAGCTGAATCAATCAGTGTTTTCTTTAGGGCTTGCCACCGAATCTCCAAGGCTTGGTTCCTGCTCTCAAACTCTTTCATTTTTTCTTGAATAATATTTGTGTATTTTAGTCTACTTCTGAGAACTGCTCAACTTTTATTCTCTTTAAAACTTTCTTACATTTCCATCCTGTTTTAGGACACCCAAATGTAGAATTTTGTTTTCTGCCACCTAATACAACCACTAGATCAGGGTGTGATCGCTACCTTCAAAACTTACTACATAAGAAGAACATTCCAATATACATTTTGAATATAATAAATAAGGATAATTTACTGACAGTTATTGATGTATGGAAGAAATTTTCTATTTTGGATTGCATCAAACTTGCTAAGTTGGCATTATTAGAATTGAAACAATCAACTTTAAATACATTCTGGAAAGCTTCTTGGCCAAAATGTGTGAAAAAGAAAAACCCTGCACTTTTGCATACAACTGAATATCCCAATATCATCAAGATTAGCAGATGGCATAGAAGAATTTGATGATTTTTCGTTTGCAGATATTGAAGAATTGATGTGATGACAAAAATAATAGAAGCTGTCCTTGAGAATCTTAATGAAAAAGAAAAAAGTGATGATGATGAGATTCAATCCACTGCAGGATTAATTAAAGAAGGGCTTCAAATGCTAGTAAATTGCAAAGTCATTTTCTTACATATGATCCTAATACTGAACGAGCTGAACAGTTTAACGTGAACTGAAGTCATATATGGTGCAATATGAAGAATTATACAAAGATCTAGCCGAAACAGGATCTCAACAATTAATTACAGACCTTGTTGAAAGTTTACACTTGGTTATACTATAATTTAAAGATACCAAGAATCCATATACTTGGTTTAATCCTTTATCCAAGTGTAAGCAAACAAAGTTTGCACCTGAAGTATTTTCAGGTCTGAGGCAACTCATGGTAAAGGTGGTATGACTTCACATCACTTGCCTTAGTATCCCATAATGCAAAGTAATCTGGCCTCGCTGAATATGAACACATTCCAATGGTTTGAAGTGCTACCCAGAGCCTGGATACAGCGCTTTGTGAAATTCCAAACTCTCTGGCATTATCAGTAATTCTGCGACCTTCTTCAAACTTTCCAATAATTCTTCCCCGTGTGAAATCATCTAGACGATGTCTTTGAGACATTACAAGACATCCAAGTTTGCAACTTTATTCCTTCACAAAAAGAGCTTCCTTCAGAATTTTGTGCTAGTATATTATAAATGAAAGTCTATTCTTGTTTTAATTCTTTACACAAGTGTACGTACATTACATTAGCCCATAAATGTCTTGTTCCAATTTTTATGGATACAAAACCACTGAAACGTGCTCTACAATGCACTGTGGAGAAAGGGAAACAGACTATAGGCCTACTTGTCACAGATGTCTTGCCACAGTTTGTCGAGGTATTGGCATACCTGAACTTGAATGGAGTCGACTTACAAACTGATCTGCCACATTGTGTCAATTACATTTTACTGTTATAATCAAAAATCTGTCTTCATACTCTATGATAGTGAGGGTGACCTCTTAACAAACATCTGGAAACACATTCCAATGTGTTTGTAGTGCTACCCAGAGCTTGAATACAACAGTATGTGAGATTCCAAACTCTCAGGCATTATCAGTAATTCTGCGGCCTTCTTCAAACTTTCCAAAAATTCTTCCCCATGTGAAATCATCTAGGCGATGTCTTTGAGACGTTACAAGTCATCCAAGTTTGCAACTTTATTCCTTCACAAAAAGAGCTTCCTTCAAACGCAATTCACTTTGCATTGCTTCAAACGTAATTATCCTGTTGAGTGCACTACCCTTCGTGCATGATTCAAAAATTTGAATGTTTACCTGCTATATCTTGAAACGTTAGTTATACAAATTGCCACAAGAAATTTGTGGTTGTAATCTTCAGAAATAGTGTTCTTCCTTAGGTTTTGGACACCAGTATATTTTACCAACTTGTCCACTATGTCCACAGAATCTCAACTTTTTGTCCACCAGTAGCTCCAAGTCCTCCCTAGCTTTTTTTTCTACCTGGAGAAGATCATTCAAGTACTTCATGATTGAATTGACTTATCCTGTTTTGCACTGGGCATCCTTCTGACATATAGTATGCTGCCATAGTTTTCCTTCTTTCTAGCACATAATCTCACTCATGCATCCATCCATCCTCTAATGATTTCATTCCAAATTCACTGGATCATAGAGACTCCTTAGGCCATCCTACTAGTGCACATAGCCTTTGTTTCTGACACTTTGTTAATGATCATACATCACCTCCATATATCAAAATATTTTCGATAATGATAACCTTCATAAGTTTTTTCCCTCTTGTTTGTTTTTTTTCCGACTCTACTGAATTCTCATTTATCACATACGATGCTCCTCTTGCCTAACTTACATGATAATCCATGTCTTTTTCTCAACTGCCATATTTATACAGCATTGGCCAAGATAAATATAAAATCCTTGAATGATTTCATTTTTACTACTTTTAGTATGTCCAATTTATACCCATTTCATCTTTCTTCTTCTCTTCCATCCTCAAGATGGATCGAGGCCCACATGGATAAGAGCATTCCACCATTCGCTATCCAAAGCAAGCTCTTTCACGTGGGAACAGCTTTGAAATAATTCCTCCTATGAGCTACATATTACATATAATATATTATAAATATATGACATATATATTCTGCTTTCCTTAAGATTTATCTTAAGTCTACCCAATTCATACGCTTATATTAAATTCTTAGTTCATATATTCTGCATGCTCTCCTCTTTGTGCTATTGTCACCTGGCTGTTAACAAAAAATAAAGAATATATCACTTATCCCTAGACTGTAACACCCATCCCTTGATAGGGCATATCTCATGCCTAAGTATATTCTCTAAATAATTTGAAAAGAGATGGAGACATTCCACATTCCCTGCTTTTACCCTTTTGTTGCTCAGAATTCTTACAAAAACCTGGTAGAACAAGAGTGCAGCATTGAAAGCTAAGTATAATAATAGCATAGAACCTGAAGATAACTGATATATGGGGAAAATTTTACAATAAAAATACTTCATTTGATGTAAGTTTTTCCATTCTTTATTTCTATAATAAAAGGTTTGTCAAATGAGTAGAAGGAATGGAGCATGCTATAATTTGCAAACCTATGGACAGAGTTTGAAGTAAATGAGTCATCTATATATGGAGAAAGAGAATACATGATGGAAAAAAAAAACTGTGGAGCACTCCTGTTTTAGTGAGAAATCAGTTCACTCTGATTACTCACTGCACTGTCAGTTATTTGACTAGCTATCCAATTGGAAAGAGTGGTAGGCAGACCAAAAAAAAAAAAATGCAGTCATCTGAGGAGTTTCTTTTTGCTAGATCTCACTAAATACTTTTGAAATGTCAAGAGCAACAGCACAGGTTGTTTCAGAACTTTGTGACATACCCAGAGGAGGTAGGCTATTAGAGGTCACTGATTAATTAGTGGGTTTCTAGGTAGTAAAAAAACGTTGGCTGTTAATTCCCTTTGCCATTATTTAGAGAAAACCGACGTGACAACAATGGTTCAATAGTCTGATAGTTTGACAAAGAGTTAACTGTTCTAGTTAACTCAAACAGAGTAATAAGAGGCCACCGCTCTATGAGATTACTCATACACTGCACGCAGAGAATACCCAGTCTCCTTGATATAACTTCACCTCAACAGAGCTCCTACACCAGAGTTGGATTCCAACCAGGCAAGGTTTGGCAGAATTAATAAAATTACACACCAGATGATCAAGAAGTCTCCAAATCAATAATCATAAGATTAGTTCCACTTATTATCTAGCAGCCATCATGCAAAACCACCTTATTGCTGGACCTTTTGAATGGAGGAGATGATGGTGTTCTCTCTCTAATATGATCAGCATGCTCTAGTAAAGAATCACTCACACTCCATATACAAAGGGGGGGGAATAGTGTAGTGGCAAGAACCTCTATTCTTGAGATAAAACAGTGTCAGCCATTTCAGGCTTTCAACAAGCAAGGTGGCTGTGTTTTTCAAGGTGACGAAGGTTATCTCTCACTTAGTTATAAAGTTCATTTTATCATTATCAAATTCCTGATATGTTATTTTCAAGAGATATACAGATACCATGATAGCATTGCATCTTCTTCTTCTTCTGCAGCTTGTCCCACTTAAGTAGGATCACTGTTCTCAGTGAGTCTCCTCCACATCCAAGTTCTTCATCCTCGAGTCCTACTCCACCAGCTCCCACCCCATCTCTTCTCTGGCCACCTGCACTCCCTGCTCCACTGCAGATCCATCTACATGACCTTTCTTCGCATATACTCATCCTCCCTCCTCATCACTTGACCAAACATCTCAACCTTGCCTCCTGTATCTTCGCTCCAAGTTTGTAACTTTCACTGTTCCCCTTACATAGTCATTCTCAGACAATCCTTTCTGGTCACACTGCACATCCACCTAAGCATTCTCATCTCCGCTACCTCCATCGTACTAATGTTATTTTCCTTCAAGGCCACAGTTTCCATAGCATATGACATAGCTGGTCTCACAACTGTCCTGTAGATTTTGCCTTTTAGATTGTTCAGCACCCTCTTATTGCACAGCACTCCAGCCATCTCTCTCTCTTTCTTTCTCCAGTTCCTCCATCCCACTTGTATTCTGCATCCCCACTTCCTTCTCAGCTTCTCCATCCTCTTTCACTGTTGAACCTAAGTAAAGTTCCTAACCACGAAGAATTATATCAATCCACCTAATCTTGGTTTTCCTCAGGAGGCTCTTATGCCATCCTGGCATTAAACATCTGTTTTATTAACCTTTCCTCTTCCATTCTGTTTAAGTGACCGTGACCAAACCACCTGAGATTAGATATACTCACACATTTCTCAATTCCAACAATGTCAAGTTCCTTACTAATATCTTCATTTTAAATAAGATTCTGCCACTGATACCACCTGGTCATTCCTCTAATTTGATGCCTGTTTTAAATCATGTAATAGTAACAGACAAAGCCAGAAAAATGAGGAATACAATTTTTATGTTTCAGATAATATCTGATTCCAGTTCTTTCAGCTGGCAAAGCTAAAGGAAATTGAATCTGTACAAGGTACAACCTATGTACTTGAAAATGCCATATGATCAAAATTTGCAGATATCCAGTCTTTGCTGCATTTTAATGCTAAATTATGTATAGTACTTTCTTTTTTTTTTTTTTTTTTAAATTTCATTGTTCCATATTGTCAGAAGAACTGAAGACAGTAACCAACAATACAGGAAGTATTAATGGAAAGGAAACTCAGTTTGCAGAAGAATTGGAAAAGTACCACGTGGACATAATTGGCATTACTGAAACAAAGAAGACAAATACAGATGAGATCTTACTAAATAATGTGGGATGTTATTTTCAGGCAATAATGATCAAGGAAAGGAATGAATAGTAACAGATTTAACACCAAACATGAAGATAAACTTCTTCATTGAAAGGAATTTAAAAATAGAGTTATGTGGGCACTTCAAAATGAAACTTATGTTATGTGCTTATGTTTCCACAGAAGGTTTTAAGGAAGGAGGAATTTTTCGAATCACTAGAGCAGGCAGCTGACAAAGAAAATGGAAAAAAGTGGCACTCAGATCTAAACAGCAGAGTAATAAGTGAATCCAAACGGGCATATAGATATGTTTTGGGAAAATTTGGGGAAAAGGGCAAGGTTAATAATAATGGTAAGTATTTGCTAGATTTCTGCTCAGGATACAGACTAGTTATTACTAAAATTAATAAATTACACGATAACCACAGTAATTAACTTTAATGACATGAAAGTAAAGATATTTTGTACTGAAAATAACAGTTCAGTGCGTTGAAACAAACAAATCAAAGAAACGGGACTACAAGGTACACACAGCAGTCGGTGTTTTACCAATTAAAAACTATTGCCACATGCTGAGTATAAGTGCCATCAAGAGCCTTCACCCATGCATTCAATTCACCATGGAAAAAGAAAAAGCTGGTAGTTTACCATTCTTGGACATCCTTCTTACATGCACAGTTCTGATAATTTATCAACCAGTGTTTATCGAAAACCTACCTTTACTAGCAGATACATTCATCAAAAGTCTGCTCATCATACCTCTCCAAAAATTGGTGTCATCAAGTCTTTAATTAACAGAGCACATATTGTGTGATCCTCTCCCTCAAGCTTACAACAAGAACTTCTCACTATTAAAATGTTAATGGAATTTAACGGTTACAATACTAATCAAATCCAGCAGATAATTGACTGCTATGTTCCAATTCCTTATATTTCTGGCATCTCTGAACTGATTGGTAGAATTATCAAGAAGTATCATCTCATTCCCAAATATTTTCTTATCAACAAAATTTCTCATATATTGCCAACTACAAAAGACAAACTGTTACCTCTAACATTAGCTGGCGTTTACCAGATACCTTGTGAATGTAATCTAACATACTTTGGGCAGACAAGCCGTTCTGTGGAAAAAATAATTAATTAATATCAGTATTATATCGAATAACATGAAACAATCAAAAGTCTGGTCTGGGACAACATTGTATTGAACTAAACACAGTATCCAGTGGGATGAAGCTCATCTTCTCCATAGAAGCAGGTTTAAATATAAACGCCTTTTCAAAGAAAGTTGTGAAGCCCTTTCATTGGCAAAATCTGAATCAGAACGATTGTCTCTCTCTCTCTTCCCCAGAAGTTTGGGAGATTCTTATTTTATGTAACCATCAAAAATAGTTTTTAATAATATTATTTATTAATATTAATTTCTAGCATGCGGCAACAGTTTTTAATTGGCAAACCACCGACTGCTGTAGGTACCTTGTATTCCCGTTTCTTTGATTTGCCTCTTTCTATGCACCGATGATGTACTATTATTTTCAGTATGAAATATCTGTACTTTCATTTCATTAAAGTTAATTACTGTGGTTATAGTGTAATTTATTGTTTATAGTCATGCTACAGGTATCTTTAAAGATCAGTTATTACTAACACTATTTTCCAACATAAAGATGTGCACAAGTTCATGTGGAGAGAAGACAAGCAATAAGAAAAGCCTCATTGACTATGTTATTGTTGATAGTGATGGTTCAGGATGCAAGAGTGTACAGAGGACTTGAAATTGGAAGTGACCATCACTTAGTTTTTAGTAGGATAAAACTGAATATCATGTAAAAGGTTTTCAAAGGAATTAAAGTCAAGCAGCTGTTACAGGTAATCTGTAGACTTTACTATACAAACATTACAAGTTTACTTAAATATAAAGAGCCAATAGGCTTCATTTCGGCGATATAAACATTATTTAAATTAAGGGGATATTAAATCCCACATTTTATAGTTTACTATACTATATTTGGCATGAAACTCTCTGATTCCAATCTTTGAGTTTCTTATTCGGTTTAAAAACAATGTGGGATTTAATATCCCCTTAATTTAAATAATTACAAGTTTAACTTTTAAAAACTGAGTTTGCCACTGAGATTTCAAACCTTGGAGTCTCAGTGGCAAACTCTAAAGAAAATATTGGCAAAGTTGTCTGCAAAGATAGAAAAATAAGAATACCAGGTGGACACAAGCAGTTAAAGAAGCAATTCTGAAAAAGAAGTAAGTATACCAAAAATTCCTAACAAATAACTTGGCTAACCTAGGTGCCTTAAAAGAATACAGACAGAAATGTAAGAGAACTAAGCTATGTATAAAAGTAACTAAATAAGAGACTTTGGTAAAAATATCCATCTATTCATTCATTTGGCATCTGTTGATGTCTAATCTATGTCTGACAACATTAGTCTTCACCTCTCTGAAGATCAGTCACTCCAAAAGTAACTTTGGATAAGTTACGTTAAACTTGTGCTCTGCATTTCATCGTAATTACAAGTGTTTTTTGTGTAAAATAAGCAGTAAACGGAAAACTAACAGAAGGTACTAAGGAGCCAATTATTTCAGTACAACTCATAAGCACCCTTAGTCCATCAAATCAGCTATTTTTTCAATTAAAAAACAGCCATGTGAAACTGCTATGCCTACAGTGCAAAGTAAAGATGGCGGCAACAAAGGCCAACAACGGAAGATTACCTCTAGTCCCCTCAGTGTAGTGTCGCTGATTGCCAACAAACCAAATGACATCACGAAGTGCTGCAGCTGTGAAACTGAAGTTAAAGAAAGAAAAAAGGTATATTGTGCGATTTCTGCTGCAACTGGCTGCATACTTCCTGAGCGAAAATAGATGAATCGGTGAAAAAGCTTTTTGCCGATCTCAACCAGCCCTACTTCTCTACGATGTGCCTCCCATCTGTAAAACAGCTACTAAACCTAGGCAAGAGAGTTGAAAACCTCGAACAACAGCTTAATACTATAACAGATACTTTCTCCTCCAAAATCAGAAAGTTGGAAACCAAGCTCGAGATACTCGACGACCAGCACCTGATCGCAAATGCACCCATACCAGCTAACGAACTTCATGAACTAATTGCATCTACGGTACACGAGTTGCTCGAGACTGAAAATAGGAGACTCAATGCCGTTATCCTGAACTTTGTGATGGAAAACGATAAATCCTTAAAAGAAGACATCGATAAACTAGCAGGAGAATGCAATTTCGATCCCAAAAATATCATTAAATGCCATTGTTTTAGACCCATAAACAAAAGAAAGGATGGAATGAACTTTCCACATCTAGTAAAAGTGACCTGTGACAAATTTATAACAGCGATAAACAACAAGCTAAAGGGCATTTCCCCCCAGTCATGCATATGTGCTCGACCTGATTTAACCTTTGTCCAGAAAGAACAAAGATGCCAACTCTAAAGACAACTAGAAGAAAAACGCCAAAATGAAGACAACAGTTGGATGATAGACTACAAACAAACCAAACTAGTGCAAAAACCAAGTGACTCCACTAGTAGCCACCAAGGAGACAAGTATGCAGGCACTGCATAGGAAACGTGCAAGACCCTTGTGGTCAAATCTATGCCTCACAGAACCAAGTGAAGTGGGTGTTCATTCGTGGCCTCAATTCCAACCTTAACAGCATCCACTACCATCTGCAGTCTGCCAAACCCCACCTACTCTTTTTAACAGAAACTCAAATCTCATCTTCCCCCAGCACTATCCATCTCAACTTCCCTAACTATACACTATTTAACTTCTTTCGACCCAAGGGTGGCGTCTGTGCATATATCAGCTCTGACATACCCTGCCAGAGCGCACCTAACCTAGAATCACCCAACTTCAACCTTCTTTGGCTAAAGATATCCCCCCCCCCCCAACTCAGTCAAATTCATCTGCTGTCTCTATCACTCTCCTAATACTGCCAATCATTCTGAGCTCTTTCATTTCCTCTCCCTAAAAGTTGATTTTCTCCAGTCCCACTTTCCTAACAGTGAAATCATCCTCCTAGGATGATTTTAATGCCCACAACACCAACTGGCTTTCCTCTTCCAGTTGTACAGATCCTGCAGGCAGAGATGCTGAAACATTTGCCATCACTAATGACCTGACACAAATTGTTCAAAAGCTGACCAGAATACCAGATAACCCGAACCACTCCCCAAATATCCTAGATCGCTTCCTTACTAATGACCCCTCCAAATATGTAGTGAGCCCCCTGGGTAATTCTGACCCAATGCTCATCTCCTCCCCCATGCAACAACGTTTACACAGTCACTCCCACACAAGAGTAGTTTTGCATTATAACAGTGCCAAATGGGACAGTCTCTGAGACCATTATGCTACATCCCCATGGTTGAATTGTTGTTTCCGGTCTTCCAGTCCAAATATGCAGCGAACATATCACCAAAGTAATCTTCACTGGCATGAAAACATACATTCCCCACACTACTCTGAACTGCTGTCCCCTAACTAAACCTTGGTTCTCCAAAAGATGTGACAAGGCGGTACAAATGAAAAATCAGGCATACCATAACTGGCTGAAATCAAGAACCCCATCCTCCTTCAATACCTATACTGAAGCCCGAAACAGATGGAAGAAAATTATCAATGCTTCTAAAACAGAATTTGAACGGGCAAAAAGAAGGAAGCTTGCAGCTTGTCCAAATGGCAGCCACACCTTTTGGTCTCTTGGCAAGGCAATTGGTCGTAATTTTTGCCCTATACTACTCCCACCTCTATCATACCCAGGTGGCTCAATTGCAACATCACCCACAGAAAAAGCTAACCTCCTGGCTTCACACTTTGCCTCCAATCCACACATAACTGACAATGGCAAATGCCCTCTAGTCACACCAGACTGCCCAACATGCAATGTCCCCCCCCCCCCGTATCCTTTTGCCAAAAAGATATCATAAACCTGTTGTCTAAATTAGACACAAAAAAGTCTCCTGGCCCTGATGGCATTCCTCCAATTGTCCTGAAAGTCTATGCAACAGAACTGACTCCTATCCTATGTCATCTGTACACACTCTCTTACTCCACTGGTATCCCAAAGCTATCCCAAATATATATCCAAATATAAATAATATATCCCAAAGCCTGGAAACTGGCCCACATTCAACCCATTCCTAAAAAAGGGTGACAAATCACTGCATCTAACTACCACCCTATCTTACTCACTTTAGTCCTATCCAAAGTGATGGAGAAAACCATCAACTCTCAACTCCTACTCTACCTTGAAGGTACCCAACTATTAAGTGACCACCAGTATGGATGCCGTCAAAGCCGATCAACAGGAGCTCTACTCTCAAACATCACCCATCACTGGACAAATGCCATGGAGAAATTTGGCGAATCCCAAGTAGTTGCACTTGATATCTCTAAAGCCTTTGACTGGGTCTGGCACAAAGGCTTACTAAGCAAACTCCCATCATTTGGACTGTCTCAGGACTTCTGCAGATGGATTGCCAGCTTCCTGTCTGGTGAACACTGTGTGATGGTAGATGGCTCCCTATCCTCTCACCATCCAACTAATGCTGGGGTCCCACAAGGTTCAGTTCTCTCACCGACCCTCTTCCTTCTATATATCAATGGCCTGCTTCAGTTGACCTCTAACCCAATACACAGTTTTACAGACGACAGCACATTACACTCCTCCCTCTCATTTGACAAACCCTACTCTACACAACCCACTTCAACCCACAGAACATCAACCACCACTGCCCTTAATTCTGACCTCCAAGCCATCCTCCAATGGGACTCAAATAACCTCGTCAACTTCAACACTAGTAAAACCCAATTCTGTCTTATTTCTCACAAAAAAGAACCATTTTCCCCCAACATTATTTTTGATAACACTCAAATTCCCAGACGAGATGAGATCTCTCTTCTCGGAATTACCCTAACATCAAGCCTCTCCTGGCATAAACACATCACAACCATTGCATCCTCAGCTTCCAAAAAAACTAGGTTCTCTCTTTCGCTCAAGATGCTACTTCACCTCTAAACAGCTGTTATCATACAAATCAAAAATCTGCCCAGCTATCAAATACTGCTCTCACATTTGGAATGGGGCTCCTAAAGGCTCTCTCAAAATGCTTGACTCAATACAGAGGAGAGCAACTAGATTCATAAATGACCCATCTCTCACCAACTCACTCCCCTCACTTTCACATAGACGCTTGGTCTCTGCGATTTGTATATTCTATAAATATTTCCATGGAAAATGTTCATCCAAAACAGCATCAATAATTCCTCCACTCTGTACTAAGCCCAATGAAACATGCACAGCTTCCGCCCACATCATTTCACAGAAACCCACAGAACAAGTTTCTTTTCCTCCTCCTTCATCCGTGCCACTGCAGAATAGTCTCCCCCCCCCCGCCGCCGATGTATTTCCCAAGGAATACAACACAGAGGCTTTTAAATCAAATGTAAACAAGTTTCTCCTTTCCCAACCCACTACCCATATATGGTACTAATGTGATATAGGTTGACCAGCCAACCTCTCGTATATGGGCCCAACATAAAACATCCATCCATCTCACTGATGGTCTATCCCTTCCTCTTTTTCCAGGAACTTGACCTTCTATTATTGTTCTGAGAAGTCCTCCTTCCATGCTTTCAGTGTGTCCAAAGTATTTCAACTTCCTTCTGTCAATATCCTTAAGAGCCTTAAAGTACTCCTGATCCTTTCTAGCACCCATCCGTTTGCCATTCAGTATATGATATCCTCAACAGCATTCTGTAATACCACATCTTAAAAACAGCTATCATTTTCCTATCAGACTTCTTTACGTTCTAAGTCTTACATCCATAAGTCACTGTTGGAAAAAACAGTTGCATTCAAAATCCTCAACTTTGTTCCTGTGGAGATAGATCCATCCTTCCATATTTTAGACAAGTCAATGCGCTTTGTTTTAGCCATTCCTAATCTTCTTCTGACATCTTCTGAACAGCAATTATTCACATTAATAATTGGTCCCAGGTATTCGAATTTGCTGACTACCTCAATTCCTTCTCCATTAAGGTGTACTTGTTTCTCAGGAGTTTCCCTGTTTATATTTCCTTTGAGAACCAAAGGCTACTGAAAAAAACTTAGAAATAGAGGAAAGAATACTGAAAAAAAGGAATCAAAGATGATAAAAGTGACAATTGAAGATAAAGATATCCTCAGTTGTTATTACTCCCAAAGACCAGTAAGTGAAACAAGTAGTGACAGAACCATAGTAGAAAATTTTTAAGAGGAATGCAAACAGGAGTACATATCAATACTTACGGGAGAAAAAGTAGTCAAAAACTTGAAATGTGGAAAGGCAACTACAGTAGATGATATTCGACCAGAAATCCTCACGTGTGGAGGTATAAATGTTTTGCAGTGGCTACACTGCATAATTCAGAAAGATGTGTCAAAAGGTTGAATTCCACATTATTGGAGTTGAGCTCTGATAGATCTCTCCCATCTATAAAAAAGGGAATAAAGCTGAATGTGAGGAATTACAGAGGAATTTCTCTACTAAGTTTTCCAGATATGATTTACAAATTGCACCTGAGAAAAATCATCTAAGAGAAACTTGGAGAAGAACAAGTTGGATTCAGAGTAAACAGAGGTCATCAGGATCAGATTTTCACTTTACAACAAATAATTGAAAAATTGTAGGAATATAACAAGGATCTTTACTTAAGTTTTGTAGATCTGGAAAAGCTTTTCAAAACACTACAATTATAGAACAAGTAAAATATTTCACCTATTTAGGCACAGTTTTTAGAGAAAATGGTAAGTTAAATCTGGAAAAAAACAACAGAATAAATAAATTATTAGATATATGAAGAGCCAAAGGCTTCAATTCGGCGACATATGACTTGTTTAAGTTAAGGGATATTGCATCCCATATCGTTTCTTAGCCGAATAAGAAACTCAAAGAGTTTCATGCCGAATATAGTAGAAACTATATAAAGTTCGGCGATTCCAAGTGTGAGCAAATACCTGGATACGCAGCAACTGACCCTTAAGGTAGTGCAAGCTGAGGCAACTCAGCTTGCTCCACCTTTGACATGAGTTGCCTCAACTTGCACTACCTTAAGGGTCAGTTGCTGCGTATCCAGGTATTTGCTCATGCTTGGAATCGCCGAACTTTATATAGTTTCTACTATATTCGGCATGAAACGATATGGGATGTAATATCCCTTAACTTAAACAGAATAAATAAAGCTTTTATGGTGAGGGTAAACGGAACATTATATAGGACAATACACAGTCAATAATTAAGTTGCAAGTAGCAGTTAGAACTGAAGGTAATACAAGAAAATGGTTTGATGTAAAATCAGGCGTAAAACAAGGATGCACGTTACCTCCACTCTTATTCATCATCTATATGGATCACATTATAAAAGTGAGTGGCCTTAAACCTGACATTAGAATTGGAGATATCAAACTTAGGAGAACAACATCATATGCACTTTGTGCATATGATGTTGTACTCCTAAACCCAGTGCAAGTCTCCAGGATTCTGTAACTAAACTGAATAACAGCTGTAACAAATTTGGCATAAAATTCAACAATAAAAAGACAAAACTATGAAAATAGGCAGGAACATAAACAACTTCAGCTGCATTCTGAATATAGGAGAACCTATAGAACAAGTAAAATATTTTGCCTATTTAGGCACAGTTTTTAGACAAGATGGTAAATTAAATTTGGAAATAGACAACAGAATAAATAAAGCTTTTATGGTGAGGGAGCCAGTTAAATAACTTTATATGGAATAAGAGCAAAATCAGACAAACCACTAAACTAGAGTATACAAGACAGTATTCAAACCAAGTTTAAGTTATGGATCTCAAAATTGGGTAGAAATAAAGCATTTGATCAAAGATTAAAGACCATAAAAATGGGAGTTGTTCTTAGCAAAATTAGGTGCCTGAACAGATTACATCAGTGGTAGAGTCATATTAAAAAAAATGCAGACATCAGGAAGGAATTTGACATTGTTTGCATTCAAGAATGTGTGAACAGGACTAAACTAAGATGATATGGTCACTAAAACAGAATGGGAGAGGAAAGTTAGCAAAACAGATCTAATCTTTAAAGGTACCTGTGGCATAACTATAAATAATAAATTACATGATAACCACAGTAATTAACTTTAATGAAATAAAGGTACGAATATTTCACTGAAATTAACAGTACATCATCAGTGTAGACAACAAGCAGTTCAAAGGAATGGAATACAAAGTACATAACAGTTGGTGGATTACCATTTAAAAACTGTTGCCACATGCTAGAAATTAATATTAATAAAATATTATTAAATAATTCTTAAAACTATTTCTTTGATGGTTACATAAGATAAAAATCTCCCAAACTTTTGGGAGAGAGAGAGAGAGAGACAATCATTTCAATTTCAATTTCAATTTGGCCGATGTAAAAGGGCTTCGCAACTTTCTTTGAAAACCTGTTCGCATTTAAACTTGCATCTATGGAGAAGACGAGCTTTATTCCACTGGATATTGTGTTCAGTGTCAATGCTATGTTGTGCCACACCAGAGAGGTTTGATGTATTCGATATAATATGTTCATTCATTATTTTTTCCAGAGAACGGCCTGTTTGTCAAAGTATCTTAAATTACATTCACATGGTATCTGGTAAATGCCAGCTAATGATAGAGGTGCCAGTTTGTCTTTTGTAGATGGCAACAGATGAGAAATTTTGTTGATAGGAAAATATGTGGGAATGAGATGATATTTCTTCAAAATTCTGCCAAACGGTTCTGAGATGCTAGAAATATAAGGGATCGGAACACTGCGGTCTAAAATAAATAATTTATTATTTATAGCAAAACAGATGTTTGATGTCAAAATGTCAGGAAAGAGACCAAGAGGAAATCCAAGATCTAGGTGGATTGATTCAGTCAGAAGTGCCTTAGAAGAACAAAATGTTAAATACAATATTGGAGTTCTAACAAGTAATAGACAAATTTGGAGGAAAAATTGTTGATAGCAGATTATTAATAACGTAACCTTGCAGTGCTGTGAAAGTAGTCTGAAACTCCCCCCCCCCCCCCCTTGAGAGTATATATCAAGAAACGGATAATGAGGTTCTATATGAAAATGCAAATAAAATTCAAAATCATGGCTGCATTCTGCAAGGCTGTGGATTCATTTTAACACAACTTGATAAAGTGTCGAATGCAAATATATGCCATGGAAGGAAGATTTTTTTTTTGTATTAAAGATGTAAAATGCTTTTAATACTGGAACATTCCTCCCTTCAATGGATATAAAGGTATAACACCTGTGCCTCAGTAGTGCAACTTGTAGAAATGATACCCTTTAGTTTGAAAGACTTGGTTCAAATCATAAGTAAATGTCCTCAGAACATGAGGACATTTACTTATAAAGGCCAAGTGAAAATAAGTCAGCTGGTCTAATTAAGATACAATTTCTTCTAGAAAGTATGTCTTCCTCTCCCAACTGTGCAAAATGAGCAAACCTGACCACAGTGACAGGCTAAAACACTATTGCTAAAATTAGAATTTAAAAAAAAAGCTAAATTAATTGACTTAAAGGGCTACTAGTAAAAGTATCCAGTTAAGCCAATTGATCTTAGATATCACTGCTTTCTATACGAATAAATTATACAGATATATTTATTATGTATCTATAATTATATAATTTGCATTTTATATAAATTATAAAATTTAGATATAAATAATTTGTTTAAATTATATAATTTGAATATATTTAGATGCATTCACTCAAAAACACTTACTTAAATACAAACTGTTATCTAAATTTATACAAACAGAATGTATATAATTACCCTGTTCAATGTCTTGGCTAAATATGCAGTGCCATTTCTAGTAGCTAGAGCAGGATATTTTCTTTGAAGAAACAAGCTTTCATCTTTTAATGCTTCTTCAATGGTCTATAAGCAAGAAAGAAAATAATTATCAGTTCTTCCTTCTTGTCTTAAGGTTTGGTTTGGTTTATAGTTTATTTGGCATAAAAACAACAAAGGTCATACTGTGCCATACTAAAGCTTACAGTTATACATAAGCAGTTAAAGAAAATTGTAAACAATATACCTGTACAAAAATTAAGTTCCACAAAGCAGCATCTACAGATAAACAGAATTGCTGCAGAGGGTACAGCAACACATGTGGTCAGAGGTTATTACAGTAGTATAGAAATAGTTAACAATAAAGTTAATAAGAAAAATGCATGTACAAAACACCAAGCCAAGAAATGCAGTATCTCTACATATAGATAAAATTATAACAAATGCTATTACACCTGTACATAAATAGGCAAAAAGGAATTATACAATATGCATGCAAAAATTTAATTTAGCAATGTGAATCTACATATAAAAAAAATTACTAGAAGGTTACACAAATATACAAGGTGTCCTACAGCAATACATAATTAGTCAAAAAATAAACTAATAAATAATATGTATGCACAAAAGTTAAGTTAAGCAATGCAGTATATACATATAAACAAAATTACTGCAGAGGTGACAGCACTGCATAAATAGACAATGATACAAGTTAATAAACAAAATGCATGTACAAAACCAAGTCAAGGAATGTAGTATCTACATATAGATAAGATTACAAAAATGTTATTATAGTAATACATAGAATTAAAAAGGAATTATTATACAATACGTATGCATAAAAATTAAGTTTAGCGATGTGATATTTACACATTAACAAAATGTATTGCATTTTTCACACATGGGAGGGTCATCAGTCCTCTGTAAATAAGAATGTGTAAGATGACTGTGACCTATGAGGAGCCTAGCAAGAGCTTCTTCTCTTTATATATTGACTAGAATGCCAATGCTTAATTTCATGTTTCATGTGATATATTTTGTTTATCAATGCTTCTTGCCATGATGACTCCCATTGAGCAATTAGATTTGATTTTATAAGCCAACAGAGGTATTAGTTCTTGAACCATCAGTATAGATAGGCAAGAAATCAGAGTGTGCTACTCTGTGTGCATTAAACAATTGGAGGTAGACAGATGATGGAGTATGAATTTCTGTAGCTGACAAAGTGAGAGGTTGCAGGATGGTGTGCAAACCTGCCACGGAGAGATGCTGTTATGTTTAGTGTAGGCAATGTTGTCAACATTTATACCAAGAGCTTGCATAGTCTCTTTAAATGCATACCAAAAGGATGTATGGCAGTTTGAAGTGTGTGATATTGAGCTTCCCAGTGCAGAGAAAAGAGACTAGTCCATGTAGGATGATCTGGGAGAGACTTTATCTTTAGGGCATAATTAAGAGACAATTGTTTCCAAAGTGATAGAGCTGGTTCATTTGCTTCAACATAAAGACTCTGAGTAGGTGATGTGCGAAAAGCAGTAGTAGCTATCCGTATACCCTGATGAGGGATGGAATCCAACCATCACAGGTTACTCTGCCTTGCAGAACCACAGACTTGAGACCCATAATCCAGCTTTGAATGTATAAGTGCATGATAAAGATGGAGCAATGAAGCTCGATCAGCACCACACTCAGTAGAGGATAGAGTGCAAAGAATTTTCAACGGTCTCTTGCACTTTTCTCTTAGTCTCTTCTCGAATGTGTGCTAAAAATGTAGGTTTTTCTGTCAAAGATGAGTCCCAGGAACTTGGTTTTTGTAGCTACTGGAATAACAGTGCGTCCCATACTTAATTTACGATCTGGGTGAGAAGTGTGTTTTCGACAGAAGTGTATACAAACACTCTTTTCTGTTGAAAACCTGAACCCATTACTAAGAGCCCATAGAGGAACATGATCAACTGCTTGCTGAAGTTGTCTTTCAATTACCCTCATGTTACGAGGGTAATTGAGTGACAGTAAATTGTGAAGTCATCAACGTCTAGGTTGGAATGAAGCTGTTCAGTGATTGAGTTAATTTTAAACAGCATAAAGTGTCACACTTAAGACAGAGCCTTGGGGAACACCCCTGTTCTTGATAATATGATTGAGATAATGTATTTTCCATTCTGACTTGGAAATTTCGCCTGGAAAGAAAGTTTTTAATAAATACAAGAAGGTGTCCTTTAAGACCCAGGTTATAGAGGTCTTTTAATATGCCATATCTTCAGACTGTGTCATAAGCTTTTTTCCATGTCAAAGAAAACTGAAACAAGGTGTTCTTGCTTCAGAAATGCATCTTTTATACAAGTTTCTAAATGAACCAAATGGTCTAAAGTTGAGCGATGTCTACGGAACCCACATTGTATATTGAAGAGAAGATTGTTGCTTTCTAAATACCAGAGAAGTCTGGCATTAACCATTTTCGCTAGTATCTTACAAAGACAACTGGTCAGAGCAATGGGTCGATAATTATTTGCTTGTGTTGGATCTTTTCCGTTTTGGGAAAGCAATGACAATTGTCTTATGCCAAGAATTTGGAAACTCTTCCTCGCAAGTATTCTACTTTATAATGAGAAGCAGATCCATAGAAGATGATGGTAAATGTTTTATCATTTCGTAATGGATGGTCATCAGGCGCTACTGCACTAGGGTGAGATAATAGGAGAGTTCCTCCTTAACAAATAGCTGATTGTATGGCTCAAGAACATTGGTAGAAAAATTTAGGGCCTTTGTTTCTCTTGCTGTTCTTTCAGTATTAAAAATTCAAGAGGATATGAAGCAGATGCTGAGATTCTGGCAAAACTTTCTCCCAAAGTGGCTGCATAGCTTTGGAATCAGCAATAACACTTCCATTATGGTCTAAGGTAGACAAACAATGTGTTCTATATCTGCCATTCATTTTCCAGATTTTATCCCATACAATTTTTGGACTGGTCACTTGATTAACTGATGTAGTAAATTGGATCCATGATTGTTTTTGACTTTGATGTCTCATATAATGTGCTTCGGCTCAAGCACGCTTGAAAACTATGAAGTTTGATGTGGTGGGATGTCTACGAAATATACCCCATGCTCTGTGTTGATCTTTCTTGGGCTGTCTGACATTCTGGGTTCCACCAAAGCTTTGGATAGATGTATCAGATGATGTTTTCAGGATGGAGACTGTTACTGCCTTGACAATGCACTCTGTTATATACTTGACCACTTCATTAATAGGTGTTTGACTGGTGATATCAACATTAAATTTTGCATGCTGAGAAAAAATGTTCCAGTCAACCTGGTCCTATGGAAAATGGACCAGGTTGACTGGAATTTTCCATATAGGTATTCATGGGTGGACATGGTTCCTACGACGACATTGTGCAAAGAACAGGAAAGTGATTGCTTCCATATGTGTTCTCTTCGACGTCCCACGTGAGCAGTGGAAGAATGGAAGGGGAGAAGATTGCAAGATCAATAGCAGAATATGAATGGGTAGGCATATGGAAGAAAGTATTGAGTTTATTATTTAAAAGGGAGAGGTTATTATCATCAAGGATTCTTTAAATGATTCGACCTCGTCCATTAGTGTTGGCATCGGTTTGGGGGTCTTTTGCCCAGAGGCAAAGCTAAATGCCACTGGATGGGTCCCCAGGTTGCAGATCAAGGAATGGCCACCAGAGATGGTGGCCAGCTACGAATAGCCAATAAGCAGTTCCGGACAAGAAGCAGCAATACTAACAGGATGTGGCTGGTTAGTAGACAACTCCAGTAACTCTATAAAATGCCACATAAATCCAATGACGGTACTGTGTCAAGGCAAGCTTAGGCCACCCTAAGCCTAAATCTATATGCTCCTGATTCTCTCCCAAGCTCTTCAAGGAAGACTAAGGGTTTGTCATATAAGTGTCGATGTGCTGACAGTAAAAAGAAAACACAATTGAAATCTGATGCCAAAGAACAAGAGAAAAGACTCATGCTGGCTCGGATATTGCCTGGTCAAACAAGGTCCGTGTCCCCAATTAAGTAATCAGGGCTGAATCGAAAAATCAGTTACTGAAAACAAAGACAAAAAAATCAAACTCAGGCCTGAAAAGGATGGAATATCAATTGGTACATGGAATGTCTGTACACTCTGGGCAACTGGAAAATTGCAGTTGCTTCAAGAAAAAATACAGATGTGATATATTGGATATTTCAGAAATGAGATGAACATTGTCAGGAGAATCAAATGGTGGAAGAGTTCTCTGGTCAGGAAATGAAATTAAGCATGAAGCAGGCATAGGTTTCCTGCTAAGTAACAAGGCCTGTCAGGCAATGATAGGATACAAACCAGTTAGTGAAAGAATAATGGTTGCAAGATTCAGTGCCCAAATATTTAATATCAAGACCATTCAAATATATCCGCCCACTGCAGAGAGCACATATGAAAACATTGAGAGATTTTACAGGGATCTACAACTAGAAATTGATGAGGTGCCAAACCAGGATATACTAATCATTGGAGGAGACTGGAATGCAAAGATTGGAAAAAATAACACGGGATGGGAAAATTTGGATATGGAGAAAGAAATGAACATGGAGAGATGCTTCTGGAATTTGCCACAGATAACCTGATGATTTGCAATAAAAAATTCCAACAAAAAGATTGTCGTAAATGGACGTGCCGCTTCTTCGATGGCAAACACAGGAATATGATCGACCTGATATTAATAGACCAGAAATGAAGAACCTCAGTTCAACAGTGCAGATCATTCCAAGGAGCTGATATTGATTCGGCTTAGTGATTGTGAATATTTACAACCACAGATTAGTGATTGTGAATATAAGGCTAGAACTGAAACAGAAGTACAAAGGAAAGTTCCAAAAAGCTAGAGGCATCTCATAACTAAATGAAGACAGGCTAAGAACAGCATATCAGAACACATTGGAAACTAAGCTTAAGACCCACCCCCAAGTGAAAAACAAAATATAAATACAACAGCAGAACGACTGACTACAGTGTTAAAAAAGCAGTAGAGGAAGTAATTCCTGAAAGAGAAAAGATCAACAAGAAGTGGATAACTCAGGAAACCCTAAAATTTGTACAAGAGAAACGAGAACTGAAACTTACAAGACATAATTCAGAGGCAGCAGATGAGTTATACCGTCAAAAATGCAATGAAGTATGGAAAGCAACAAGATCTGATAAAGCCAAATGGTTGGAGGACCAGTGCAACAACACTGAACAGTACTATGGAGAACACAAAACTAGAGAGGTCTACAAACCTATAAGAAATGTCAATAGGAAATGGCAAACAAGATCAGCAGTCAAAGATGAAGATAGTAAAGTATTGATGGATAAGACCAAAATCATACACAGATGGACAAGATATTGCAGCGAACTATATAAAAATCAACTATATAATACTGCAACAGAAGTAATCAAAGAACTAAAGGCAATCTCTCCAGCAGCAGAGATCTTTAAAAATGGCATCTTGGAAGAGGAGGTGAACAAGACTATAAAACATCTCAAGAACAATAAGAGTCCCAGAGATGACAACATACTAGGTGAGATGCTAAAATATGGAGGAGAATCAGTTGTAAAGGAAATGCATAAACTATGTAATGAAATATGGAGATCAGGGCATGCCCCTGAAGAGTGGAAAAAATAGGTCTTTGTTGTTCTTCATAAGAAAGGCAGTGCATTAGAATGCACCAATTACAGAACTATTGCATTAATGAGTCATCTTGGTAAAGTGATGATGAAAATACTAACAGAACGTCTGAAGGGTCATATGGAGGTGCATCTTCCTGATGAGCAAGCCAGATTTCGAAAAGATCAACGTACAGTGCAACAAATACTCGCACCAAGACTAATAGCAGAGAAAGCACGAAGAAAGAAAGAAAAGCTATACTGCTGTTTCATGGACTTCCAAAAAGCATTTGATAATATTGCTTCCAAAATATAACATGGGCTGTCTTGGAATCCTATGGTGTGGACAATAAATTGATCTACCTACTTGAAAGATATAAACAGCCAAGCACAAGCAAAAATCAGAATAGCGGGTGAGACTGGAGATTGGTTTGTCACTAGTCAAGGCACAAGACAAGAGGACCCAATATCACCAATCACCTTCATCACACATCTGGGAAGAACACTAGATGAGATTAAAGAAAAAGGTGGAGGCATTTCAATAAATGGCATCAGAATAAACTACCTCTGCTTTGCAGATGACATTGTCCTGACTGAAGAAGACGCAGCAAGGCTGGAACAGACATTGCAAACACTATACACAAAAGGAAAAAGATATGGACTAAATGTCAACTTTGAAAAAACTAAAATAATGATATTCAGACAAAAGGAGTTACTGAACAGAGTTACGATAAACAGATTTCAACTGGAAAATGTGGAACACCTCACATAATCTTGGATGCCACATGATGCATGACTTGTACCCCAAAAAAAGAGATAAAAATTAAAATAGCCAGAGCAACAACTATTTTAAAAGCCATGGACAAAATATGGAAGAGCCGAGCTATAAAGATGCAAACTAAACTGCACATTATAGAAACCTGTATCTTCAGCAGCATGCTCTATGGATGTGAAGCCTGGGTACTCCTGAGAGAATATGAAAGGAGGATATTAGCATTTGAGAGGAAGTGCTATAGAAAGATCTTGAGAATAAACTGGATCCAGAAAGTGAACAATGAGGAAATCTACAGGCGAATACAACCAAAAGAAACCTGATCCAGAAAATAATCAAAAGGAAACTACATCTCTTTGGCCATATATGTAGAATGAACGATAAGAGGAAAATAAAAATGTTGCTGTTTTTTGGATGATTGAAGGAAAGAACAAAACAGGAAAACCAAACAGAGAATGGGGCGATGACATTGTCAAATGGTACAGAAACTCTATACACAAACTGAGTTCATCTTGCACAAAATAGAATGCAATGGAAGAATCATATCTAGATGGCATCGGACATATACGGGCATTGGACTCATGGTTGTTGATGATGATGATTAAATTTTGAGAAAAGGCCTGATAAAGAACTGACTCTAATGAATATTTATTGTTTGTAGGAATTTGTTTTGAAAACAAAATGTTCAATCTGATAGACTGATTAACTGCATGAAAAACAAACCAATAATTGATTGCTTGGATCGGTGTCATGGCATGTAAAATTGCAAGGCTGGATATTGATAGCATGGGAAGTTTTAAAGGAGTGTTTTAGGGAAATAAGGACAGGCCGCATACCTAAAGTCAGGAGAGTAAATCAAGTGAGAGTTAAATGGATGAATATCATCATTAAGCTGGAGCTACAAAAAAAAATTGTGGAGAGAATTTAAGGAGAAAGGTGACCAGAGATACATGACCAGTACAAAGCATAGGCCAGAAGGGTAACCAGTGCAAAGTATGAAAGGAAATTAGCAGTGCAGGCCAAAGATAATCCCAAACAGTTCTTTCAATATGTTGCAAGTAAAAGGAAGAATGATTATGGCATTGGTAGGGAGGTAACTGAATTAGTCATAATAGTAGAATTACTGTATGCCCACACTTGCTTGAGCTTCGCTTGGCTTTGTGCCAAGAATAGTCGATTCATGCTGAAGGAGGAGAAAGAAATGAAGGATGTACAAATTGGTCGCAAACACGCGAAATCACGTGCTTTATAGGTAAAATTTTCCAACTGTTATGCAAGCAAAATAGTTCACCACTTTAAAAACTACAGTGATCATAAAAGAGAAGTTAATTTTCTGACATGTAATAATAAACAACTCATCCCACAATAAGGTTTGATTACCCTATTATCGGAATGAATTCTCCTTCTGTTGACATGTGCAGAAGTGTCTCATATCTGTGGGCATACTATACTAATGCAAGAGTATATCATCCTGGTGGAGATATTGCAGTAACGAGAGAGAGGCAAATACATGAGGGAGCTGAGGTAAATTAAACGGAGGTGCATAGCATATTACAGAATCTTAATATGAATACAGCTATGACATTAGATGGTATACCAGCTTGAAATTTATGTGAAGGTGCTAGGGAATTGTCAGCGCCTTTGACCACTTTGTTTAATCTAAGTCTAGGCTCTAGGTTAGTCCCAAGGGAGTGGAAAGAGGGGGGGGGGGAATAGTTCCATTGCATAAAGGAGGCTCCAAGACTGATGTAGAAAATTACCAACCAATCAGCATACCAGGAGTTATTGTCAAAGTATTGGAGAAGTTGGTCAAGGGCAAAATAAAGGAATGGACAGATGGAAATGGTGTGGGGAAGGGGAGGGCAACATGGTTTTGTGAAGGGCAGGTTATGCCTCAGTAACTTGATCATGCTTTTAATACAGAGACAGATGAGCTGGATAAAGGTAATGGCTTTACAGTGATGCTGATGGACTTTGCAAAAGCCTTTGACAGGATACCACATGGAATTCTAATCAATAAACTGCAGCACATGGGGATGGATATAAAGTTGTGAAGTGGATAAGAGGGTGATTGATAGAGAGATATCAGAGAGTAATTTAATCAGGAGTAGAGTACAAAAGAAGGCCAGTGACTAGAGGTGTTCCGCAGGGTTCTGTTCTTGGACCACTACTGTTTTATTTGTATATTAACAATACAGGAAAGGATCTGAGAGGAACTGTTCAGTTGTTTGCCAATGATATAAGACATTATCTGTATTACTATTGCTCTAAAGTTGGGTAGAGCAATAGTTATACAGAAATGTCAAAATTTTGCAGGATGATTTGGATAGATTGGCAGACTGGGCAAGGGAGAACATACATCAGTTTAATGTGAAAAAGTGTAAGGTTATTAAAGTATAAAGAGCTAATAAGCTTCATTTCGGCAATGAAAACATTACTTAAATTAAGGGGATATTGAATCCCACATAGTTTTAAAACCGAATAAGAAACTCAAAGATTGGAATCAGAGAGTTTCTTGCCGAATATAGTGAACTATAAAGTATCGGCGGACACTAGCGTTAGCCAATGCAAGTGATCCTAGTACATAGTACATTACTGGGCAACTCGTTGCAAAGGTGGAGGAAGAAGTTCAGATCGCTATTCTTAGGTATTTTCCATAATGTAAAAACACATTTCTTAGGAAATGTATGCTGTTATTACATTATGGAGAGAGGTCACTACCCAGACCGGTTTCAGCCTTTTTTGAGGCTTCATCAGTGAGCAGCTAGACCTAATACCATAGTGTATAGCGAAAAGAACTTATGTATTTTGCGAACGAGTTTTCCAAACAGGTGCAACCATTAAGTTACTAAAGTATAAAGAGCTAATAAGCTTCATTTCGGCAATGAAAACATTACTTAAATTATTTAAATTACCGGTTTCAGCCTTCTTCCTCCACCTTTGCAACGAGTTGCCCAGTAATGTACTATGTACTAGGATCACTTGCATTGGCTAACGCTAGTGTCCGCCGATACTTTATAGTTCACTATATTCGGCAAGAAACTCTCTGATTCCAATCTTTGAGTTTCTTATTCGGTTTTAAAACTATGTGGGATTCAATATCCCCTTAATTTAAGTAGTGTAAGGTTATGCATTTTCAGGTGAAAAGATTACCTGCTCTATGCCACATTGGTGGAACTGTATTCCAGGAAATTGACGAAGCCTGAGACTTGGGAGTGTTCCTTCCTTTCCTTTCCGTGTGATGGTACAGCACCATCTGAGTCCACCCAAATTTTATCCGGGCTCCGGAACCAGCATAGGCTGACGAATCAGGCCTATGGCTGAGTCAATATTCCTGGCTGTAATCCGTGTGTGTTCAGAAGACCGGTTTGCCTGCTTGCGGGATGAAAAACCCCAGATAAACTGGCAGAAAAAACTGTTGTCCACGCCCAAGACCAGCTAACTTGGCTATGGCCGAGGAAGATCCTTAAGCTCCTCACGTCGTCGACAGGAATCGAACCTAGGACTTCTTTCCCAGGCATGTGGTTGTGAAGTGCAAAGCCACTAGGCTAACCACATGACTTGGGAGTGTTAATGGATAGGGAGTTAAAGTTTAGGGGCACATAGCAACAGTGGATAAAGCAGCTCATCAGATTACTTGGTTACTGAAAAATACTTTGACGAGCAGAGACAAGTCAGTTATTGTTCCTCTTTATCAAGCCTTGATAAGACCTCATCTTGACTATTGTATGCAGATTTGGGTGCCAGGGTTTTTTCTTGGCAATGAAGAGGTAGAGAGTATGGTAGCAACTGACCAAGATGGTAGCAGGTCTATAGAATGAACCTTACGAGAACAGGTTGAAAATTTGTAGATTACTGAAACTGGTTGATAAGCAGTAAAAGGATGATATGATTGAGACATACAATTACCAAAGGGTTTTTACAAGATTAATTCAGAAGAAATTTTTCAGAACAGGTTGCATGGTTGGAGAACTAGGGGCCATCCATGGAAACTGAGTAAGAGTGTAGTTATCAAGGGTGTTAGAACTAGGTTTTTTGTTTGGAGAGTGGTGAATGAGTGGAATAGGTTGCCAGAGTCTGTTGTGGGTGCCATGACTGTGAATGAGTTCAAAGCAACGTATGATAGATACAGCAATCCCTAGATTAATGCGCCTCCAATTAATGCATCATTTTTTTTTCTATACCCAAATTCGATTGGTGCGCCTCTAAAATTCGATTAGTGTGCCTATACATCTTAAAAATAATTACATAGCATTTTGCTGATCATATCTCGTGCCTCCTTTGCAATAGTTTTCCTTACTTTTTTATTTTAATGTATTTTCCCAACCTTTAATCATGAGTAAAAGAATTAGTGAGCAAAAAAGTAGAACCGTGAAAAAGATTCAAAAAATAATCTCATTAGAAGAAAAACTTGAAATAATAAAGAAAAATTAACAATGCAAGTCCAGAACACAAAAATGGGTGAATCAACTATAAGAGCAATTTTAAGCAAAGCTGCTGAATTCAATGAGAAAAGTAAGCCTGCTTCAAGTTCATCAACCATGCACTCGAAATCAAAGTACTTTAATAATTGAATTAGAGAGACTTCTTTCTACATGGATCAAAGATTGTAATCAAAAACAGATCCCACTAAGCACTGACCTTATTAAATCAAAAGCATTAAGTCGCTTTGCAACCTTGAAAGAAAAGGCTATCAATGATGGAAAAGAAAAATTCCATGGTAGTGCTGGGTGGTTTGAGCTTTCGAAAAGAGAATAGCCTACATAATATTCTAATCACAGGCGAAGCTGCAAGTGTAGATAAAGAGGTGGCCACAAATTATCCACAGATTTTGAAGAAATTCTGGAAGAAGAGGCTATTGTGACCAACAAATATTTAATGTCGATGAAACTGGCCTTTTTTGGAAGCGAATGCCTTCCAAAAAAGCTCGCATACTGCTAGCAATATGCGAGCCTTTTGGAAGCACATTCTTCAAATTGTACAAATGATTTTAGAGGCTTTTCAAATGAATCTGAGTTAATTAAATCTCATTCTGAGAAATTGAGTGATTCCTACCTGCTAAATTTACATGCACAGAGGGAAGATCCTGAAGAATATAGCAAGCCTGGTTGGCCGAGTGGTTAACGTATCCGCTCTCCAGCCAAAAAAGCTGCGGGTTTGAATCCCGCATTGGGCTTGGATGTTTGTGATTGTCTGTGAAAAATACTAGTGGTAGTAGTGGACGGTAGAGTTAGAGAGTTGTAGAGTAGATACCCTCCATCGATGAGTCTTTGGACTCCTGGAGGTGTCAAGTTATAATAATAATAATATGAAGAAAATTTAATCATTGACAAGTCCAAAGAGGTTTCATAGAAACAATTAAAAATATTTTTCATACAATTCAAGTTTTTAAGTAGCAATGCTTAGAGGCTGACTCTGATGAAGAGAAAAGGAGTAAAATTTGCAGAATTTTACTGCTTTTCTGACGGTATGGCAATAGGGCCATACTGTCAGTTGTATGAAAAAAAGAAACAGAATGCCCACCAAACTACATTAGCTCAATTCTTTGTTAAGAAGTAGAACAAATTTATATTCTCAATATGTTTTATTGTCTTTCAGCTTCATGGTTTTCCTCTAACTAGGCCCTGAAATATACTCTAATTCTTTTATAAAAAATAATAATAATAAGGGTCAAAAAAGAAATTTGAGGAACGAATTATAGATTTCCCATAGGTTATTATATTCGATTAGTGCGTTTTAGATTAACGCGCCTGTTTTTAAGAACGCATTAATCGAGGGATTGCTGTATTGTATAAATGTTGGATAGTGCTGGATATGATGTTTACGGCTTCCCTCGATGTCTATGGATTTCCCCGGAGTAGCCCATAATGATGATGATAATAATACTGGAATTATAGATGTTAGTGGATTTTTTAATTAGTTTTCAATAAGCTAAGTAACATAAATGAACCCAAGCAAACAATGCCATACCACACAAAAATAATTCCAAGTAAATTTGACAAGATTTATTCAAGAAAAATTAACCTTATTATTAATTATATCCTGCTGAGAACGGTTAACAACTCCAATTATGCCTAATTTAACAGGAATTACGCGGCCACAAAGTACATCTACAGCATCTGTTCCAGCATCCATTAAATCAAGTTTTGTTATAACAGCCAATGTTCTTCTCCCTACAAAAAAGAAGACATAAAATATATATAAATACATTATGAAAATTATGGATACAACTACCGTGTTAGAGTAAAGCTTTAGTTGAATATAAACTAAAATATACACTCGACGTTTCGACCTTCACATTAACATCATCTGGAGTATATATATATATATATATACAAAGAAACAAGCTGCACTACAATCTACATGGCATGTTAAAGTTACTGATCAACCATTAAAACTATTTGCCTAACCTCTGGTGCAAAAAAAAAAAACTCATTACATCAAAGCTTGAGCGATGTTACAGGGTGTTCGGGATAAATTTGACATATTTATAATTAATTATATTTTTCCGTAAGTTACATGTATTAACACACACTTCTCTTCATTTAAAAGGTTGGACCCTTCTTCATTCATATACAAGATGTCAGAAAGGATGGATAGCTGGAACCCACCTGAATCATGGAAGAGAATAACTTGTATCATGATGATTCGTGCCGGCCATCAAAATAAGGATATTTCGACTGCTGCCCAATGCTCCCTGAATACAGTAAAAACAATCAGGCATGAACTAGAGACTTGCAATGGTGACTACGAGGATGTAGCAAGAAGAAAGATCCCTAGCAGACGATCTGATTGCGTTCGTACAGCAGAATTCCTCGCAAATCTGCAGGAACAGGTGTTGAAGAACCCTGGCATTGGAATTCGGGCTTTGTCACGTGAAATGAATGTTGCAGCCTCTACTATGAAGCTTGCACTCAATGAAGACCTCCGCTACTACTCATACAAGCGCCGCAAAGGTCAGCTGCTTACAGAAAAGGCCCGTGAAAAACGTTTGATAAACGCGAAGAAACTTCTAAGCAGAGTGAAACATCCTGCGGAACCACAAACAATCTGGTTCTTTTCCGATGAGAAAAACTTTTGCCAGGATCAAAAACACAACACGCAGAATAACAGATGGCTTGCATACAGTACAAAGGACATTCCTCGTGTAATGCAGACTAAATTTCCCCAAACTGTGATGGTTTTCGGATGTGTATCCTCTGAAGGCAATGTGATGCCTCCGCATTTTTTCCAAGAGGGCCTCAGGTTGACTTCAGATGGCTACGTGGAGTTGCTAAACACTGTAGTCAAGCCCTGGATAACAAGGGTAGCCAATGGTAGGCCGTATGTATGGCAACAGGATTCGGCCCCTTGTCACACCTCTGGGAAAAGTCAAAAATGGTTGTCTGAAAATTTCTACGACTTCACCAGTCCAAATGTTTGGCCTCCAAACTCCCCAGACCTTAACCCCATGGATTATTTTGTATGGGGCGCAGTTGAAAAAGACACCAATCGCACTTCCAGTAATACAAAAGCCCAGTTAATGGATAAAATGAAAACAGTTTTTGCGGCCCTTCCCAGGGAGACTGTAGCATCAGCTTGTTCGAGGTTCCGAAGCAGGATTGAAGCTGTGATCGATGCTAATGGTGGTTATTTTGAGTAAATCTTGTTGATAGTATTGTAATTAACTCTGCCTGTAATGTTTTTTGTCAATTCATTAAATTTAATAGATACAAAGAAGATTTTCTTTTTCCTTACGAAACTGTCAAATTTATCCCGAACACCCTGTATTATTATTATCTATTAGTAATAATAATAACATGTGGGTTTGAATGAGAGTAAGTGAGTTTTTATTTATTTTTTTTTAGCATCAGAGGTCAGGCAAATAGCTTTAACAGTTGATCAGCAACTTTAGCATGCCATGTAGATTGTAGTGCAGCTTGTTTCTTTGTATATATATGTATACTCCAGAAGATGACCTTAATATGAAGGTCGAAATGTCGAGTGTATATTTTGGTTTATATTAAACTAAATTTTTACTCTAACACGGTAGTTGTTAGAGTAAATATTCATAATTTTCAATTTTCATAATGTACTCTGCTCACCGTGTAAGCATGAAAGAAAGGAAAATATATATAAACATTGGGGGGGGGGGGGGGCTGAAAGTATTTAATATATATATATATATATATATATATATTAAATACTTGAAAAAAATCACTTTCTTTAAAAATTGTGAACCTGTTTTACTTTTAAGCAATTTTTAGATATTTCATAAATCCAACTCTGAATTTATAAACTTTCAAAGGAAGGCAAGTTCTCATCTGACATGATCACTGACTTCAAACTGCAGCATGTAATTTAATTAAATAGCACTATTTCTATCAGTTTTTATCATTACCAATATAGCAACTAGACAAGTAAGAATTAACAAATTATCACCTGAAATCATCTAACAAAATAGTCATTTTCAAACATAATAGTTTGAATTGGCTAATTTAAGTAAAAGACTGTGTATCAAATTAGTGAACAACCCCAGTTGCATCAAATCCGCAAGTGAGAGAAAATGTTCTATAAAATGAATATGGCCAGACATGTTCATATTCATATAATGTCATATAATTTGAACGAACACATACAGGCAGACCCTGACTTACTTAAGGGATGCAATTCTGCAAAACTTTACATAACGTGAATTTCATAAGTCAGATTTAACCCACCCTACCCATTAATTATACTCTATTGCTTACATGTTTATACTACATACATTCGTGCATTATATGCTTTAAAGGTTATTTGTTAGTTTCATTTCATTCTTTTTCCTCTCCTTGCTCCTTCCCCCTGATGCTATTAGAGTATTTGAGGGCTAGGGGTGAATCTTTCCTATCTTGCTAAGTCATTTCGTCTTATACAGCCACCAAAGGAGGCAAACTAGCATCAATAGGTGCCAGTCCCAAGCCCAGATAAATGGTGAGGGTTGATGTCAGGAAGGGCATCCGGTTGTAAAACTTCACTGCCAGCTCTAGCTATGATATGAGTCAAAGAGAAAATGATATAAGGGGTAGGGCATACCCCTTAAGCAATGCGCAGCCACATCGCCCTACAGCTGCAAGAAGTGGACGAGGGCTACCGCATCAAGGGCAGGTGCGGTTAAAGAAGTGAGCCCAGCAGGTGGAGAGGATGTTGTGAGTGGGAACACTGAATGTTGGAAGCATGACTGGAAGGGGAAGAGAGGTCACAGACATGATGAGGAAGTTGGCCATTTTATGTGTGCAGGAGACAAGGTGGAAGGGGTGAAAGGCAAAGGAACTGGGAGATGGATATAAATTGTTCTACTCTGGAGCGAATAACGAGAGAAGAAGTGGTGTAGGAACTGTGGTGTGTGGCGAAGTACTGGAAGTGGGCAGAAGGAACGACAGGATCATGCAAATTAAATTGGGTCTTGGAGAACAGCTGGTGGTATTATGTGTATATGCCCCGCAAGTTGGCTGTACAGCAGAGGAGAAAGATGAGTTCTGGAACGTGTTAGATGAAGAAATGAGGAAACTGGAAGAAAACGAGATGGTGATTGTCGGAGGAGACTTGAACGGACACATAGGGAGACAGAATAGAGACTGTGAAAGGGTGCATCGTGGCCACGGAGTGGGAATGATGAACCAGGAAGGAGAGAGAGGGTTGTGGACTTTGCAGTAGCGTTTGATCTGGCAATTGTGAATGTTTTTCTACAAGAGGGAAGAACATTTGATAACATTTAGGAGTGGTAACAACAGTTCACAAATTGACTACATTCTGACTAGAAGAAAACATCTTAAGATTGTGACAAATTGTAAAGTAATTCCAACAGATCAAGTGGCACAGCAACACCGACTGCTGTGCGCAGACTTTAAAATAAGATGGAAGATAAGAACTTCTCGAAGCCATGGGATGAAGACAATTAAGTGGTTTCGCTTAAAAGAAGAGAGTGTGAGGAATCGTTTTAGGGAGAGGGTGTTAGAGAGGATTTCTAACACCCTCTCTTGGTGGAAACATAATTCAAAAGTAATCCTGAGCTGTGCAATCGAGGTGCTTGGTGAGACATCTGGAAAGATTAGAGAGCAGAAGGAGGGTTGGTGGTGGAATAATAATGTACAAGTGGCAGTGACAGCTAAGAGGAAGGCAAATCAGAAGTGGGATGAGTCAAGAGTGGAAGAGGACAGAGAGAGGTGTACAGAGTGAGAAAGCAAGAAGTCAAGAGAGTTGTGGCACAGGCGAAGGCCATGGCATATCAAGATCTGTATGATCAATTAGAAACAAAGGAAGGACAGAGAAAAATTTACCAACTAGCGAAATGTAGAAATAAAGCAGCAAAGGACATCTTACATGTGAGGGAGGCAAATCAAAGATGCTGAAGGAAGAGTATTATGGAGGGATGTGGACATAAGAAATAGATGGAGAATATATACTGAGGGACTTTTGAATGGGGAAAATGCAAAGACTCACAGAGGAGATGGGCAGCCTTCTGAGGGGATGGTGCAGAACATCAGTAGAGTGGAAGTGACAGAGGCCATGAAGAGGATGAGGAATGGAAAATCGGTGGGCCCTGACAGGATTCCAGTGGAGGCGGAAGGCACTGGGGGAAGAGGAAATTGACTTGCTGTGGGACCTGTTCATGAAAGTTTGCCAACAGGAAAATATACCCAAGGAATGGAAGGAGAGTACTCTTGTCCCCCATCTACAAGGGTAAAATCGATGCACAAGACTGTAAAAATTACAGAGGAATAAAGTAACAGTTAGCTTGCATCAAGGGTCAGCATTAAGTCCGTTTCTGTTTAGCATTGTGATGGAGGTGGTGACGGAGGAGGTGAGAGAAGATGCGCCTTGGACAATGTTGTATGCAGATGACATCTTGCTGCGTGCAGATTCAAGAGAAGAAGCGGGAACTAAACTGGAAAGATGGAGAAAAGTACTGGAAGAGAGAGAGGTATGAGACTGAGCAGAAGTAAGACAGAGTATATGTGTTGCACAGTGGGCAGCGGCCAGGAGACAGATCTGGAGCTGGAAGGAAATGTCATCAGGAAGGTGAGGGACTTTAGATACTTAGGTTCAACAGTGGAAGAAGATGGAGGAGCTGAGAAGGAAGTGGGATGCAGGATACAAGCGGGTTGGAGGAACTGGAGGGAGATGGCTGGAGTGTTATGCGATAAGAGGGTGCCGATCAATCTGAAAGGCAAAATCTATAGAAGATTAGTGAGGTCAGCTATGATGTATGCTATAGAAACTGTGGCCCTGAGGAAAAATAACATGAGCAGGATGGAAGTAGCAGAGATGAAAATGCTTAGGTGGATGTGCGGTGTGACCAGAAAGGATCATCTGAGAAATGACTATGTGAGGGGAACAGTGAAAGTTACGAACTCAGGAGCGAAGATACAGGAGGTAAGGTTGAGATGGTATGGTCATGTGATGAGAAGGGAGGATGAATATGTGGGAAGAAGGGTCATGCAGATGGATGTGCAAGGAAGGAGGAAGCATGGGTGGCCAAAGAAGAGATGGAGGGAGCTGGTGGAGGAGGACTTGAGGATGAAGAACTTGGATGTGGTGACAGCCCAAGACAGGAGGATGTGGAGGAGACTCATCATCAACAGTGACCCCACTTAAGTGGGAGAAGCTGCAGAAGAAGAAGATTCATGGAATTAGATTTAAATTAATGCAAGATAATATATAATACAGTATAAACAGAATTAGAAAACAATATTTTTTTAAAAAATGTTTAATTTGGTTCAACTTTATGATATCAAGAGATGACCGAACAGTGAACCAACCATTAACTGCCACAAAGGACTGAGAACAGCCTGGTATTTTGATTTTATGTCTTTTATTAACCCCAGAATTCCATGGAGTCAAAAGGCAGTTGAGGTACACATTATCACAAACAAAGCTCAGTAAACTATGCTTTAAAACCCATTCAACATGTATGCATTGCCCAACATTGTCAGGTAATGCATTCCATCCACCAGCCACTCTCCATGCAAAGAACCTGCTCCTCACTCCCATGTACACATCTACATACAGTTTCCAGGGATAGATACTTGTTCGCTCCTCCTCTCCCATTCTATGAAAAATTTCTTCCAGATTAACTGATAACAACCCTGTACCAACTTTCATGTTTCAATCATATCCCCCCCCTCTCTTCCTATTTATAAGACTCAGCAAATTGCATTCCTTTCCTCAATCTGTCTTCATACCCCCATATTCCAAACACCAGTTACCACCTTAGTCAATCATCTGGGTCCTTTCTAATATATCCTCATCACCATTATCACCAAATCTGAGCACAATAACCATACATATATAACAACAACCATAAAGTCTTATTTCTGTACATTCAGGTCCTATGCATTATTGCCATAATTTCAAGTGATGACTTCACAACTTAAGTGTTAAGCTACATTTGCACTGTAATAAAAAATGTTCATCTATCATTATTTACCTTCTATTGTCATTCAAAGTTATATAACACTCTGTATATAAACTGCTTGGAAAGAAGTCAGTGGACACATAATGTGAGGAACAAACAGCCATGGCACCCACCTTAATGAGATGTAGGACCTCATTTCGCTATGATGACTGCAGCAATCCTATAGGCATACTTTCCACAGGTGTATGATAGCGATCAGTGGGAATTTTGGACCATTCTTCCTGTAAGCATGTATTAAGGTCCTGGCCTTTTCTAGGGTGGATGTCCCTTGACCTCATCCAACACTCCAGTTCATCCCACAGATATTCAATAGGGTTGAGTTCAGGGCTTCTGTGGAGGCTAGTCAAGTGTGCTGATGTTCATGTCCACAAACCATGCAGTTACAACAGCAGCAGCAGCCTTATGACATGGTGCAATGTCTTGCTGAAAGAGACAATGGTCGGTCCGTAGAAACACCATAAAGTAAAAAGCATTGCATTGTTCAGAATGTTCAGATACCTCTTGGGGTTCAGTGCTCATGCCACCATAGACAGAGGTCTGAGGTCAGGAAAAACAGGACCAAACCATCATGCTACAGCTTCCGAATTTCATAGTTGCGGTTACATACCCTGGTAAGAGATGTTTACCAGTCACCCCCATCTGTCACCCCCACACCCATCTTCTCGACAGAGAGTGTAGTGCGATTCATTGCTCCATAACACAGCATTCCATTCCACTGTACACATTCTTTACACCGCACAAGGTGTAAAGAATGTGAACCAACAATGCATGTTGGTTCAAGTAATGTGGAAATTGCATTTTGCAGTCCTACCACGGAAACCCATGTTGTGAGTGTCAGTTCTAAATGTCTTTGTGCAGATTTGTGTTCCAGTTGCACCCGGAACTCTGCATTCAATGCGTAGGCTGACAAATGGTAGTTTTTACATATTATCTTTTGTAGAACTCTATGATTACATTTGGTGAGTGTGGTGGGTCATCCACTGCAGGTAGCACTTGCTGCAGTTCTATCTCAGGGTGGTATCACTGACTGTTGACCTGGGATGGCTCAATTTGTCAACAATTTGTAGAACAGACAGGCCTGCAACATGGCATCCTATCACAATGCCTTTTTCAAACTCCATCAGTTTCCTTCTCACAGCCATTTCACCCCGACACAGCTGCACTGACCTGGAAGCATCATATTCATCCAATTTATACTGGCAACAAATATGCGACTCATTACATGGCATGATGCACCTTGCCCATAGGAGGAGTGGTATCCATTGACATCTTTCCAAGCAGTGTATAAGTAAATTAACAAAATATGACCTCCATCACCTCATGAGGCTGGCTAATTCAACTAAAAGGTAAGTTATCCAGTATCATATGGAGATATAAGCAGGGTTTTTCAAACCATCAAGAAGTAAATTTTTTTTACTGGGAAAGTTTGTTTTGAATTTATTTAGGCTATAGCAACTTAGGGTATAAAACCAGTATATTATGTTTGTTAATTGTGTGTGTTCTTCTGATCAGTTTGTTTTGTGGAAAGTAAAACCATCTCCTCCCCCAATCAAATCAAATTTGATTTGATTTCCACATAAGAGATTTGTATATAAAATATCTTCACAACAATTCTATTTGTAAATAGAGGATATTCACCTCTTGGGCAGATATAATGCCATGCATCATGGGAAGTGTCACTACCCATTGCGACAGGCATATATAATAAATATGAAGGTATATAGTAATATGAAGTGAATATTTATTATTATTATTACGACACCTCCAGGGAGTACAAAGACTCATCGAGGGAGGGCACCTACTCTACAGCTGTCTTCACCAACCACAACTATCATCTGCACCAACGCCATCTACCGCCCATAACCACAACCACTAGATTTTCAGACAATCACAAACATCCATGCCCACGGCTGGATTCGAACCCACAGCCTTTTGGTCGGAGAGCAGATACGCTAACCAGGTTGGCAATTTTTAATGAACGATTTTATTATTATTATTAAGAGAGAGATCCAGGGGGCTAGGGACTCATTGAGGGAGGCCAAATACTACACATATTTAGTACAGTACTATTTCAAATTTTTTAAAATCTGAAATTTTAAAAAAAATTTAGATTTTAACTTTGGAACATTAGTGATCTTCATTTTAGACTTATACTGCAGGTGTAGATCAAATTCATATTAAAAAAACGGTTGAAAACATCAAAATTCTATTAACTATAACAAAAAAGATTAAAAAAGAAAAAAATTTAGGAGAGAAAGGACAATTAAGGTAAACTGGTATACAACATCATACAGAATTTTGAATACACAATTTTATTGTTATTGTTATTAAGAGAGACCTCCAGGGAGTCAGGGACTCATCTAGGGAGGCCATATACTACATACACCAGCTATCATATTTACTCTTGAATTCATTTACACTCACAACATCAAACATCCATTCCAATCGCGCACCACCCTATGAGAAAAAAATCTAGCTGTATTCATTCTCAGCTTCCAAGGATGCCCTCTTGTCCTTTCATCCTCCATAAATTGAAAAATTCCGTGAACTGAAATCCTGTGTGACCCTTTCAAAAGTTTGTGAGTCATATCACCCCCCCCCCTTTCTCCTGTTCGCTAGTGTGTGCAAATTCTCAATCTGTCTTCATAATCGGTATTCCACAATCCTGATATAATTTTTAACCATCTCCTTTGCACTCTCTTCACTATATCAGAATCACAATGGAAACAAGAGACCAGACCTGTGCACAATAGTTCAAGTGAGGTCTTATCAAGGCCTTATAAAGAGGCAAAATGATATCCTTATCTTTACATGTGAACGTTCATTTCAGCATTGCAATTATCTTTTGTGCAATCTTTGCTACAAGACTCCTGAACTTCAACTTTCTGTCTACCAACACTCCGAGATCCTTGACTGATTAGGCTCTTCTAGCATACTCCCACCAATATAATATGACACTGGATATCTAATCATGCCAAATGAATGACTTTACATTTACTGACATTGAACTGATATCCATTTTCCCATGTACATAATTCCAGCCTATTCAAATCATTCTGCAAGTACTGCGTATCAGCTGCATTCCTGATTACCCTATCATTCAGCTATTTGCTGATGATGCTCGTCAAATCCTTCCCAATATCATTAACGTATATGTCACAGGGAAATGATGAAAATAGTGATTTGATCAATTCATGGAAGATGTTAAAATAACAACTCTGTGGGGTGATTTCCTTGAAGAAAGTAAGTGATTTGATCAAATCCCTTAACTGTTTTAGTGAAAAGATGAAATAATTATTAAATGTAGAATAGTTAATACAACAATAGTCATTGAAACACAAATTATTTATTCGAAACTAATTAACAAAAGAAATAGGTACTAAAGCTGATATTTTTAAAAACAAAAAGGATATTTTTAGTGAAATTTTAAACATTTTTCGTGAATGTAATTAATAAATAATAATGTTTATTCATTTTTATTAAAACACATTGTTGATTTGTGGCATCTCGAGTTACAAAGTGCATTACTTTTTTTTTACAGGCACATCTTTTTGTTTTACATTGTAATTTGGATTGCTCACAGGAACACTTCTTAAATCCTTGACCTCCAAATATGGATAATTTTCCTGCAATATCACGCAGACTTAGGTTAATCTGTGGAACTGTTTCGGTAAATGTTGTAGTAGCTATTTGAAGAGCGTTTCTAGGTAGCCAATCTTTTATAATTCCAACTGAGGTACAAATTTGGTATAAATTATTTTTTATATCTAATACGATCCCCACGATGTTATTTCTATCTAATGGGCCTCTATCTACCTTAGGTACATACACCAAAACTATGGAATTCACTAACACGTCTTTAAATTTCTTCAAAGAAACTTCTTTCATTTTTTCAGCTGATCTTTTCGGGTGTTTTGCAGCATTTTCCCTTTGATCTTTAATGCTCTCTTCTTTTTGGCTTAAATAGCATAGAATTTTCGATCCATATCCTTCTCCTACTGTATTCCCACATATTGAGTGCACCAGATTTTTACAAATGTCACATGAATGGGCTCCAGTAGATTCCATTCTACAAACAACAGAACATGCTTTACTGTTGCTGACAGCTGCTTCCCCTTCTGATGCAAGTAACGCGACACATGTTTTAATTGTTGAAGCAGGAGTTGAAGTAGAATTGTTAACTGGTTCGAGTTGTCTTATTGTTGATAAAGAAATTGATTCAATTTCTGGTAGCTCCTCTAAATTTATAGCCTTTTTGGTGAGTAAATCAGCTGCCGGTAGATCGTGTGACATTGAAGTGTTATTGTTGGTTGATTTAACTATTAATAGATCATTTGAAGTTGAAGCATTGTAATCAATTAATTCAGATGCTGGTGGATCTTTTGAAGTTGAAGTGTTGTTGTTGTTCTCTAAGGAAGCTGCTGATAAGTCTTCTGGTGTTAAAATAATGTCATGGTCCTGCTGATTAAGAAGTACATCCAAGTCCTCTTCAGTAACAAGTTTTTCAAGCAACTCTTTCGAAATATGACTAGATTGGAGTCCTGTTTTTGGTTCTGTTCCAAATAAAGCTTTGTAAGGTGATCGTTTAATGGTTCGATGAAAAGAGGAATTCTTTTGGAATTGAACAAAGTAACAACCTATAGCCCAATTTTTTGTATCATTGTCAATTAGCCAAGCACGTAACATAGCTTCAACATCTTGATTTGATCGCTCAACAGATCCTTGACTAGCTGGATGTCTAGGCCTACCATTTACAATTTTGCACGTTGGCCACAGGCTTGTTAATTCTTGTATGACAGCAGCCGTAAACTCACAGCCGTTGTCGCTTTGTAGTATGGGGACAACCTACTTCCAAAAATATTTTTAATAGCTCCATTGCTACTTCAGCAGCTCTTTTTGTAGTCAACGGTCGAAGAAAGCTGAATTTCGTCGCGTGGTCCTGGTAGTTTAATAGCCATTTGTAATTTCTATCTGGTGTCGACTGTAAGTCAACTAAATCAACTTGGCTGCGATGATTGAAGTCGCTAGATACAATTGGGCAAACAACGATTCTTTTGTTTGGAAATTTTTTTTTTAGACTGACATACCGTGCACAGCTTTAAAAACTCCAGTACAACTGAAGTAGGTATTAGGCATTTCGATTTAAAACTATACAGCATTTTATCTCTTCCTCCGTGGCCAGTTGACTGATGGGTTTCCCGAAGTATGTGGTAAAAATTTTCCGTTGGTACTATTTTCACAATTGGATCGAATTCAGACTTTCTCTTCAAAATCAAAGATTTTTTAGTACCTACTTCCATAACATCGTATTTTTTTCCATAATAGTACTGTTTATGTGTCCGTTGCAGTTTAAGTAGTGGTGCTAATTTAAATTGTTCAATTATTGTGACAGCTTCTTCTATCCTTTCGCGAGTCCACAAAGGTTTTTCTTTTTCATGCCGCTTGTTCAAAAACATCCTGACAGTTTCATTGAATGTTCTTCAGATACAAATTCGGTCAGAGTTTGATTTTTTTCTATATCTGAACTCATTTTTCTACGGTAGGTACTTGATAAAACTCGAAATATAGAAAACAATAATAAAAATGCACGCAACCTTCCTCGTGTAATGTTTGGCCGGCACGGATGCCAGAGGGGAACTTGTATCCACGAAAAATGTTTAAAATTAAAATACACTTTTTGATATCTGTTAGCAAGCCATCCTCTTATCCATGCTAATATTCTATAATCCAAGCCAGTATTCTCCAATTTATACAACAGTCTACTATGCTGTATTCTGTCAAAAGCTTTAGCAAAATCCAAAAGTATCATGGTGTATCCATTCTCCTTGTCTAGTTCAATGGTAACATTGTTATAGAATGTGAGCAAGTTGCTAAAACATGACCTTCGCTTAGTAAACCCAAGTTGATCATTGTAAAGTAGAGACTCATTATCAACCCATTTCTGAATGCAAGCCCTAACCAATTTTTCCAAAATCTTCACCAACAATCCTGAGATACTAATTGGTCGATAGTTGGATACTTCGGTCTTTGTAGCACCCTTGTGCAATGGAATCACCATACATTCTTTCTATTCCAGCAGAATCTTCCCTGTTCTGAGACTCATATTAAACAGCCTGGTCAAAGGAATGGCCAGTTCAGCTGAAGACTCTTTCAGCACACATGCTGATATCCCATCAGTCTCTACTGCTGAATTCTTATTCAATTTGTGCAACAACTCTATTACCTCAATCTTCATACACCTGGGTTTCTTCATCCAGTGAAGAGGTAGCAGTGAGCTCAATGTTGTGTACACTAGGTTGATAGCTTTTAACAAAACGGGCACTCAATTGAACAACCTCTTCTGTGTCTGTTACCCTCATGCCATCTGCATTTAGAAGTTATTCTTTCATATTAATTTTTTATTTTATTTTTTTTTTTTTTTACATGCAACATATCCATTTTACATATTGGTAAAATGAATTCTTGTGGGTTGTCTTTAGCACACGAGCCAGTTTCTTTTCATACTCAGACTTTGCTTTCTGTACAACAGTTGTGACTACTCTAACCTGCTGCTTATAATTTTTATAACAGACATCATCCTTATGAACATGGTAATCCTTCCACAGCATCCTTTTATTACAAGTCTCTTGCTTAATAAGATTACACATCCATTTGACTTCAATCCTATTTATTCATAGAACTCTTGGATCACACTTTGATATCGTGTCATTCAAGTATTTTTTAAATGCTTCCCAAGTACTGTCAATATTCATCCCATCCAGCAACCAATTCCATTCCACTGAACTCTGTATACTCTTCAGTTGGTCATAATTTCGTGATTTGTAGCTCAGCTTTCTTTTATGAATGGAACATTCATAAACTCAGCGCTTCCCAATTGAGTATCACACATGATCAGTCACCAACCAGAGTCCGAATAGTTATGTCTTTAATTGAAATCCCTCTGACACCATAATCAAATCTAGCACTCTTTGACCTCAAGTTCCTTCTGTCACATGCTGCTTGAGAAAGTTGTCCCGTAACAGCTCAATAAATGCATTTTCATTCTTCTCATGAGATTCTACCGCTACCCAATCAATATTTGGATAACTAAAGTCTCCCATTATGATTACTCTTTTCATGCTCATCTTGTCATATTTGGTGATGCATTTCTTCACCACTAGCAACCGATCCACCAGGTATGTAACAACACCCCACTATGTAATTGATCTTGTTAGATTCCATTTCACACCAGATAGCTTCAAACTCACTGCCACATGAAATACTGTTAGTAGTACTACAACCATAGGTCTCAACTCTAACTGGATTCAAGTCATCCGATGTCATTAACAGCATTTCCGTCCTCTCCTATCCTTCCTAAAAATACTGTACCACTTACTGTACCTCGATCTGATTCTGACAGCCAGGTCTCACTAATGCCTACAATCTGAGGTCCCAATATATTGATTAAGGCAACAAACTCTACCCCTTTGTTCCTAGCATTCGTGTACAGACATAATAATCTACCTGCATGTTCTTCTGTATACTCTTTTCTGGAGTCTGCCTGACAGTTGGACAACTTGCAGATCTCTATTCTTCTCTAATGCCTTACACATGTTGACATCTTTCCACACATTTGATAGGTCTCTCCTCGTCGAAATTTCCATGACAAAGCCCATTCCCATCATTAACACTGCTATATAACATTGTCGCTCTTACACTCACATTCTCCCCTTTATAATTTAGTTTCCCTCACTCTCTGTGTTAGGTCTCATACCACTTATTAGTTTTTCTAGGCTCCTAATATCAAATGCATTCAGATGTAAGACGTCCCTCTTATACAAATCCAGTCTTCCCTCAAACTCACTCCACACATCCAAAAACTTGCATCCATTCTTTCTACATAGCCTACGCACCAAATCACTTGCCATCACATCCCTTCTTATTTCATTTTTATCATATCGAGGTAATATGCTCACTCTTTCACTTTCTTACTCTTCATTCTTGTCTTTCCAACCAAACCATTCCAGCATTCGTTTTACAACACATGCTGCTCTGAGACAGGCTAATAAATACACACACACACACACACAATATTTAATAGACAAAACAGTATGATCTTCTACTGATGAGTGATAAATTTAGAGAGAAAACTGTAGATGAGGTCAATAAACAAAGGAAATGAAAAGAAATCATATGAAAACAGAACACAAGGGATTGAAAATCCATACCTAAAGCACACTAAATGACAACATGAAAAGTACAAATTAAAACAATAATGAGAGACATAAAAAAAAAACATAACTACAAGATTCTGAATTATAAGAATGAAAATTCAAGATTAACATTTAAATTTTGAAATGTTATGACAGCTTAATGTTGCTTACTTGAAAATCTGCATAATGAACTAAATATCTGCAGTCAATACCATTAAATCAAAAATAACCTCAAAACTTAGTCCACTCTATAATTAGTCACCTCCAATTAATGAGAGAGAGAGAGAGAAAGAAAGGAATGCAGGTGATGAATAGTCAGGCTGCATTAGTCAGATGCAGTGTAATCAGTCAGTTTCTCTCTCCTTAGGAAAATTTACTAGCACAGTTAGTGTAGGCATGTCAACTTAATTGGACATACAAACACACAGCTGAAAATAGACAGCTGACATAAGTTGATTCTGTTCTCTTAAAACTGTAAATTAAAGAACTATGGTAAATGTTATGTTTATTAACTTGAACATACTTTGTAAATAACAATGTAAAATGTAATCAAAAGTTTAGTTTAAAAATGCTTTGTGCTATCCTTGTCACAGTATGTATTGCTCCTCTTGCAGAGAATAGACAAGTGTTTATTTCAAACTTTGATCTAAGACATATGATACAACTGGTTCCCATGGTAACACTCCTAATGCAGAACCTTTCTTACATAAAAGCCAAGAGCACAATAATGTACAGTAGGAAAGCATACAAAAAGTGTTGCACAGATGATACTGGAATTATGGAATGTAGTTTATGAGGAGAGGTTGAAAGTATGTGGACTACAGACATTGGTAAACAGGAGAAAGATGCATATAATAGATACTATAAGCTTCTGAGAGTTTAAGGATATTAGATGATGAAATTTTTCATTATACATAAGGCAGGGAAAGGAAGAATGTGGTTAAGAAAGGATTGAGAGCTAGACTTTTATCTCAGAGAGCATTTAGTGAATAAAAAAGTTTGCCTGTTGAAGTAGTGAGTGCATCTAGTGTGAATGAGTTTAAGATGCTGGTGTGGATGATGTTTGGCCCTTGACGAGTCCTTACTCCCTGGAGGTCTTTGATAATAATAAAAACAAGTAAAGTGTGATTGTGTGTGCATGCTCGTGCACACACACACAATTACCAGACACGATCCACTGGCCTCATAGCCTTTTTTGTTTCAGCCATAATTCGAAAACAACCCACGCCAATTTCACATCAAACTATTTTCCTGCACATTCATTCTTCATTTCTAACTGCACTTGATTTGCAACTGATGTACAAGTCACATATCACTATACATATATACTGGCCTGATTGGCCATGTGATTAGCGTATTTTCTCTCCAGCCAACAGACTGTGTGGTGTGTCAGTTCAAATCCCACTGTGGGTATGGATGTTTCATGAATATCTCTAGGTGGAAGATGAATTTTAGTGCCTGATATAGAAACGACACCCTGCTTATTGTAAGCCTGAAATAGAATGGAAAAAATTTGTTGGATCTTTAGAACAGAGTTTCTGGATTATCTAACCCTTAAGCCCACATACAGAGTATTAATACTAATGCTAATAGCTTTTCATGGGAGAGTTTCACATGACATATACAAGATTTCACTACCAAAGAGACATTACTAAGTCTAAATGGTATATTCTTAGCTTTCTCAAAATTAAAAAAGTTTAAATCCCATGGTAACTAGTTTCTTCTTATTATATTCCTATTTCTTGATTATCTGTTCTAAGTTTAAAACTCTGGTCTCGAACCCATCATTTATCTAAAATTCAAAATCCAGATTGTTCATGAATTTTTCATAAACCTTTCAAAAAGTAATTTTGCATACCTTAACATTCAATAAGGAATAATTCTTACATTTTTATTTATTTATTTATATATATTTTTATTTTCATAAATTAGAATTATGAAAGCTCTTCCGTATTATTTGGGATTCATGTGACAAACTTCTGGATTGCAAAATAAGCCACTGCATTTCCACAGGTCAGTTTTTCTAATGTTTTTTTCTTATTATTTCTTTCATTCTTTTTTTTTAAAAATGAAATATTGAAATTTACTTCTGATTTTGCTGTTCTGTGATATTTTTTACCACCGTTCTATCATTTGCTACCTCATCTGTCTATCTTCAATTCCTTTTGTGGTATTATCCTTTATTTCTAAACTTATACTAGTCTCGAGACCACTAAATAATTACACTACATAAAGCCTCTTTTTATGCATTCATCCTCAATTGTCTATGTATTCGTGTCAAGACTTTTTTAAAATAGTTTAGGAGCCTCCACTCATAGATGTATAGTAGACATTTCTTGTAAAGAAATCAGTGTACTTTAACAAATGACCAAAAATTTTCTTAAAAGCATTGGTATCAGCAAAATTCAATTCAGATCCCCATTGGTGAACTGAACTGAAGCCTGAAAAAGAAACTGTATTATATCATTCAATTCACTAATCTTATAAGAAGCCACAGGGATTCAATTTCCACTGAACTGAACACCTAAATACTAGTTACAATACTCAGGCTGCCATTTAGAGTACAACATACTGACTGCAACTGCACTAGTTATGAAACTTCTGAGCAGCAATTGCAGAACTTTTTTTCCCTTATATTTAACCATGTTTTCATAGAGAAAATATTTCAAAATTGTAAATATGTATAGGTAATTTAATAGATTATGATTGGATGTAAGCTTACATTGCAATATACACACTGTCGCTGTGTATCTGAAGAGCATGCAAACTTTCCACATTGTCTCTATTACATTAATCTTATGAGGAAAACTGCTTTGTCACCACACCACACTTTTCATGCATATGAGAAAGTATGCATATATTATTATTATCTGAGACCTTCAGGGAGTCAAGGACTCATCAAGGGAGGCTGTAAATTACCCAACCCAGCTATCATACCTACCCTTGAATTCATTCACACTAGATGCACTCACTACCCGTAAGGGCAAATTATTCCACTCACTCACTGCTCTCTGGGAGAAAAACCTAGTTTTTACCCCTTTCTTGACTGCAAATAAATTTAACTTCCATGGATGTCTCCGTGTTCGCTCTCCACCTTCCATATAATGAAAAATTTCATCAGCTGAAATGCTATAACACCCATTCAAAAGTTTATAGACCTCTATCATATCGCCTCCTCTTTCTCCTGTTAACCAGAGTCTGTAATCCACATACTCTCAATCTGTCCTCATAATCTAAATCCCATAATCCGGACATAATCTTTGTAACTCTTCTTTGTGCCCTTTCCACAGCTTATTTATCCCCTTGGAACCTGGGAGACCAAATCTGCACACAGTAATCCAGGTGTGGTCTTATCAAAGCCTTATAAAGAGACAAAATTACTTCCTTATCCTTACATGTCAAGGTTCACTTCAACGTAGCAATTATCCTCTGAGCTGTATTTGCAACTTTTGCTATGTGACCTTTGAACTTTAAATTCTTATCCACCAATACACCAAGATCCCTTGCCTCTTCAGTTTCTTCTAGCATAACCCTGCTAACATAATATGCCGCTGGAACTCTAATCACGCCAAAGTGCATAACTTTACACCTACTAATATTAAACTGACAGCCATCTTCGTTTGTCCAGATTTCCAGTCTATTCAGATCATTTTGTAATTGCTGAATATCAGTAGCACCCCTGATTGCCCTGCTCATCTTCGCATCATCAGCAAACAATTGCAAATCTGATGATAGACCCTGCTTGATGTCATTAATGTATAGATTGAACAATAATGGCCCGAGGACCGAACCCTGAGGTACACCACTGGTTACCTTAAATCTGGCAGGATTTATACCCATTGTATACCACTTTTTGATATCTTTCTGTCAACCATCCCCTGATCCAAGTCAACAGATTATGTTCTAATCCCATATTCTCCATTTTACACAACAGCCTATCGTGTGGTATCCTATCAAATGCCTTAGAAAAATCCAACATTATCATAGTGTATCCATTCCCTTTATCCAACTCAGCCGTAACATGTTATAAAATATGAGCAAATTGCTAAAACATGACCTTCCTTTAGTAAACCCATGCTGTTTCCTGCAGAGTATAGAATGCTTGTCTACCCATTTCTGTATGTAAGTTCTTACCAACTTCTCTAAAATCTTCACTACCACACCAGAAATACTAATAGGTCGGTAGTTAGACACATCAGTTTTTGCACCACCCTTGTGCAATGGAACTATCATACATTCCTTCCATTCCTGAGCTGAGACTCAAATTATACAAATGTGTGAATCTGAAGAGCATGCAAACTTTCTGCATTGTCTCTATTACATTAATCTTATGAGAAAAACTGCTTTGCCACACCCCACACTCTTTTCATGCATATGAGAAAGTATGCACACATTGATAGTATCTAAAGTTAGTCACTAAAGTTTAAAGCTATGTATTAGCAAATGAATTAATATTAATTTGTTAAAAGTAAATTAATTATTGCTAAAGCATTAAATTAGCAATTTAATGCTGAAACTCAAATTAAATTTTTAGCTTAAAAAAAAAAGCAAAAAATTAAATTAAAGCATTAAACCCAAAAATAAATTAACTTGGGAAAAAAATTCCAATATTTCAAGAAGTAATGTAATATAATTCTATTACTGAATACAGATAATATTTTTTTTTATACACAAGTTACAATGTATGATGAAATAATAAAAAGAAAACGTTTTAAACCAAAAAATAAAATAATTACCATCAGGATCAACTTCTCTGGCCAATTTCAAGGCCTCAGAAGTAGCAAAATCTGTATTTGCAGCTGTTACTGCAAGAATAATGGAATTGGGATTGCTAATATGTTTCAGAATTAATGTTTTTATCTGAATTTCTATGTCTTCAGGCTGATCTCCAACAGGAACCTAAAATACACATTTAAACAAGTAATATTTTAAAGAAATACAACAATACTGAAGTGCTGATAAGTAGTAGACTAATTTGGAGAAAAATTATTGATAAGAAATTACACTGGCCAACAAAAAAAAATTTTTTTTTCTGCTGATTATGATCTGACACTTGTTTTTTACTAATTTGGGTGCACTGATTTCAAATATCAAACCCATTTTTCTCTATCACGTCAGGTTTTTCCTCTATGGCATTTTCTTTTTGCTAATTTGTAAGTTTTTGATAGTTTTAAGGAGGCAGTACTATTTAGAGGATCAAAAAAAATCGATTTTTTAATATTATTTTCTGAAAGTATGTACTTTTAAAAATCTGTTCCTAACTTTTTATCAAGAAATTCGAAAAATTCCCGAAGATATAGCCTATTATTCAAAGCGGTGCGCAGATCAGAATCGGAGTGCTCACCGCTCTCGCTTGTTAGTTGGTCAATATAATTGGTCATTACAAAATGAAATTAACAGTTATGATTTAAATTTATATGTATATATTTTCTGTATAATTCAGATATTATACTCCAATTTTTAAAGTAAGCAATACATTTGCTTATATTTTATCATTCAAAATATGTATATCAAATGTGAAATTTCATTTCCACATTTTTACTGATAGTTTAACCCCCCCCCGTTGCATCACTATCACACACCCGAAAACTTATGAAACGTAGGTGCCGTTTTTATTTAATTCGTTATTTCTCTCTAGTAATTGCTCCACATAACTTTAATTTTTCGATACAGAAACTATGTGGTGATTATTATAAATTAGCAAATTATAAATCAGAAAATATACATATTATTTCCCGATTATTATAAATCAGGAAATTATGTGATATTCGGTTATAGGCGAAATTAATATTTAAAATCACTGTCATCCTTCAAATGCAATATCAGAATAAAGAAAGATGGAAAAACCAAAAAGTAATTTCTGCCTGTAAAATATTCAGATATTGATTGAGGCTCTTTAGTGTGCTGCATGTTCTATTGTTCTGCTTCTCAGTGGTGGGTTAGTAATCTCCGTTAGCTTAGAACTGGGCAGAAAGGAATAATTAGTAAGTATACCCAAGACACAATTCATTCATGAGATGGCAAGCAGCAGTAGCATTCAGGGTAAGCAAAGGAAACTTTGTGCGATGCAGAAAAGTTGGAGCTTTCAGCAGCTATCATTCTACTCTGTAATGAGGAAACAGCATAAAAAATTTTACAAAAAAGGGTTTGGATATATATATATTGCATTTTGTTATTTGGAACAGTTTCCTCCTGCACAAGAAAAAATGTTTGTCTACCATAACATATCTAGAATACAGAATAGAAATTGCAAAAGTAATGCTGCATGCACACGCGCCTTCTTCAGCAAGCAGAGAAACAGGTAATCTTGCCAGACATTTGAGGTTGAACACTGCTAACTCCAACCATTATCCCAAAAATCTACCACCAACAGCTAATAAAAAAAAAAACCTGCACGAAAATGTTATGTATGTACGTAATAAAAAAAAAATCAGAAAGGAAACAAAAATCTGGTGTAAAACTGCTTTGTGTGTTTACCCTTGCTTTAGGGTGTTCCACACTGTTCAAGAATTTTAAATTCAAAACAGTATGAAATAAAAAATGTTTCTTTTCAGGACTACAAATATTGATGGAGGGATACGTGAATGTACTGTTTCCTTTTCATCTTGAAGGCGAATTTTTAAGTTATTTTTATAACAAAGAATTACATTTTCGTATTTTCAAAGGAATAAAATACTTTTTCCAGTTCCAATGAACTGGAAAGAGTATACTAGGTAAACTATTTCACCAAAAAATATAAATAAATAAAATATATAAATAATAACGTGAAAATTTTCACCTTGCCAACACTCAACAGTGATGTGTATGGGATTCAAATTTCTTGTTTCGGAGATATATATATATATTACAAAGTTTTGTAATAAAAATTTCTGCTACAATGAAGATGAAGTTTGACAGGATCAACAATATTATTACTACCTTATTTCTGTTTCTCGTGTGGGAGAAAAATGGTAAAATGTAACTCTTATAATTATATCAGATGTTATAATGGCAAAAATAGTAAGAAAAAAAATCATTTGCATTGTCTCTTCAAAACACAAAGAAAGAACATTGTAAATTCACCCAGTGGAAAAGAAAATACTATATATTTTTCTTCTGTTATCTGATTTTTTTTTTTCTTTTAGTACAAAGAAGAAATCACTGCATATAACATGGAGAATGCAGGAGGGAAAAAATCTGGAAATTGGTTACATTATAACGAATAGAGAAATCATGTAAGAAAAAATTATTCAAGTAACATTCTAATATCAGCAGACAACATTTTCTTCTAGGTTAGATATATAAAGTAACTAAACCTTTGCTACTATTTTACACTAAAACGAATGGGTATGTGTTCCCCAAGTGATTTACGTTTGTAACAGTTGTCTTGCAAACGATTTACAAAATAAATTCTCTGAAATACCTGCAAATTGAAAAGATTTATACCCCCCCCCCCATAAAAACGATTATGAAACGCATATGCACCTTTTCTTTTAAAATAATTCAAATCCTCTTTTTCCAGATAATTGTATGAAATAATTTATAATTTTTCGATAATAAATGTGAAATCGATCGTTATAAATTAAGAAATTATTTTGGCATAAATAATGTATCAGCATGTAAAAGAAATGTCAGTATTTCTGTTAGGATATCTGTAATCAACAGTCGAAAAGGAAACAACATTCTTGATGTATTCTGCACTATAGCTTGAGGAACTTTAGTGATCTCTCTTTCCTTTCTCAGTAGCACTGAGAGTAATAAGCCTTTAGCTTTTCTTCCAGCTGAGAGAATCTTATCAAGTATTTCTAAGACGTAGATTATTTCAGAAATAGCAACCAGCAGCAGAAGTAGTAATATTTAGATTTTTTAAAGAAAAACAAACAAAAATAATACTACTGAACTTGTGGTGCACCCTGTTGGGTATCAACCTGGATACTGAACAAAAAAGGATTTGGCTGGCAATTTGGGATTTAGCCGACCAAACTGTACTCTTATTGGCTTAAAACCAAAATACAAAATGATGGTACAACATGAAAAATTTCATGCTAGCTGGCCTGGTTAAACAAGGCCCCAGTGTTTTCACCAGGGAACCAAGGTGACCAGCGAAAAGTCAGCTACTGGAACAAATCTGAAAACACACCCCAACTCAACATCACCAGAGTTAAAGATCAGTACTATCGACATAAGAAGCCAGAATGGCAAAGAAATGGAGCTAGCTGAGGAATTAGATAAGTACCAGATCAACATAATAGGGGTGACTGAAACAAAAGACAAAAACTGGTGATATCTTTTTGAGCAATAAATACAAAATGTTATATTCAGGCAATGACAATCAAGGAAAAGAAGGAGCAGCCATAGTATTCAAGACTAAATACGAGGCTAATCTTGAATAGCATGCAGTTGCTAGTAGAGTGATGTGGGCAAATATCAGAACGGGGAACTAGACAATGAGACTTATTTGTGCCTATAGTCCCAGAGAAGGTTCTACTAAGGAGTAGGGGAGGAATTTTTTGAGTGTTTAGAGAAAGCAACTGACACAATGAAAAAGGAAAAGTTAGTCCTTGTTGGGGATCTAAATAGTAGAGTAAGAAATGATTGTCAGACATACAAAAATATTTTGGGAAAATTTGGAGAAAAGAGCAAAGCTAATAATAATGGCAACTGCCTGTTGGATTTCTGCTCAGGACACAAACTGGTTATTACTAACATCATGTTCCAACATAAAAATGTGCACAAATTCACATGGAGAGAAAAGGTAAGGAATAAGAAAAGTCTCATTGACTATGTTATTTTTGATAGTGATGTTTTCTCCCTGGTGCAGAACACCAGAGTGAACAGAGGATTTGAAATTGGAAGTGATCACTATTTAGTCTTGAGCAGGATAAAATTGAATTTCATATTGAAAAGAATGACATGTACGAAAGTTTTAAAGTGAATAAACGTTGTGCAATTCTCAGATGTGAGCTGTAGACTAAAATACACAAAGATTATTGAAGAAAAAATGAAAGAGTTTGAGAACAGGACCCAAACCTTGGAGATTCAGTGGCAAGCCTTGAAGAAAACCCTGATTGATTCAGTCAGAACGGCATGTAGTGAGGTAATCTGCAAGGATAGAAAAATCAGAACTCCATGGTGGACACAGGAAGTTAAAGAGGCAGTGAAGGAAAAGAAGAAAGCATATCAAAAGTTATCAGCAAATAAGTCAGCTTTTAGAGAATACAGAGACAAATGTAAGAAAGCTAAACACTTTGTAAAACTAGCTAAACAAAAGTCATGAGAGGACTTTGGCAAGAATACAGAAAATAAATATCAAGGTGGCAAAATGAATTCTGGAGGTTGGTGAAGAAGTTTAGAAATAGAGGAAAGAGTGCTGTAAAAGGAGTTAGAGATGATAAAGGTGACATGAAAACTGGAGAAAAAGATATCCTTGAAATATGGAGTAATTACTTCGAAAAATTGCTAAATGAAACAATCAGTGATGACAGCACAGTGGTAAAAAACACTGACCAGGCATGCAGTCAGGAATTGATATCCATACTTGAAGTAGAAAAAGCCATCAAAGGCTCGTAATGTGGAAAGGCAGCAGGAGTAGATGATATTCGACCAGAAATGCTGAAGTATGGTGGTATAAAAGTCTTATAGTGGCTGCACTGCATAGTTCCGAAGGCCTGGACAGAGGGACAAATTCCCGATGATTGGAGTAGAGCTCTCATAGTACCCATATATAAAAAGGGAAATAAAACTGAATGTGAGAATTACAGAGGTGTTTCTCTACTGAGTGTTCCTGGTAAAATTTATGCCAGTATACTTGAGAAATGGTTGAGAAGAATTGTGGAAGAAAAACTTGGTGAAGAACAAGCTGGATTCAGGCCAAATAGAGGCTGTCAGGATCAGATCTTCACTTTACGACAAATAGTTATATTCCCATAATTGGAGAAATCATGGGAATATAAGAAAGATCTGTATTTAAGTTTTGTTGATCTGAAAAAGGCATATGACAAGGTGCAAAGAGAGAGAAGCTATACAATACGCTAGTTAATATGGTGTCAATGGGGTATTATATCAAGCAATACTTAGTCTTTGTTTGAGTTGTTAGTCAGCAGTTAGAACTGAAGTACAGGAAGATGGTTTAATGTTAAATCTGGTGTGAGACAAGGATGTACATTATCCCCTCTGTTATTCATTATCTATATGGTTCACATTATGAAGGAAAGTGGTATTAAACGTGATATCAAAATTGGAGATGTTAATGTCCTCTTTGCTTTATGCGGACGATGTTATACTTCTAAATAAATCAGCTACAAGTCTGCAAGGTTCCCTGACTAAATTGAATAACTGTTGTAATAGATATGGTATGAAGGTCAGCAATAAAAAGACAAAGATGATGGAAATAGGCAGAATCGTTGAAAATGTCAACTGTGTTGTGAACGGGGAACCTGTGGAACAAGTAAAAGATTTAAGCTACTTAGGCATGATTTTTACTGAAGAAGGTAAATTAAATATAGAAATAGACAAGAGAATCAACAAAATTGGTATAGTAGGCAGTCAACTGAATAAATTCATATGGAATAAGAGTGAAATTAGTCAGAACGCTAAATTAGCTGTATACAAGACAGTGTTCAAACCAGTTTTAACTTATGGATCTGAGAGCTGGGTCAGAAGTAAAACACTTGACCAAAGACTAGAGGCCACAGATATGAGGGTCCTGAGAAAGATTATAGGCATGAACAGATGGCATCAACGGTAACATCATATTAAAATCGAAGATATTAGGAAAGAACTTGACATTGTCAGCATCCAGGAATGCATTAGTAGAGCTAATCTCACATGATATGGTCACTTAAACAGAATGGGCGAGGAAAGATTAGCAAAACAAGTGTTCTCTGCCAGGTTAGCAGGAAAATGAACCAGAGGAAGACCAAGATATAGGTGGATTGATACAGTACAATGTGCCTTAAATGATAGAAATATAAGACCTGATAATGTTGGAGTCTTGACAAGTAACAGACTGATTTGGAGGAAAATTGTAAATAGAAAATTAGTAATGATGTAAATATTTCATGTAGTACTATCATATATGTTTTACACCCTCTTTAGGGTACATGGCAGGAATTTGATGATGATGAATTACAAATACACATATAATAAACTTCGATATAATATGTTTGATTATTATTCTAATATATTTGAAGTCATTCTAATATATTTTAATATTATTCTAATGATATTCTAATTTATTTTAGTTATTCTAATATATTTGAAGTCATTTCTGACTTCAGCAGGAATATTTTAAGAAAGTCTGGTACACACATAAGTAAGGTCATTGGGTGATCTGGAAACAAACTAGAATGGCCTATATCACTCATTATAGTTAATAGTTAATGAGTGATATAAGCTAATTAATAAAATATCAAAAGAAAAAATTTCATAAATTCAAAAAATGAAAAGATTGGAATGGAATCAACATGTTAATAGGATGGATCGGAAAAGTATAGTTTAACTAGCAAGAGACTGGAAACCAAACACACACACACACACACACAAAAAAAAAAAAACAGTTGGTAGGCCAAAAATATGAGACATACCGCCTGCATTGAAGTATTGGAGACACAACAAACTGAAGCTTAAAGCAAGAAAATCAAGAATTTTATTGCATTGGGTGGTGGAAGTTTGTTTCTGAAGTATCATTACATACTGCCACCCACCAATGCAATAAAAATCAAGGACAAAAAAAAATCTTCTCCAATAAGCAGAGTGGTGGTTTCACAGTGGACAATAAAATTCATCCTCCACCTAAAGATGATCATAGGTATGCATTGCATATGGCAGGATCTGAACCAGTACCCTGTTGAATGGAGAATGGAAATGTTAACGTCAACCAGGCCAGCCTCTAAACAGAAGAATAAAACCACCATGGAAAAGTAAACTATGGCTGCTGTTTTTCTACTAAGCAATTCAGATCACAATATGATGCTGATATCTTCATGGAGAAACTAACACAATCATTCTCATCTACATGTTGTCTGGTATTATAAGAAAGTCAAGAAGAAAGTTAAATTTTATCTGTAGGAGAGCAGATGAAAGTAGTTAGCTGCATGAGAAGTGGTTTAAAAGTGGCATGGAGATCATATTTGGAGAGAACTTTAATTATCTTTTCTGATGTGTTCTTAATATATGGATGGGAATAGTTCTGCTGTGATCATGTGTGTTGATTGTAGGAGGGATGGAAGATGAACGTATTATGTTATTTATTTTGTCCCTTTTTGTTTCAGGGAGACTGAAACAAAGAAGGACAAAAACTAGTGAGATCTTTCAAAGCAATAATTACAAACTGTTATATTCAGGCAATAAGGTGTTACAAAGGTCCCTGAACTGAGTTTTAAGGACTATGTGATTTGAACAAATAACCCTGGCTCAGTGAGTAAGTGTTTTGAAGATGTTATTCTACCCCTGTGTGTGTGGGGGGAGGGGGTTTCTGTAAATGGAAAAAAGATAATGAGACATTAAGAAGTCTTGTCACTAGTGTCTAGAAAGAGGAGACTGTTACTTTCTTTTCTATTGTGAAGTTTATTTTTAGATGCTGTTGAGATGTGCTAAAAATGCATTCGATCTGAATGAGCCATGAGGCCAAATAACAAACACATCATCAACACACCACAGACAGATTGTTGGTTTGAGTACAGTGTTGAGTGCTTGGTTTTCAAAATGTTCCATGTAGAAGTTGGTAGGGGATGGACCCATAGCAGTCCCATTCAACTGTTTATATATTTTTTCCCTGTCCATAGGAAGTACCTGAAATAAATGGTGAATTAAAATAATTCAGTTATAACAGAGGAAATATTGTACATTGAGGACAAGGGTCTCTGTTAGAGGTACATTGGTGAATAGTGAAGTAATGTGAAGGCTCATACGATGTCTGAATCTGTGAAAGTTAAATTTTGCATTAAAGTTTTAAAGCACAATGAAATTTTTTATAAAAGAAGGAAAGTTGCCTGTAAGATGGGAAAGTGATTTGGATAAATATTTGGCCAGTTATTAGATGGGGGACTCTTTTGTTGTTTTTGCCATGCGAAAACCAAGTGACACCCCAGCTGGCATGAAATTTTGTCATGTTGTGCCATCGTTTTAAGCCTATAAGAATATAATTTGGTCAGCTAAATCTCAAATTTCCAGCCCATCCTCATTCATTCAGTATGAAGGTAGATAGGGGTCTAAAATCCATAAACATAAATAATCCCATCCTTTGTCCAATAGTGTCTAGCATAAACAGTTATTAAAACAATACTGTAACACATCCCAACTCACCATCACCAAAGTTCAAGATCAGTACTATCAACATAAGAAGCCTGAATGGCAAAGAAATGGAGCTGGCTGAGGAACTGGATAATTACAAGAACAACATAATAGGTGAGACTGAAACAAAAAAAAGGACAAAACCTAGTGAGATCTTTCAAAGCAATAAATACAAACTGTTATATTCAGGCAATAACAATCAGGGAAGAGAACGAGAAGCTACAGTATTCAATCCTAAATACGAAGCTAATCTTTTTTGAATGGCAGACAATATTAAGTAGAATGATGTGGACAAATATCAAAATGGAGAACTAGACTTATTTGTGCCAATGGTCCCAAAGATGGTTCTACTAAGGAAGAAGTGGAGGAATTTTTGAGGCTTTAATTGAAAAAGTAAAAGTTGGTCCTTGTTGGGATCTAAATAGCAGAGTAGCAAATGATTGTCAGACAAACAAAAATATTTTGAGAAAATTTTGAAAAAAGAGCAAACCTAATAATAATGGCAAATATACGTTGGATTTCTGATCAGGACATGAACTATTATTACTAACAAAATGTTCTAACATAAAAATCTGCAAAAATTAACATGCAAAGAAGATGCAAATAATAAGAAAAGTCTCATTGATTATGTTATTGTATGATAGTGATGTTTTCTCACTGGTGCAGGATCCTAGAGTGTACAGAGGATTTGAAATCGGAAACGATCACCATTAAGTCTTGAGCAGGATGAAATTGAATTTCATACTGAAAAGAAGAACATGTAAGAAAGTTTTAAAGCAAATAAAAGTTGAGCTGCTCTCAGATGTGGACTGTAGACTAAAACACATAAACATCATTCAATAAAAAATGAATGAGTTTGAGAACAGGAACCAAACCTTGGAGATTCAGTGGCAAGCACTGAAGAAAACATTGATTGATTAGCCAGAGAGGCATGTGGTGAGGTTGTCTGCAAGTATAGAAAAATCAGAACTCCATGGTGGACACAGGAAATTAAAGAGGGAGTGAAGGAAAAGAAGAAACCAAATCAAACATTCCTGGCAAATAAATCAGCTTGCTCTTAGAGAATGCAAAGACAAATGTAAGAAAGCTAAATACTGTGTAAAGCTAGCTAAACAAAAGTCATGGGAAGACTTTGGTAAGAACACAGAAAATAAATATCAGGAAGATGGCAAGATATTCTGGAGGCTGTTGAAAAAGCTCAGAAATGGAGGAAAGACTGCTGTAAAATTAATTAGAGGTGATAAAGGTGACATGAAAACTGGAGAAAAAAGATATCCTTGATGTATGGAGTAATTACTTTGAAAAATTCCTAAATAAAACAAGTAAAAAAAAGTGGCAAAAAACACTCAACAGGCATGCAAATTAGAAATACATATCCATACTTGAAGTAGAAAAAGCTATCAAAAGCCTGAAATGTGGAAAGCCAGCTGAATAAGATTATATTCAACCAAAAATGCCCTGGACAGAGGGATGAATTCCAAATGATTGGAGTAAATCTCTCATAATACCAATATATATAAAACCGAAAGTGTGAATTACAGAGGTATTTCCCTATTGAGTGTTCCTGGTAAGATTTATGCAAGTATACTTGAGAAATAGCCGAGAAAGATTACAGAAGGGAAGTTTGGTACGAACAAGCTGGATTCAAATAGACGCTGTCTGGATCAGATTTTCACTTTACGACAAATAGTTGAGAAATCATGGGAATATAACAAAGATCTGTATTTAAGTTTTGTAGATCTGGAAAATGCATATGACAAGGTGCCAACTTGTCATATGCATGACAAGTTGGCACCTTGTCATATGCATTAATATCAGATTAAGCTTGTCAGATTAATCTCTCCAATTTTGATATGAGGTTTAATACTACTCTCCTTCATAATGTGATCCATGTAGATAATGAATAACAGAGGGTATAGTGTACATCCTTGTATGACACCAGATTTAACATTTCTGTACTTCAATTCTAACTGCTGACTTACAATGGCATTGTAAGTCAGCAGTTAGAATTGAAGTACAAATTGAAGGAGAGTAGTATTAAACCTGATATCAAAATTGGAGAGATTAATCTTTTGTTTTATGCAGATTATGTTATACTTCTAAATAAATCTGCTGCAAGTCTGCAAGATTCCCTGACTAAATTGAATAAATGTTGTAATAGACATGGTATGAAGGTCAACAAGAACAAGACAAAGACAATGACAATAGGCAGAAGCATTGAAATTGTCAACTATATTGTGAATGAAGAACCTACCTATAGAACAAATAAAATATTTCAACTAATTAGGCATAATTTTTACTAATAATTGTAAATTAAATATGGAAATAAATAACAGAATCAACAAAACCGGTATGGTAGTAAGTCAAATGAATAAATTTATATGGAACAAGAGAGAAATTAGTCAAAACACTAAATTAGCTGTATACAAGACAGTGTGTAAATCAGTTTTAACTCATGGATCTGAGAACTGGGTTAGAAAAAAAACTTGACCAAAGACTAGAGACCACAGATATGCGAGTCCTGAGAAAGATTAGGGGCATGAACAGATAGCATCAGTAGCAATATCATTAAAAATAAGGATATTAGAAAAGAACTTGACATTATTAACACAATCTTTCCATTCAGGAAGGATTGTGTTAGCAGATCTAATCTCAGGTGGCATGGTCACTTAAATGACAGCGGTAAGATTAGCAAAACAAGTGTTCTCTCCCAGGTTTGCAGGAAAAAGACCCAAAGGAAGACCAAGATGTAGGTGGATTGATACAATAAAAAGTGTCTTTGAAGACAGAAATATAGGATCTGATAATGTTGGAGTCTTGACAGGTAACAGACTGGTTTGGAAAAAAATTGTAGATAGGAAGCTAGTAATGATGTAAGTTTTTCATGTAGTACTATCATATCCTGTGTCCGCATGGTTAGCTTGGTGGCTTTGCGCTTCACAACCATATGCCCGAGGAAGGAGTGTCCTAGGTTCGATTCCTGTCGGAGACATGAGGAGCTGAAGGATCTTCCTCAGCCATAGCCAAGTTAGCCGGTCTTGGGCACGGGCAGTAGGGTGTTTTCCGCCAGTTTATCTGGTGTTTTTCATCCCGCAAGCAGGAAAACTGGCCCCGTGAACACACAGGGATACAGACAATAATACCTTGAGGCATAGGAGTGACCATTCTATCCTCGTATTTCGGTTATGAAATCCAAGCATGCTTGGAAGGTTGTGGGCCTTAAAGGCCTGTTAAAGTCATTGGGATGGATAGATAGATAGACTATCATATCCTGTACATATCAGGACTTTGATGATGAGATCCCATACAGTGCTGGGGGAATCTGACCATTAAAACAAAATTACTTACCCCAAGTTTTCATTGTCTCCTTCAAAGTAGCCTTAGGCATGTATATTGTGATCCCAGTGGTTTTTCCATGAATCCATGCATCTACATCTCTGGATGTCCTCAAGTGTGAATATGTTGAGCACCTGCTGCGATTCTGCTGGATCTCCTCAATTGTGTCAAAACAACACCTTTTCAGCTGGAATTTCATCTTGGGGAACAGGAAAAACGTTGTGGGGGTAAAGTCAGGCAAATAACAGGAAGGGTGGTGGGAAATGAGTATCATATTTTTGGAAGCCAGAAACTGTCGAACAACAAGTGATATGTGAGTAGGTGTGTGTGTGTGTGTGTGTTGAACTGTCCTATAGACAGTCCTGAGATCTCGCAAACATTATGGATAGTTCATCCACATCAGAAAGATAGCCTCACACAATTTCTGGAATGTTAGCCAATGTTGTACTCTTGACAGTCATGCAGAATGCTCATTGCCATCAAACACGCATGTGTGTCTGTCCTTAAAGTAGTTGTACCACAAACGCTTCAAAGATGGACAAACTGCTTTGGGTCATAGCATTATCACCAAATGCTTCCTTAAGCAATTGATGGGTTTCTTGCTTTCTTTTTTTTTTTTCTCCCATTGAAAAAGAATTTGATGCAGATTCCTTGCTCCTTAAAATCTGCCATTTCAGTTGGAGAAGAAAATCATTGAATCACAAAAACACATGCAACCCCAAAATGCAGCCTTTCTGCTTTCCAGCTGTTGGAATACTGATTCACAAAGGGTACTGTTTATTTCTTAAAGCAGAAGAAAGCTGTACTACAACCGATTTGTATGAGCATTCAAATTCCTGAACTTTTGGATAGCATTCTGTATATCCTGAGTGATTTTGCATGAAAAGGTTTAAAGTTTTTTGATAATTTCTCTCAAACAAGATGTAACATTAATACTTTATATACTTTTTTTTTGTGAGATTTAGCAGGATTCTAATCTATAATCTGATAAACAGACATGTCCATAAGGAGATGATTCTTTTTTCCATTATGATAAGTTTGGTCCATAATAACCACAGTTATGGACCAAACTTTTTTATCATTTATCAGCTTTTCTTATAATTTTTTTTTTCCTGTACAACTTTTTAAGTGCTGATATTTCTTTTGGTGAAATGTTATTCTTGGGAGGTTTGGATTTAGTCACAATACTGACCACATAAGCCGAATGTTATTAGCCACTGTGGGAGAGAGAGAGAGAGAACCCATGTTAGTCATTATTTTCAAAACTGGTACTTTTGTGGGTGCAATGGCGAAGTTGTGCTCTTGACTAAGTGCACTGACAGCATCTTTTGAGAGTGCCTATGATGAAAGATTCAACACTATGCATTCTTGCCATAGATGCAATTCAGAAAATGTTATGTTGTTGAAGGGCTTCAATTTTCTGAAATGCCAATCCTTAACTTTCTGAAATTCTTTAGTGACAGCAATGACATTCAGAGATGGTATTACAGAATCAATTAGAGCTCTGGATTAAGTATTTCAGAAAGTTCTTCGTGTAATGATAGCAGCATATTTCTCATATGCCGCCATCTCAATATTTCTCATATTCTCTTCTAAATTTGTTAAAACACAAACAGAAACTATACAGCACAGCTTAACAGTTCAACCCAAATTACAGAACAAAATTTCTTCGTTGTTATTCATCCTTTCCTTTTACTGTTGTCTTTTGGAACAGTTCCATTTATTTTCTGAAGAGCATGATCTACAGGTCAAAATTCAACATTAACAAGTATCTTCCTTCTCCTCACCTTTCTACCCAATTCCATGGTACTAGAGAACTTTCTGAAATACTATAGAATGAGCAACCTCTCATGAATAGGATTACCATAAAAACAGAATAAATAAATATATACAATTAAAAAAAAAATAAAAGAAAAAGTTAGAAAATGAAGATACTATTCATTCAATCATACCAGCAAAATTAGAAACAATTCTTAAAACATTAAATCGCTATATCAAAAAACAGCCAGACTTATTTGATGATGGAACTACTCTACTTTCCAATTAAAGCATAATTTAGATCTGACTAACATATATATTTTTTAAATTTATATTAAGAGTAATTAAAAGTAATACCTGGCTGTGTATTTTAGATGGTAAGGATGACAAAGTATTCAGAGCTGAACTTGACTAAGCTGAAACGTGATGCTAATGAAGCTCAATTATGTGAATGTAAACATATATATTCAACAGCAGAAAATAAAACATGACTAAAGCCAGTACAAAAAGAAGATTATGAATCAGACTATAGATTTTGACAGCTTAAGAATTAAATTCTGAAACCTAAAAAATTAAAGAACAAAAATTAGTAGAATATGTACAAGACCAGCAACATAACAGAGTGCTCACCATTTCACAGAAATCATCACCATCACATTATACACAGTGCCAACTGACTATGAGCTTGCCACATGGTTTAAGATTACATATTAAGAGGGGGGGGGGGGTTGGTTGGTTCAAGATTAATGGAGAGTGATTAATTTTATTTATTTATATTCACAATATCTATAAAGCTATCAAACACATCTTAAAATATTCTAATTACAAAACTGTATTGCATCATAAACAACAGACTACACAACTTACCCAAACATAAAGCCAATATCTCAGATTAATGTATTACTATAGTATAATATGTTTACAAATTTAACTGCCAATCAGGATGCAATAGATGCTTACATTGGATCTACTATTCATTCTTTTAAAGTCTCATTTATTATAACATTACCAAGAATGCAACATCCCCCTACCTGAATACTTACATTTCACAACTAAACAGAAACAGAAACAAAAATACACTAATATCAAAACAAATACCACTACTCATTGCCTGCAGTACAATCTAAATACACTCCTTGTAAAGATTTTTGTCACGAAGACTTGCGAATTCTCTTTAAACTGTGTACTGGTGGCCAGGAGGCACGGCAGTCGTAACAACGAAAGCAGACAACGCTTAGGATTTTCATTAGCAAAGTTTCCGCTGAGTGCTATCCATTTTAAAACGTGCCCGAAGTGAAAGAATAAGTACAACATTAGTGTTTGAAAGCAAATATAATTTTCTAGTTAGATCATGTACTATAGTATACTAGGTCATCGGCATTGCAAAAAGAGCTATGACTTAATTTCGGCGAGTATTCATTCTGCATAATGATCAAGACTTTCACCAGCTTTACCATTCATCACGAGTCCGAGTTTTACTCTCCTGAAATTAAAAGTTACCACCATTGATTTCCAAGAAAACAAAAACAAATTATGTTGTCAAATCTCTAGTGATAAGAACCAATCAGGATGCTGTAAACACAAGACGAACCTATCTAACCTTGCACTCTCTGGTGAATAAACAAAATAAATTCGCCCCCCCCCATTAAAATCCCCTTAATACATTCTTTCTTTTAAGGTTACACGGTGGTCAGCATTCATAATGAAGAATTTATGGAAACTAAAACATATGTGTTGGAGTAATTACTTTATTTATTATTAAGAAAAGTCAGTTTTGTGCTGTTTATAATCTGACAATCATTCCCACAACACAGGCTAACACACTGTTACATTGCTGGTCTTGTGTATATTTTTCTCAATTTTGGTTGTTCTTTAATTTTTAGTTTTCATAATTTTAATTCTTAAGCTTTCAAAATCTATAGTCCATTGGATTCATAATATCCAATAGACTATGAATCTAATGGATTCATAATCTTTTCTGTAATGGTTTTACTAATGTTTCATTTTTGCTATTGAATATATATATATTCAAAATCTATAGTCCATTTCATTAATAATCTTCTCTGTTTACTGATTTTACTCATGTTTCATTCTCAGCTACTGAACATACATATTTATGTTCACATAACCGAGCCGCATTTTCAAAACCTTTCTCTTATCACAAATTTTGGCTCAATGAGGTTCAGCTCAAAATACCTTATAAATTATGTATTTAGTTTAATCCTTTATCCTGAAGTATCTTCAGGACTAGGGCAACTCATGGCAAAGGTGGACTAAGTTCTCATCACTTTCCTTAGTATCCCATAATGCAAAGCACATCTCCTTGCAGACATGTATAATGCTATGCATTATGGGAAGGGTCACTACCCAGACCAATGTCGACCTTTATTGAGGTCTCTTCAGTGGGAGCCAGACCCAGCAGTGATACCAAGGTTGAAGCAATGCAGAACTCATATTTCCATATGCCAGTTGCCAAAAGGTGCAATACCTTATTATTATATTACTCTGGATTAGAGAAAGATGTTGAAAGTTTCTTTTCCACTTGGTTAGAAAAAAAAAAAAAAAAAAAAAAACAGCTAATGCCTTTTATTCCCCTTATAGGGAGTAGACGAGGCCTTTATACCCTATCTAGCTTTTGGAGACTGAGTAGTGGGCAGTTTAAGTGCTGCCATCTCTTGGTACCTAACCCTAACAAGATATGTTACTGTCTGAAATAATGTGGATACTACGGTCGATTTTCTTGAGTTTACGGAAGGAAAAACCTGCTTGCCCATGCCAGAGATCGACTAACTCAGGAATCGGTCAAAGAACGGCTTAGAAAAAGTTCCTCCAGTCGGCGACTAGACTTGAACTTAAGTCTGACTTCAAGCAACCAAGCGCCACTTCCACTGAGCTACACAGGCCTCTTGGTTAGACTATAAATTATATATTTAGTTTAATCCTTTATCCAAATAATTATATAACATCAGAACTGCAGCATTAAACAATAAACAATAACTTTCTCACAAGCAAAAACAGAAAGAACATAACAAAAATAAACTTTTCAAAAATATTGCTGCTTTTAAATAAGAACTTGGATGTAAAACTGAGTATAATGCTTTCATCATCTCCCTGATTTGCTTAGGCAAGTTGAGTTGTGGAGGCCCCTCTAAATAGGCGACTAGACTTGAACTTAAGTCTGACTTCAAGCAACCAAGCGCCACTTCCACTGAGCTACACAGGCCTCTTAGTTAGACTATAAATTATATATTTAGTTTAATCCTTTATCCAAATAATTATATAACATCAGAACTGCAGCATTAAACAATAAACAATAACTTTCTCACAAGCAAAAACAGAAAGAACATAACAAAAATAAACTTTTCAAAAATATTGCTGCTTTTAAATAAGAACTTGGATGTAAAACTGAGTATAATGCTTTCATCATCTCCCTGATTTGCTTAGGCAAGTTGAGTTGTGGAGGCCCCTCTAAACAGGTGCAAACCAATCAGAATAGATAAACATGACATTTTAATTTAGATCTGAACATTTACTGGAATCAACAGATTTACCATGGGTAAGTAGGACTTATCTTTCAGTATTTTTTTATGGTAATTATCATAGTGTAACTAATGTTTAATGAAAATATGAGACCTTCAGAAAGTCCAGGAATCATCAAGGGAGGCTACATACAGTCACCCACACTAGCTATTATACCTTCTCTTAAACTCATTTGTGGTAAATGCACTCACCATTTCAATAGGCAAGCTGTTCCATACACTGCTCTGTAAGAACAGTGTGTGTGTGGCACAGCTAGTGCTCACACATTCCTTAACTGCACATAAACTCAACTTCTACAGACAACCCCCCCCCCATCCTTGACAGCTCAGAGGACAAATTCAAATAAAAGATAAATGTTTCAATATCTTATATAGCTTTTACAGCATAAAAGTCATGAACAATATAAAAGAAAAAAATCAATACCATTTTTTAAAAATTTTTAAATTTTTCATATTTAAAGCAGGAAGATTAATGATAACATATTACCTTTGTAATTCCTGGAAGATCAATTAATGTGAGATTTACCACATGTGGAGAACAAATTTTAAGATTTATTGCATCAGGACATATGCCCTAAAAATAAACATTATACTTTATAATGTCTTTATATTTGTGAAATAAAACATGATTAATGTAACATACATTTCAAAAGCAAAGCTTCGTTTCAGCAGTAAGTCACACTAATATATTATATGATAATATAACAAAATATCAAAGTATAACAAATGATCAGAGTATAGGTAAGCTGCCTCTTCACCAACCTTTCATCATTTGTATAAATTAAATGATTATGAAGACATTTGATCATGTTCAACCACCATATTTGTTCAGTGAAATACTATATGGTTTAAGTCAATATACAAAGTATAATTTTTTTTAAATTGTATTTTGTCACAATTAACCTAAATTGTGATCATTTAAGAGTCAAAGCTAGATAACCAGGAGGAACCTCTACATAGCCTTTCAAGAAAGACAGGAAACTAATCAGGGCTTCTGGCTTAATGTCCAATACTCACCTTTCTCATGAAAAAATGAAGATGGGCTGGCAATTTTGGATTTAACTGACCAAACTGTATTCTGTATGGGCTTAAACTATAAAGATGGTGGTATGATAGCTGGGGCATGCCAAGTTAAACATGGCCAATGATAATTTTTGTCAGAGAACCAGGATAAAGAAATAAAAGTCAGCTACTAGAACACATTCCAAATCAACACCAGTAGAAATGACATGACTTATTTTCCCTTAATACTTATTAAGTATTAAGGGAAAAACAAGTGAATCTGGCAGAAAGAATTACAGAAGTATATAATTAGAGAAATAACATCAGAAGATGCATCCATAATAAGTTAGACACTCAGCCTCCAATTCAGGAAAGTGACCATGTGGTCTTGTTCTGGAAAGTTGCCAAACATATGGAGTTCTCTGTCAAGAAGGGATTTACGTTCAATTATAAGGCTGGTGATTCCGAGAGACTTAGGAGTCACCTTGGAACAGTGCCATGACTTGAGAAGCTACAAGGAAAGAATGTCAGTGGTGCATGGAGAGTGGTCAGAAATTGCTTGAGGGAAGCAGTATCAGACTGCATACCCAAGATCAGGAGGATAAACCATGTTGGAATTAGGTAGATGAGTAGGATAAAGCAAGAGCTGCAAAAAAAAGAAAATATTGTGGAGGAAATATAATTAAAAAGTGATCAGCATACTCATGAGTGGTACAAAGTGCAAGCAAGAAAGGTGATTAGTATGGTAAGAAAGGCCAAATCAAACTATGAGAGAGAGAATTAGTCAAACAGGCAAAGTAAATTCAAAAGAGTTTTTTCATTATATAGCAAGTAAGAGGGAAAATGACTATGGGAGAATGGCTTTAACTCGTAGTAGGAAGGTAACTGAACCAAAAGAAATAGTTGAGTTGGTGAGTGATCATTTTGCAAAGGTGTATCATCAAGGTAGTGATTTTACAGTTGTTAATGTTACAGAGATGCATATCAACACTGAGGTAGATAAAATACACTGAGGTAAGGTAAAATAAGGTAAAATGTAGATATAGGTAGCTAAAGTGTAGGTAAAATGGTATAAGATAAAATACAACAGTGGATGGATAGGGATACGATACTCTATAGGGAACAGCATGACACTGTAAAAGGTAGGTCCTGTCTTAATAACTTATTCACATTTTATAATAACGTGACAGCAGAATTGGATAAAGGTAATGGCTATACCAGAATACCACATGGAAAACTAATACAAAAACTGGAGAGGATGGGAATGGATATGAGGTAGTAGCATGGATAGAGGAAGATGGCTGACAGATACCATAGAGTAGTATATAATGGAGTGGAGTCTGAGAAGTATATAGTGTAGTATGGAGTGGAGTCTGAGAAGTATATAGTGTAGTATGGAGTGGAGTACCTCAGAGTTCGTAGCTAGGGCCACTACTCTTTAATTTGTATATCAATAACATAGGAAAAGATTTAAGGGAGGGGGGGATATTCAGTTGTTTGCTGATGATGCAAAACTGGGAAGAGCAATAGTTTATGAAGGTGATATAAATATACAGTATGATGATTTAAATAAACTGGCATAGTGGGCAAAGGATAATGATTGTCAAATTAATATTGCAAAATGTAAGGTTATGCACTTTGGGTTGAAAAGGTTGCATATGGTGTATCATATTGATGGTATTAGTTTGCAGGCTAGGGACTTGGAGATAATAGTGGACAAAGAGTTCAAGTTCAGAGGGCATATTACAAAAGTTGGTAACATAGCTCAACAAATTACTTGATGATGAGGAAGTAATTATCCTTCTTTATAAGGTTATGATTTGCCCACATCTCGATGACTACTGCACACAGATTTGGTCAAAAAGATTCAGAAACAAGTGACCAAGATGATGACAGGTCTGTGGGAAACTCCTAATGAGGATAGGTTGAAGGTTTGTGGATTAAAAAGTTTAGTTGATAGGTGAAAAAGAGGGAACATGATAGAAACTTTTAAGGTATTAAAGGGGTTTTATAAAATTGATGCAAGTGAAAATTTTCAATACATGACAAACAGAGAACTAGGGGCCATCAGTAGAAGTTGTGTAAGAGTGTGGTTAGTAGGGATGTGCAAACTAGATTTTTTTTGCATGGAGAGTGGTGAGTGAGTGAGTGGAATGGATTGCCAGAATTGGTTGCAAGTTCCCTGATAGTGAATGGATTCAAGGAGAGGTATAATAGGATTTGTGTGTATGATGGTTGATTTGGGTCTCCAGCGATGAGTCTCTTGACTACATGGAGATGCTGTAAATAATAACAAAAAGTACAACATAGAATAGCTGTTATGAAAACAAACAAAAACAAAAAGACTTACAAATAACAAATAAAAGACATATTTAGGCAATAATGATAAGGAAAAAGAAGGAGTAGCTACACCATTCAACACTAAACATGAGCATAATCTTGAATAGTAGCAATTTCAAGTAGTGTGATGGGGGGACAGCATCAAAATAGGGAATTGGACAATGATACCTACTTGTTCTCATTGTTCCACAGAAGGTTCTACTAAAGAAGAAATGAAGAAAATTTTGAATCTTTAGAGAAGAAAACTGATATAAAGAAAAGGAGACAAAAATGTTTTGGGAAAATTTGGAAAAAAGAGCCATGCTAATAATAATGGTAAACATTTGCTGAATTTTCAGGACATGTTCTGGTCATCGGTGAACACCATGTTCCAGCATAAGGATGTGAACAAATTCAAATGAAGAGAAGACACAAGAAACATCTTCAAAGTTAGTTCAGAATATAAGAATATACTTGGGATTTGAAACAGGAAGTGATCACCATTTAGTTCTGAGCAGGATAAAACTGAACATCACATTGAAAACATACGTCTGTAAGAAAGTTTTAAAAAGAATCAAACAAAAAAAATGAAAGTTTGAAAACCAGAGCAAAACTTTGGACATGCATTGGTGGTCTCTGAAGAGAAAATTGACTTATTCAGCCAGACAGGCATGTGGTGAAGTTGTCTACAAGGAGAGAAAAATAAGAACACCATGGTGGACCACAATAAGTAAAAAGAGACAGTTATGGAAAAAGAAGAAAGCATATCGAAATCTCTTAGCAAGTAAGCTATTCTGAGAAATACAGAGAAAATGTAAAAAGCAAAGAAGCATGTAAAAGTCATGGGAAAGCAATGGTAAGAATACAGAAGATGAAAATCAGAAAGGTGACAAAAATATTATGGAGCCAATCGAAAAAAAATTAGAAATAAAAGAAAGAATACTGTAAATGGAACCACAGATGATTCCATTTGGTGGAAATTAAATGAATTTTAACAGAACAGTAGTAAAAGATATACAACAGGAGGTGGAGTTATCTACTGTAATCTGTGAAAAGTTAAAACTGGAGTCCTGTTTCCTTTTCACAATATCAATATACGGACTTCGATGAGAGCTCAGAGCCACTAGGTTAAATAAGGAGAGGTGAACCAGTCCAGGGCGAAAATGCAGCAGATAGAAGCTGTACAGTAGTGGAATGAATAGGCATCAAGGAACAGCCATTCCTCAATGTACCAGAAAAGATAAGTACTATTTTGGGTAGTAACTGGCAATAGTGATTGCGTTTTAGCAGAATATTGTTTATTTTTGATAGTTTAATGTAACTGTGTGATTGCTAAGCTTTGTGGATTTGTTACTAACTCGTTTTTACAGAATTTTAAATCCTGAATGAAGCAAATGACAGTGCGAATGAGAACTGCAAAAAGCAAATGCTATGAATAATGTAGACCTTTCTAAGGATAGTTTGATGTCATGAATGTAATGGTGAAATGCGACTTTGTAGAGAGACTGAACAGGAGACAACAGAAGGTATGGATTTGTAAAAAGTGCAATATTTCATTGATGCAGAATGAAGGAATGAAAGTAGCATAAATGTGGGTGCAAAAAACTGCGAATAACAGAACGAAAGCAAGTAAGACTGAGGAAGTGAAGAACATATGAATGAAGAAACAGAAGTAAGTGATATAAAAGCAAAAGAACATAGGAATGTGGAAACGGAAGAAAGGAATGGCAGAACAAGAGGAAACAAGGTTATGGGGTGACAGAGAATGAAATTGCAGAATGCATGAGCTGTTCAAAATGAGAAATGAAATGAAGAACATGCTAAGTGATATTACACATTTGGTGGAAAAATGAAACAGTGCAAAAGGATAGAATGAGGGGAAAATAGAGAAAAAGAGATGACAAATGAATTGAGAATAGCAGCATATGAAAATTCCATGATTAGCAGTATTGTTAATGACAGAGTCCATACAGTCTGCTTTCCAAGAGAGAATGAGAAAGACAATTCACGCTTTGAATATACAGTATGATAAGGAAACAAGCAGGAGAGTTAGTGGTGGTTACAGGAACAAATGATTTGATGAGACATAAGGAGAATGTAAGATAAATAAGAATGTAAGGATAGATATTATCAGGAGGAGTGAAAGATAACAGCATAGTAGGCAGGGTTGTCACTATGTTGCCAAGGTATGACAATGATGAGTTGAGACGGAGAGCAAGAATCATGAATGGTATGCTGGCAGAGATTGTGAGGAGAAGGGAGTGCAGTTTGTAGAAGTGTGGTATGTATTTGGAAGAATGGATTTGTACACAAATGACATTTGAACGGCCTAGCATGAGTGAAGCGAGCAAGAAAACAGGAAATAAGACATGAAGTTAAAGATCAAGAGAGTTAAGCAGATGAGACTGAAGTGCTTGTTAATGGAAAAAGTAGCAGCGTAAGAAAAAATGAAATATCGAGTAATGCAAGAGGAACAGGGAAATGTGGAAAGTTGGGGTAGATAGGGAGAGTGGCTGTTCGCTGTAGTAGTGGATGTGTGTATGGGGATGATCAGCATAGGGATGGAATGGATCAGGATGTGAGGGATTGAGACCAAGAAGATATATGGGGTAAGTGGTAATAAAGGTGATTGGGCAAGAGTAGTTATAGGCCTAAAAGTGAACTGCTGTGTTTATTTACAAATGCCAGGAGCATCAAAAATAAGGGAGATGAAATCGTTCAGTGATCAAGTTTATTTGACTATAAATTGTTGGAATAAGTGCAGCATGGCTGAATGAGGATGATATCCTGACGGGAATAAAAATCTAAGGGTACAATGTTTTTTGCAAGGACAGTAAAGACAAGAAGGGAGGAGGAGGGAGCGCTGTTGATAGCAGGAGAATTATATCCACATAACGTAGAAGACATGCAAGATGGAAATAGTGGCAATGGTTTTGAGGCAGTGTGGTGGGATGTGGAGGTTAGCAGGAAGAAATATTTAGTTGGATGTTGCTATAAGACAGGGAATGCGAAGGTAGTGATGAAGAAGTGTATAAGCAACTTGGGTTAGTAAACAAGGGAAGGGCAATCATTATGGATGATTTTAATTATGGGAATATACATTGGAATGAAGAGACAGCATTTGGGAATAAGGAAAATGAATTTGAGTCTCTGAGTGACAACTATCTTTGGCAGTATGTAATAGAGGGCATTTGAGAATTGAGATTTATATCTGATCATTTCATCAGAAGATGTGATTGTGTGTGGGGTGTCACACTTTCTTCCATTATGAAGTGATCACCTGGGTCATGGCTAGCCATATGAAGACTTCTGTGGGGAAAAGATAATATATGTGGAATTACAAGGTTGGTGATTATAAGAAACTTAGGTGACATCTTAGAGCTATAGCATAGAATGGAGAGTTAAACAGGAAAAAAATAAATGCTGGTTGGAAAATGAGAAAAAATACTTAACTGTATCAATGTGTGAATGTATTCCAAAGGTCAAAAGCTGAATAAGGTAAGTGTCAAATGAATGAATAAAAGGAATAAGCATAAAATATGGAAGAAGAAGAAGAGATGCCATGAAGGCATCACAAGATGAACAACAGTAATAATCAGTTGCACAGAATATAAAGAGCAGGCCAGGACGGTGACTCAGTTGGTAAGGACTAAAAAAAATGCAATATGAGCAAATCAGGTCATGAAAACCCTATGGAGTTTTTTCAATATGTAGAAAGAATGATTATGGCAAGACAATATTAATGGCCAAAAATGATAGATTGGTAACTGCTGCAGAGGGCAATCGAGGTATTCAGTGAGCAATTCAGAGTGGTTCATCGTCAGTTGTGAAATCAGAAATTCAAGCGTAGAGAATGAAATGAGAGAAGACTTACTGGTGAGTGAGTGACCAAGTGGTATATGAGAAGTTAAGCTAGATGTTAATAAAGCAATAGGACTTGATGATGTATCACCACATGTCTGAAAGAAATGTTCCAGGAAGTTTGCATCAGCTTTGGCCTACCAAGTCTTGCAATAGCAAGAGTTCCAAAATAGTGAAAGGAAGATAAAATTATCTCACTTCACAAAGGTGGAGTTAGAACAATTTTAAGGCTAAGGCTACAAATTATAGACCAATTTGTATATCTGGAGTTGTAGTTAAGGTATAGGAGAGGCTGGTAAGAGTTAGGATACAAAAGTGGATTGATAACAGAACCATTCTTTGTACTTGTCATGATGAATGTATTAGACAAGGGAGATAGGATGTGCATATACAGAAGTATATTTAAATTTTGCAAAGGCTTTTGATAGCTTGCCACACTAAGTTGGTAACCAAATTGGAGTATATGGGATTGGATGATAGATTAGTGAGTTAGGTAACAGGCTCTCAAACAGGTATCAGCAAATTATGTATGGAGTGCAGTTTCCTGACAGAGGAAAGTAATTAGTGGTGCCACAGGGGTCTGTTTTGATGCTATTATTATTATTATTAATATCGATCCAGTCAAAACACTCATCACAAGAGCCCCACTCTATCCATTAACACAATACCTATCAAACATCTCCTTAAACTTATTTACTGTTGGAGCACTCACAACCATCTCTGGCAATCCATTCCACTCATTCATCACTCTCCAAGTAAAGAACCTATTTCACATACTCTTACTAACCACACTCTTAGACAAATTCCAAACGGGACCCCTTGTTTTACCCCCACTCCCCATGTATAGAAGAATTCCTTTTGTGTTAATCTTATAAAATCTCTTTAGTAACTTACAAGTTACTAAAGTCTGCAACCTGCACAACTTCAGTCTATCCTCACAGGGAGCATTCCACAGACTTGTCACAAGCTCAGTGGTCTCTGAATCTCTCCACCACCTCCCAGTCCTTTAGAAATGTGATCAAATACATGCACGTAGTCTGGCCAAATCATAGCCTTATAAAGCGGGATAATAACCTCCTTATCTTTACTTGTCAACATGTTCTTCAACATCCAAGTAATCCTTAGAGCTATTTTGCCAACTCTTGCTATATGTACTCTAAATTTCAAATATCTTCAATTTCCTGTAATTTAGAACCACCAATATGATACGAAGTATGCAACCCTTTCATTCTAAAGTGCATTACCTTATATTTTACAACATTAAATTGACAACTACTGTCCTTTGTTCACACTGCCAATTTATTTAAGTCATCCTGCAAGATATCTCTATCATCTTTTTACCCAGTTTTGCATCAAACAACTAAATATTCCCCTAAAATCTTCTGCTATGTTATTAATGTACAAACTGAAGAAGTAGTTGTCCTAGTAAAGAGCCCTGTGGCACTCCACTAGTCACCCTTGTTTGCCTTGATTCCATTCCACCATATGCCACATTCTGATGTCTATCACACACACACACGCACCCCATCCATGTCACCAATATTATATCCATTCCTATTTGCACCAACTTATGTAATAATTTTCCATGCTGTATTCTGTCAAATGCCTTTGCAAAATCCAGCAGTATCATAGTAGAGCTATTTCCTTTATCCAATTCTACTGTCACCTTCTTATAAAATGCTAATAAACTGGATGGACTACCATTTAACTTGTATGTTAATAATATTGGAAAGGATTTAACTAGAGATATTGACCAAGTTCAAAAAACTTACATGCAAGCAGAAATGAAGACAAAAATAGATAAGTAGTGCAAACTAAGGTAACTCTGATGCCAAAGATTGTATTATCATAAGCTCTCCGGTTAGTTTTCGAAACTTTAAAAGTTTATTGGAAGTTTTTCCACTTGGTTATACTATAAATTAAAGATGACAAGAAATTATATTCGTGGTTTAATCCTTTATCCAAGTGTAAGCAAACAAAGTTTGCACCTGAAGTAATTTCAGGACTGGGCAACTAGTATAAAGAAGCTAATGACTTCACATCACTTGCCTTAGTATCCCATAATGCAAAGCACATGTCCTTACAAACATGCATAATGCTATGCATTATGGGAAGGGTGACTATCCAGATCAGTTTCAACCTTTATTGCAGTCTCATCAGTGGGAACAAGACCCAGAAGTGATACCAAGCATAACACATAACGTTGCTGGTTCCAAGGGTGAAGCAAGATGCTTTTTATATTCCCCGCTATCTGATAGGGATACAATGAGGGATGAGCTATACGTTTGCCCTGAGAGGGCATTGAGATTACGAAGATTACGTATTGTTACTTGAAATTAGGATGGCTTTTGATCTTTTGTGTTTGAAAAGATCCATTTAGTCGTAGTTGGCAGCTTGTTGCACCAGTTGATTGGGGTGTGAAGATGTATTTATAAAGAACTTTGCTGCTAGAGATTGCAGGAAAGAATAGATATATGTAGACTTACCATATATATATATTTTTTTTTATCAAACCGGGACATTTTTGAGAGTTTGCTCAAAACAGAAAGTAATGCCTTCTACACTAAGTACTTATGATTCAAAAGGCTAAATAACGGAGTGGTTAACAAAAAACAACATTTCGTAGTAATAATTTTTAATTACTCTTAACTGAACATAACTTATTATTAAAAAGTTATTATTTATCACTACCATGAACTTTCTTAAAACATTCTTTGTTATTTTTAATCGCATCGAAAAATTCACTACAATTTAGTTCACTATTAAGTTTGCAGCTCAATACAGCTTTTACTGTTGATTCAGCCATTCTTCCTCTTTCTTCAGACCTCATGTTATTCATTATTGAGAATATCCTTTCAACAGGTGAAGATGTGCCTGGCAGGCTGAAAATGTATTCTATAATTTGGACAAGATTGGCCAATGAAATGCTCTTTTCTTTGAAATGACTGAACAGTTGTATCCATTTTTCTTCGCAACTTGTATTTTTCAAAATGTCATAGTTTGCCAACCAAAAAGCTTTTGCAATCACCACTTCATCAAACATTTCATCCATGTTTATTGCATTATTTGCAAGAGTTTCATTAATTTTTTCACCTGAAGCTTCAATTTCCGACCAAGTTAATTCATTGTTGTTTATCCAAGTAAAAGATTCTGCTCCACCAAAACTGTTTTCCCAAAAGCTCAATGTAAGAAAGACATGGTCATAAAATTTCATAAACTCTTGTAGTATTGTATTAATATTAATACTTCCATTATTTTCCAGTATTCAAAAAAGCTTTTTTGCTTCTTGAGGTATAAATTTATTATCACGCCTTTCCTCAAGATTTGTTTTTAATTTTCTAAGTTCAATGACAATATCTGCTGCACTCGCTTTTGTACTTTCCATAATCAAGATAGATTTGTTAAACAATTTGAGTTGCCCGTGCACAAACCACAAATACATTTCACCACAATCATTATCAAAGAACTGTTTTATCATCACCAAAGTGTTATTGAGAAATAAAATATGATTTCAGTCCCTCAAGCATTCTGTCAATAGCTGGAAGTAGTGAAAGAAAACAGGTGTTGCCATGTTGAAGAACCTTTTTATACTCTACATCTACAAATTCACAGAATGCTTTTAGTTGAGTGACTCGAACCATATAAATGTGGAAATATTTATAAATTTTGACTACTAAAGCTTCTATTTCAATAGGTAGAACATCAACTGCAGTTTGAAGACAGTTGTAAACGATGTGAGCACTGCAACCAATGCCCACAATATTTCTTCCTAGTTCCTTCTTCAATCGACTGTAAATATTGTTTTCTCCTCTCCATTTTACACCCCCCAAAATTGGTATTGCAGTTATCCCCACAAAATGCAATAATTTTTTTTGTTATATTATGAGTTTTCATAACTGACATTAAATGGTTTGCCAGTATTTCTGCAGTTTCACCGGGAACTGATTGAAAGTCGAAAAGTTTAACTTTTACTTTTAACTCCACAATCTGATGCAAAATACCGCACAACACACGGCACAGTTTTAATTTCTTTCCTGTTGGAAGAATCAATTGATATCGTCACAAAATTTGTTTTGTGACAAAATTTAAATCTTCACAAAATTGCTGAAACAACAGTGGCTCAATCACATTAACAATGACAGCTTCACATTTTGTTCTAACCAGTCTAAACTGTTTCAAAAAGCTTTGATATCAATTTAGATGAACAATCAGCAGACTTAAAGCTCAGATCGTGAATAGCAGCTATTAAAAATTCTTTGTCATTTGGATCGGCACCTTTAAAATATGACAATATCTTTGAGGAAGTTCCTGCCGCTGCTAGACTAGCCTTATGTTTCGCACATGTTGAGTGATTTTTATGTCCTGTTTACATTTCACTTTGTCAATAGGACCACAAACGTTTTTCAAAAACGGATAATCCTTTAATTCATCTGTAAACACGTGGTTTCTTTTTGGCATTTTGGGGTTAAATTAATTTAATGAAGTAAAAAAAAATCACAAACAACACGCTGAAAAGAAACACCGACCACTTGCAATCTAAACTCAACAATGACTTGCAACGCAGTGTACAGGCCAGAGTCAAAGTGGGGTATTTGTGTTGCCTAATCGCCATTTTCCGAGGCTGCATTTTTTGTACTGCGTGTATATTCTGAACGTTTAAATTTTTACCAAATAACCAGGACAAAATGACAAACTGGCCGGGACCATACCTTCAAACTGAGACAAATGGTAAGCCTAGATATAGGGGATATTTGTATCCCAATGTAGTTGAATGTCTCTGACAAACCATGGAGCGTTTAGAATCATATGTAAGCATTTGTTTTGCACTTGTTGCAATTTGAGAATATTAGTATTAGAAGTATGGAAGCATATGTAATTATGGGATGAATCATCATCTGATAGAGAAGCAGTTTGATTCTGGTGTTTAATTTGCTGTTCTTGTTAATCTTTAGATGCCTTTGCACATAAGATCATGATATAGTGGTTCAAGGTTAGTCTTCTGTTCAGCAGTACACCTAGATATTTGGCTTCTGTTTGCCAAGGAATTTTAGTATTAAATAGGAAGATGTCCCCTTTGAAGAAATCATTCTTCTGGTGAAGAGCATAGCTATGCTCTTCTGGGGGGGGGGGGGGAGATATTCGCAATCTCCATTTATCAAACCATTGTTCTAGTATTAACAGGTTTTCTTGAAGTTTTTTTAGTGACAAGGTGTGGCTGAGGGGATCTGGTTAGTATTGCTGTGTCATCTGCATAGAGAGCCATGATGGACGACACTGGGTTGTGCCGATATCTGCCATATATATTGAGAACAGAATTGCAGCCAACAAGGATCCTTGTGGAACTCCAGCCAAGATATGATGCTGGATGGATATCGTCCTGTTTATCTTGACCTGCATAAATCTATCACAAAGATATGATTTAATCAACTGCACCATCTCCAGCAGTACATAGTTAATGTACTGCTGGAGATGGTGCAGTTGATTAAACTAAGTTTGTGCAGTAAACCATAGTGCCAGATTTTATCAAAAGCTTTGACTAAGTTGAGGAATACAGCTTCAGTGTGTTGATGCCAATTATAGCCAGTGGTGATATATTCAATTAATCTGTGAATTTATTGGATAGTACTATAATGTTGGCGAAATCCAAATTGTTCTTTTGGAAGAATGTTTAACTTGTTTATTGAGGCTTGGAGTCTGGAGAGGATGACTTTTTCTGCAATTTTTCCTAAATTTGAAATCAGGCTGATGGGAAGATATTTTTGAGGTAGATGTGGATCTTTTCGTGGTTTATGTATCAGAATTATATCTGAAAATTTCCAAGGGGAAGGAAAATATTTTAATCTGAATATAGCATTGATTATATTGGTAAGATGCACAATGGCTCTACGGGGCAGCAATTTTATGACTTTATTTGTGATGCCATCAGGGCCAGGAGCTTTTTTATTCTTTAATTTCTTTATGATATCAAAAATTTTAGTTGAAGTTTTCACATGCAGGTCTACATTGCTGTTCTAGGTTCCTTGCCATGGCTTAAGCTTTGTCTACGTCCAAATGTGCAAGGCCTAGGTCAGATTGGAGGGGGAGGGGAGAGATTTACTCTTGTTTGTGAGATTCCTTAATAGTTTCCAGATCAGCAGGTGAGATAGAAGCCAGCTTATTTTCCCATAGTTGGTTTCTATGCATTTTAAAAGCCTCTCCGATTGAGTGGTTAGGTTTGTTGAGAATTATTTTGTCTTGTGGAGCATGAGTATTATGGTATCTTTTCCTTACTTTGTTTTCCTCTTTGATTAAGTTCATAATGTCTTCTGGTAAACGACTGGGCTTGAGGACATTTATAGTTGAGGTGACTGCCGTTAGAGCTGCACTGATTTGTCTAGTAAGATTTTTAACTGCTATTTCGACTTCTGCTTTGGTTTTTATATTAGGAACAGAACCAATATGTTTAGGGAGCACTTTAGATAATTTTTCCCAAGATGTGAAGAAGGGGAGGGGGAGAGAAAGTTGTTCTTGTTTTCCTAGCTGGAGTAGGATTGGATTATGATTCAACAATAATTTATTTAATGTACTTAGGCTGAATTGTTATTTAATATTCTGTAGAATGACTATCTAGAATGTCCGCAGTGCAAATAGGACTATGATGAGTTGGTTTGGTTGGGTCTACCAAAACAGAGTAGTCAGATCCTGTATAGTTGAAAAGAATGCAGCCATTTTTGTTGGTAGTTCTGCTGTTCCAAGAAGAATATTTTGAGTTCAAATCCCCAGCGATAATGATGGACTCACTAATGCCAAGGATGGCATCTAGATTGGAAAGTAGCAAAGTTTTTAATGGCAGGTTATAGGCAGCATAGATTTTAAAGTTTTCCAGCTGAGCTTGTGGAAACTTCTATGCTAGTCATCTCGATTAACTTGACTGCCTCTGTAATCAAGCCTGTCATTTCTGTGGAGCTGGTATCCTCTTAATTTGGGGTTATCTGCAGGTCTAAGATGGGATTCGTTTATTAAAATAATATCTGGGTGATATCTCTGCATGAATATTTGGAGTCCCAGGATTTTGTTCTTTAGTCCATTTGCATTCCATGCAATAATCTGTAGGGTGTCTGGGATAAGTTTATTCCTGATCATTAGTGAGCACAGTTGGATGAATTGGGTTTCGTACAAGAATCTTTTTGTAGAGTTTCCTGAAGTCCTGGAGCATGTTTGCGAGAGAAGCAGTAATGACCGCCATTAGATTTGGCTGTGATTTCGATTGATCTGTTCTTGTGTTGTCTTTTTTGGGTGGGTCACTTCAGCATATGTTTAACTTGAAGACTCATTTTCCTCGAGGCCTCAGACTGCGGCAGCTGGGCATCTGTTGTAGTATGCCGAACAATAGGAGACTGAGGAGCCAGAGTTTCTGTAGATTGCAGATAGATTGTTTGCTTGAGTCAACCCCTCATTTTTTGGGTGATGAGTGCATCCTCTGTAGTTGGCAGGGTGAGGGCCACTGTAGTTTGCACATTTAATCGGGGTGGTTTTTGGCTTGGTGGGGGCTCTCACTGCATTTGAGGCACTTGTATTCTATACAACTTCTGGGCATGACCATATTTCTGACATCTGTGGCATTGCCCAGTTGAAGCCCTTTTAATCAGAGGTTCTGGATAATCTTGGGCCCACATATTGATGTTAAGTCATACATATTTTTATATGAGTTGTGGATCTCTACCAAGACTAATGGCATCGGGCTGCTGTCAGCTCTGAGCATTCTGCTGACCTTAATAGGTGGTAGGTCTTGATAGCAGAGATCAGTAGCTATTTCTTCTGTGGCTATGTCCTCAGATACACCTTGGAGCACCACCTTCAATTTTTTTCTCTGAGCTGAGGGAGAAGGTGTGTTATTGTATAACACACCTTCTATTATATTATATACACCTTTAGTATCCATTTCTTTAGTAATTCTTTGGTAGTCCATCATGGTGGCTGGCTGGATCTTAATGGAAAAACAAAGATGTCCATCTGTGTTTTTCCCTGAGAATGATCAGGGGCACCATTTCTTTGGAGTGGGAGGAGGCAGAAATGGGACCGTCCTCGTCTGTGGCATCGTCTTTGGGGTGGCTCTGTGGTTGTCGTTTTGCACTTCTTGTGCAAGCGAACCTCTCCGGAATCTGAGGGAGCAGCAATCACCAAATTCAACTTCTCCTCCACTGGAGCAGTGTCTTTGCCTTCATCATCATTTGCCAGCAAAGAGCATAAGTTGAGAAAGCTGGGCCAGTCGCTCAAATTTTTTCAGAAGTTTTTTTTTTTTTAAAAAAAGCTGAGTGCCAGCTTTCTGTTGAGTGATCCTATAAGGATATCTGGGTTAATTTTGCTCATGACAGTTGATAGAGCGTTGGATTGATGCTGAATACTGAAAGTTTACTAACAAAGTCCTAGATCAGAGGATCTACTTGCAAGGAAAAAACAGCAGTGCCAAAAGTCTGCTAGCAAAGACCGAGAGTTTGAAAAATTTGTTGAGTAAGGACAGTGAAGCTGTGAATTTCACTAGTCCTCAGCTCGAACTTTCTACTTCCCTAGAAACCAATTATCCACCACTGGTCCTCGTTTTGGGTGGGGAATATACACAGCCATTGACCTCATGCATTTTTCGTGCAGAGGGTGAGAGAGTAGAAATTTCAGTTGGGATAAGCCCGTGCAATGTGAAAAACACAAAACGCCACTGAAAATCTAATCAAGCACAGTTATCTAGCAGAAAGAAGTGAGCACATATGCCAAACACTAAAAACCATAATCTAATCAGTAGTACCAAGGTTGAAGTAATACAGAAGTCACATACGAGTAGTAAAAAAGTTTCATACCTTATTATTAAAATATTCTGGATTAGAAATAGATGTGGGAAGTTTTTCCACTTGGTTATACTATAGATTAAAGATGCCAAGAGATTATAGTCTTGGTTTAATCCTTTATCCAAGTGTAAGCAAACAAAGTTTGCACCTGAAGTAATTTCAGGACTGGGCAACTCATATAAAGATGCTAATGACTTCACATCACTTTCTTGGCATCTTTAAATTAAAAGTTTATATATATATATATATATATTCATGTGGTTCCACAATTAGGTGATGTATCATACATGTTTTTAATCTTTCTTCATTCTGCAAATTGGCCAAAGCATAATTAAGTTTTAAATATAGTGAATTAAATTTTATACATAAATATTTTGAACAAAAAATATATACATTTATTAAAAACATTTTTATCAATTTTTAATATTTTTCTCCAAAAAATTTGGATACCAAATTTAATTCAGTATGCTTCAGCAAAATCCAAAATCCTTGTTTGGCACATCCCAACATAACGCCATACAAATAAGTAGCTGCTTGAATGAATATATACGTAGAAAGTTTTTTACCTTGGGTGTAATATACTTTAAAGATGCCAAGAACTTTTATACTTGGTTTTAATCCTTTTCTCAAGTAAGCAAAACAAAATTTTGCACGTGATATATATTCAAGTCTTGAGCTACTTGTATACAGAGGTCAATGACTTCATATCACTTGCCTTAGTATGTATCCCATATCCCATAATGCGAAGCACACTCCCTTTTAGGCATGTATAATGCAATGCACAATGGGAAGGGCAAATACCAAGATTGGTTTCGACCTTTATTGAGGTCTCTTCAGTGGGAGCCAGACCCAGGAGAGATACCAAGGTTGAAATAACACAGAAGTCATATACATCTCCTATACAAGTAGACAAAAGGTGCTTGACCTTCTTAATAAAAATCTCTGGATGAGAGAAAGATGTAGAAAGTTTTTTTACCTCAGGTGTCATATATGTTAAAGATGCCAAGAAATTTTATACCTGGTTTTAATCTTTTCCCAAGTAAGCAAAACAAAGTTTTGCATGAAATATATTCATGTCTGAGCTACTTGTATATAGAGGCCAATGAAGTCATTGAAGGTAAGTGATATGAAGTCCCTGAGGTCTCTCCCACTGAAGAGATCTCAATGAAGGTCGAAACCAGTCTGGGTAGTGATAGGTTTTTCAGGATTTTTCTTCCTGGAAACTTCAGTTCTTCATCCCACAAAAGAGGAAATCCTGCCAGAAGAATACATGCAATTAACAGCCAATACTACACTGGCCTTATAGCATTAGGTGCTTTGGCCATAATTCGAAACAACTCCCACCTGCAGTCATTTCGAACTCAAAATTTGCTTGAAAGTAGTTAAGCAATAAATAATGAAACCATCAGCTTTCCAACAGAGAAAGACTATGTATGAAACTGAACTGTTTGCTGTAATTAACACTCTCCCTTTCAACCATCAGAAAAGTGAGATACTGTAAAGAAGTTTGTAACTGCCATGTTCTTTTGTATACTTGTGTGAAGTATTAGAAAAATATTATACAAGAAAAAATATAGTACAAGGAACTAGCTGAACATGACAGTGATTATATTTTAAATTAACGGGGATGTAAAATTCCTGTGAATGTCACATTCCTGCAGTATGTATGACAGTACTTCGCTTAATTGCCTTTAAGGTAATCAACTACAAGAATATTTTCCAAATGATCAGATAATTGGTCATATAACTGTAGATATATCCAATTCTGATGTTGGATGAAAGAATGAATAAGGGAAACCTAGCCTCTTTATTTCTGCATCTTAGTAAAATATAAATAGACATGTTAATAACATCCTACAAACAAGCAAAAGTTAGATGAGAAACAATTATTTCTTGAGTCTGCCTTTGGTTTGTTTGCAGGATGTCATTCATGACGTTATTCAGGTCTGCTCTTTAACTGCTGATTTTATATTCTACTGACACTGTCCCATGTGCTGAATTAATTTTGCAAAAATTAATTCAGTGCATGGGTTTAATTTACAAATAAAATCAATTAAAATTCTTACTGAGGTAAGAAGTTGTCCAGACAGCATCATACATTTTTGATATACACTTGTTCACTCACAAAAATGGCCATAATAGTGTTTTATAAAATTTGCATAATCAAGGGTGTCCACTTGATTATGCAAATTCTGCACATTAATTTATGTAGAAATTAATCAAAATATATAAAGTGCACTATTATTTACAAAACAGTTATTACTAAGCCTACCAAGTGCCACTGTATGAAAATCCTAAAAATTTAGCATGGAATGATATTTTTCAAAACAGGGCTGTACACAGAGAGTCCAACGTTGCATTTGGTGCACATATACCAGCTCTCACAATGCTTCTGCTCAAGAGTGGTACTGGAACAGACAACAAACTCGAGCTGCATTCTTCTTCTTCTTCTCAGTAGAAGGTACAAGAGAAGGGAAATGCCTTTCTTTGAGATGCAGTGGTTGATCTCCAGGTGATGGATGTCCTTTCAACCTCCCTGTTGTTGTGGAGATATGGTACTTTTGAATTATTTCCCTGATAAGCATGAGTTGGTAGTCTGATAAGTTTGTGTTTTTTCCAAATTTTACATTATAGAGACAGTGGGAATTTAGTAAGGTCATATCCAGAGGTGGAAAAATAGTTTTTTGTACCATTTCATAGTTTTTCTCATACACTCAACAGAAGTGACCATCATATCTGTCCAGTCTACAGCACCCATGTTGACATTGTAATCCACCACACAATGTGGTTTCACAATATTCTCTCTTGTCTGTCGATCTTTTTTGTCCAACTGTGTAACATCATTTTCATGCAATGTTGTCAGCATAGAAACTTCTCTTTTGTCAAGCCACCTTATTGCAAGAATATTGTCTGTATGTTTTGCTTCTATTTGTCCCTTATTTAGTTTCTGTAAAAATTTAGACATCCCCTTTCTATTTTCCCTGACTGTACCACATGCATTGGTCTTGTTTTTATGCAACCAGTCGAAAAGTAGAGGGCTGGAATACCAGTTGTCGATCCATAGTGTGTGACCCCTATGTAAATATTTCATCATAAGTGTCTTCACAACTGCACTTGACACACCAAGGTCACACTCAGGGAAGATGTCTGTGTCCTTCCCAGTGCACACTATGAAATATGTGATGAAACCTGTTTCACAGTCACAGATAAGAAATAGTTTTATTCCGAATTGACTTCTTTTTGAAGGAATGTACCTATACACAAATTTTGAAAGGGGTAGAACATTTCACTGAAACTTTTTCTTAGACTTTCAATTACAGATTTCAACTTATATAATCTGTCTCCTTCAGGTTGATTTTCATTATCACTAAAATGCAATAATCTAAGTAACAACAAAAATCTGTCCCGGGCCATCAAATCAGAAAACTGGGGGGGGAGAGAGGATCTGTAGACCAATATTCAGAAATTAAGTTTTTTTTACCCTTGTCATTAGCAGAGTAAAAGCTAGAAAAATGTCAAGTTCTTGAGGGGTGGTGTTTTTCCACTGCTTTGGTCATGAAGATGGTGTAGATGGTGCATTATTTGTGGTGAAGATATGAAACTTGTTTGTTTCATCAGCTATTGCTGTCATTAGTTCTATGGTAAAAAATTGTCCAAAAATATCTAAAGCTGAAGAATCATCAGTGATATTACCTGCGATTATTCCTGCATTACTGCTATCAAATTCGTGTACACTTGGAGTAAATGCATCATCACACCACTTGAACAATACATCTTCGGTACACATTCGCTTACGCACGTTCGTATAGACTTTTGTCACTATCTTGCTTGCTTGTAACACTTACATCGGACAATTCTTCTCTCGACTCATTTGTTGTTAATAATTCATTAATTTGATCATCAGTAAGATAACACGGATATTTACTGGTAGATGACATATTGTGAAATCCCCGCAGTCACATGGTTTATGCATTGTGCTGCATATGATTAGTTGCACAGTTCAAATTTTTCTCTTTAAATGTCATACGAAGATAGAAACCCAAGTCAAATAAACTTCAATCGGTTGGCAATAGATGGAGGAACTTACCCATGAAGTTTGAATATCTTACGATTCTTATCCATACTAAAAAATTGTCTGAATATGGGAAGCACGCCAACCGTACATATACGGGCTCAGCAAAGCAGGCGTGTATTTCTGAACCCGTAATAATATGTTCTCAGCAATTAAAGGGTTAAAAATGACTGCATATTGCATATCTTGTATGGTATCCCAATATATGTTTTTGATCACCAGTCCACATCAGGACAAACTGGACATCTGTATCAAAGCTTTCATTTACTTCTAATAATCACAAATGCTTAATGGTTTAACCCAGCGGTTGGCAACCTTTTTGGAGTGAAGAGCCATTTTTAAAATTATATCTCTTTAAAAAAAAAAAATTAGGCAGCTGCACGCAGTAATGATCATCATTACTGCATGCGGGCTGCATGCAGTAATGATGATCATTACTGCATGCAGCCTGAGAAAAAACCTGAGAGGGCTGCATGCGGCCCTCTCAGGTTTTTTGTGCAGTCCACAGTGTTCGTTTTGTATGGCAGAATTAATATATTTTAATTAAAAATCTATTTCATGAATGTTGATTTTTACATGTGGATTAATTTGTGCAGGTTAAAAAATTAAAATATACCTAAATAATGGAAAATAAATTAATACTTTCTTATCAAAGAAAAAGAAAATATTCTTTATGGGGATCGAACTGAGTATTTGATTTACTATTTAATTGCTCATCACTGCTTTAAACTTAGAAACTACATTTAAAAATATTATAACTAAATTATTTATTCAGTTTTTTTTTTTACAGTAACACGTTATGATACTTGTAAAACACAGGGGTGGCATGTCACATGAAATTATATGATATTTTTAAATATTAAATAATAAAACAAAGATTTCCTCCTCCTTATAAAAATATATGTATAAAATCCAATAACATACCTATTTCTTTAATTTTTTTAATTTAAAATATCTTCTCAGTGCGACTTTTGCTGTTGAACTTCTTGGGATAGTTTCTCAATATGCGGCAAACAGTCGTAATTTTCATTTTTAAACATGAAGAAAGACTCATGTTGTTTAGTTGGTTTCTCAACTTACTTTTAATAAAATTCATATTAGAAAATATTTGCTCACAGAAATATGTCGATCCGAAAATTAATAGAAGTTCAAATGCGTATGTTTTTAACCAAATGTAAGTGTCCGGTAAACAATTCCATGTGTCAAATGCAATCTGATCTTGCTTTTTAAGATCTTCTATTTCAGATCATTTGTGTTGTATTGCAAGGGTAGATTTTTGTCTTTCCAACTCCTCCAGGTCAGCTTCAAGATTTCTAAATTTTGAATTCCACAAATCCTTGGTTTTCAGGTCCTCTAACTCAAGTTGAAATGCAGCCTCATCGATTCCAGCAAAAGGTGAAAAATTTAATTCGGCAGGATTAATTTCAAGTGGTCGCAATAAAAATGACATAGTTGCCTTGTTCTTTCTAAACTCCTCAAATCTCCCATTAAATTCAGATTGCATATTTACAATTTCTTTGAAAAAGATTAAATATATGGAATTATTATCAGCCTGTTCTTGTTGATATTTCTTCAACGTAAGAAAATGTAATAATGTGCCTTTCTCTAAGTCTATTCAAAGTTTTTTTATCTTAGAAACAACTTAACCTCTCCAAGGCAGGTGGCAAATCACATCAACACCGCACTCTGGAAAGCCATCTTATTCTGTTATGCAAAAGAAGATTGGAATATTCTCAATTGATTTCTTTAAGAAGTTCACAAAATTGCCAATGATGTAGTGGTGTTGCCATTATTTTGTTAACAATTTCTACAACCAAATCCATCACTACTGTTATCTCTTTTAGAAAAGTTTGTGCACAAAGTATCTCTTGATGGATTATGCAGTGAAAGGAAAACATGTCATGCAAAATGTGTTTTTTAAATAAAGAAACAAAATCTTTTTTTGTACCCTTCATGCTCGGCACCCCATCGATTGCAATAGATATTATTTTGTTAATATTATACCCTTACTTTTCAAGCAAGTGGTAACAGCAGATTCAATGTCTTCTCCATGAGTTTGTCCTGTAAGGCAGTATATCGAGTAATTCTTCCTGATGTCCATGAGAGTTTACGTATCTACAAATAAGTACAATCTGTGCAATGTCATCCACATCGCATGATTCATCACAGGCAATGGAGAATCCTGGTGTTGAATTTAGATCTGTAACCTGCTGATTTGTTATATCTTCTGCCATTTGTATAGTTATGTCCTTTACAATCTTAGCAGATAATGGCATGTCTTTTATTTTTGTAATTATTCCTGCTTTGTTTTTAAAATTGCAGAAGAGAAATTCAGACATTTTAATAAAACATTCTTTCACATATTCGCTGTCCGTAAAAGGTTTTCCTCGTTTAACAACTTCTTGAGTGGCCACAAAACTAACAATAGTTGTATTTCTTGATGCTTTTATCCATTTGGAAAATGAACATTTAGTTAGGTTTACTTTGTATTGAAGCTTTTCTACTTCCTTTTTTCTTTCATCTCCCCGTGCATATGCTTTGTCAAATGTATCGTGTTTATTTAAAAAATGTCTTTCTATATTTGATTTTTTATTGTTTGAAAGCTTTTCATGGCATATTAAACACATTAGAAATCCTACTGTATTTGCTACAAATGCACAGATTTCGGTCCATTCACTTTTAAACTACCGATTTTCTTGTTCTATCTTTCTCTTCTTTGCTACATTTTAAATACTATAAAAATATTTTTATTTTGTTAATATTTAAATTTAATGTTACAATATTCACGTTACCTAACACAATCACCAATAAATGAAAGCACTGCAACATCCACTACAAAACCTTTACTTATTTAACAAATTGAGCAGATTTACAGACCACACCTGCACTATATGCGAAGACAATGGGTGCATCCAGACAGGCAAGCGCTACCGTAGCGCTACATGTGCTAGCCTAGTGCGACGTATTTGGTTTAATAAATTAAAACAACATAAAATATAAGTTTAATTATTTAATTAAAACTCATGATTTTGTATTGCGAGTGTTATGTTTCTCATCATATTCATAAAATAATTAACACAGTCCATTGTAGTAATTCTTACTACCACATCATGAATCAAATCAGGAAGATTATTTCTTTTCATTCCCGAAGACAAAACCTCTCTCACATAAGATGTCATCTTCGAAAAAATGTTTTCTACGGGATTAAGCATGTACAAATATGGTGAAAGTAATTTTAATTGGCATGAATCATGAATGCCATTGATTTGTCAAAAAACAAATATTTGACAAATCAATGGGTTTATGAATTCTTGCATTATCCATAATAATCCAAGACGAATGTAAAGAAGGATTATTGCATATGATTTCAAAGAGTTCAAACATGAAAGTATTAAATTTTTCTGCATCGCATGTACTATTTTCAATTGGAAAATATCCTCAACTCAATTTAAAATGTCCTTGATTAAATGTAAAATGTCCTTAATTTAATGCAAATGCTATATTTAGCGTTTTTAGTTTCTAATTTAATAAATTAGATTCATTTTGCATTATTCAAAAATAGATTGTTTAATAACATAAAGAGCTGCAATTATTCATTCAAAGAGCTGTATGCGGCTCTGGAGCTGCAGGTTGCCGACTGCTGGCTTAACCTATGAAAATTTCATAACATTCTGGAACCTATTGGGTTGGCAAATAAGTTCATTCAGTTTATGCGTTAGTACAAGTTTAGGCCGCTTCAGCTGTCGCTATTGTTCCACTACCATGCAACACTATTGCGCAGTTGAAAGGCGACATTTCACATAACCTTTCGATGAATTTTCATTCGGCCTACTTCAGTTGCTTGTATGTAACATATTTTTAGAAGTGGAAGGAAATAACATACATTACCAGCATATTTTGCTTTTTTTATTTCGAAAAAGGCAAACAAGCTGCGGAGGCCCATATATGGGGATGGTGCCTTAACAGAACGTGTATGCCAAATTCCGTTCTGGAGATTTCGTCGTCAGTGATCTGCCTCATGCCGGTTGCCTGACCGAGGTTGATTCGAGTGTTGTGAAGGATATAATCGACAAAAATTCGTCACAAACAGTGTGGGAGATTGCTGCAGTACTGAACATATCCCATATAAACATTAAAAACCATTTGTACAAGCTGGGATATGTTTCAAAACTCAATGCTTGGGTGCCGCATGAATTGACTGCTTGCATATCCATCTGTGGTTCGCTGCAACGTCGCCAAGAAAACGACCCATTTTTGAAGCGAATGATTACGGAAGTTGAAAAATAGGTCATGTATGATAACTTGGTACATAAAAGATCATGGGGACACAAGAACGAATTGCCGCAAACAACCTCGAAAGCGGGATTGCACCGAAAGAAGATCATCCTCTCTGTGTGGTGGGATTATAAAGGTGTTGTCCCCTATGAGGTGTTACCGTCAGGCAGAATGATTGATTCAACTGTCTATTGCTCACAGTTAACACGACTGGCCCATACAATTAGCACAAAACGTCCTGCATTGGCAAATTGGAAAAGAGCTGTCTTTCACCACGACAATGCCAGATCCCACACATCGTTAACAATCTGAGTAAAACTTTACGTCTTGGCTGGGATGTTTTGCCGCATCCTCCATATTCACTGGACCTAGCACCTTCCGATTACCACTTATTCCGATCGTTGTAGAATTCTCTGAACGGGAAAACCTTCGCTAATGAGGAGGCTGTGAAAAGACACCTGGATCAGTTTTTTGCCAGTAAACCTCAGGAGTTTTAGGAACATGGCATAATGAAGTTGGTGGACAGATGGCAAGAGGTCATTGATAAAGAGGGTCAATATATAACTGACTAGCATGGATTATATATATTAAATAAAATGTTTCATTCCACTCTGAAAAACTGAACGAACTTATTTGCCAACCTAATACTTAAGTATCCCTTTCAGAAAGAGACTAAATATTATTCTAAGATAAATCAATTACTGTTGAAGTTATAATACAATAAATATTGCAAAATAACTGAAGCAATGTATTCCTAATTTTTGTATCTTTTGTATTTATAAATATAAAATATACTCACCTTATTTGATCCTCCCATCCTTTCAGTTTCTGTTTCTATTTCTTTTCTTACTTCATTAAAGTCAATGTAAACCTTGTTTTTTGTATGTAAAAAGTTTGCCCACTCTTCCAAATGCATTGTACCTGTTTGAAAAATATTTTAGTGACAAATTCATTTGTGAATCTTTTTAATATTAAAAGATTCACAAAACAGAATTTATGAAAGTATTATTTCTTTTTAAGCATTATTTAATTTTAACAAGCTGTCTAACAGTATTAAAGTTTGTTTCATACTTTAACATTTTCTCTAGAAAATTATTATTGCTATTATCATCACTATAAGAGGCATTTAAGGAAATAAAGACTTACTGAGGGAGATCATACATCATCCACACTAGAGATCATACCTTCTGTTCACTCATTCACACTAGAGGCACTCACTGCTTCAAAAGGCAAACTGTTCCACTCACTTGTTGCTCTCTGGGAAAAAAAAAATCTCATTCTCACCCTTTTCTTAACAACATGCACACTCAACTTCTCCTTGTCCTCTCCTCTCCATCCATAAAAAATTTCATCAACCAATATTATTATCATCTCACCTCCATGGAGTCAAAGGACTCATTGTGAGAGGTCTATACTCTCTCATTCTAAAAGATCATCGAATCCATTCACAGCTTCTGCACTCACCACACTTTCAGACAATGCATTCCACTTACCAATCACTCTCCACACAAAGAACCCGATTCTCACTCCCCTGCTCACATCTTCCTTATACAGCTTCCATGGATGTCCTCTAGTTTCTTCCTTGCCTCCTTCTATACCATGAAATATTTTCTCACCATTAATCTAGTAGAAATCCCTCACCAACTTATATGTCTCAATCATATCCTCTCTTCTTCTTCTATTCACAAGGCACTGTAAGTTGCATTCCATCAAAGCTGACATAACTTAGCAAACCTCCTCTGGACCTACTCCAATATATCCTCATACCCCCCCCCCCTCCCCAAAAACTAGGTGACCAAATCTAACCACAGTAGTCCATATGTGGCCTGATCAAAGCATCATACAGAGGAACAATAACCTATTTTTTTTTTTTTTTTGCATTTCCATGTGCTCCTCATAATTTCCATAATCCATTGGGATGTTCTTACAATATTGGCAACATGACTGCTAAACTACAAGTCTATGTCCACCGTCACTCCCAAATCGCTCATCTCCTCCACCTCCTCAGAAATTTCTCCATTAACTGTGTACTCTGCATCCCAACCTTAATTACCAAATTTCAACACGCTGAACTTTGCAGCATGAAACTAATAGCTCCAATCATTTGCCCTTCCCAACTTTGCATCAGCAAACATCTGTACATCTCCAGCTAAGCAGTCACAATGTCAAAATGCACAAGTTAAACCACAATAGTCCCAAAACAGATTTCTGTGGCACTCCACCTTCCTCTTTTAGGATACCATTCCTCCATATACAACCAGCTGATACCTGTCCAACAACCAATCAGCATCCAACTACTAGTTTGTTATCAAACCCCATCTATTTCAGTTTAGCTACTAGCTTGTCATGCAATAGTTTATCAAGGCCTTTGAAAAATTGAAGTACACCACTGTATATGCATCTCCTTTATCGAGCGAGTTTGTCACCTTGTTGTAACACGTAAACAGATTGCTGAAACATGACTTTCCCCAACAAACCAATGACAACCATCAAAAAGAATATTACTATTATCAATCCACTTCTGAATACTAGTTCTCACCAACTTCTCTAATACCTTAACAACTCCAGACACATAGATTGGCCTATAATCTTTGTAGCCCTCACTTCTCTCCACTCTCTCCCCTTTATGAAGTAGAACTTTTCCCCACCTTCCATTACTTTGGGAATCGCCCTGTTGCAAGACTTATGTAAAATAGTTGTGCCAAAGGTGCCATTAATTCCACAGAGCATTCCCTCAACACATGTGGTAATATATTGTAAAATCACATTGCCTTATTAATATCAAGTTACTTAATACTTCATATACTTCCTGCTCATTCACAATCAATCCCTCTTCCACCATACTCTCTACACTCCAGCTTCTCTTGATGTTGCCATCCTCAAAACTGATCATTCAATAATTCAACTCTATCCTCCGCATTGGTTACCAATCTGTCAATTACCAATATGCTTTCTTCGACTATCATCTGAGTTAATTGATGGTTGCCACTGGCAAGGTTTTTCCTCCCCGTTAACTCAGGTTTTCAGTTCTGCAGCTCAAAAAATTTGATTACAGAATTCACAATATTTCAGGCATAATATATACCTGTTAGGTATGGTAGTAGTACTTGTCTTCTGTAATCTTACAAGCATTATACCTGTCTAGTTGGCTGAAATTCTCACAACATATAAACACCCTATAATGTCTTTTATTCCCAAAGGGAGTTGCGCAAGACAAGAGGGAGTTCTTTTTTTGTCACAAATGCTTTGAAGGCGAATCCATTCTGATAATAGGATAATCAATCTGTTTCATGAGATGAGTGTTCATTATTACATGTTTTTTATGAACATTCTAGTTTTTAAAGTGGTAACTATTTTGCTTGCATAACAGTTGGAAAAATTTATGTAAACAGCATGTGATTTCGCGTGTTGGTGACAAAATCGTACATTCCTTTCTGCCAAGAAAAGTCAATTCAATATGAATTGACTCTTCTTGGCACTCTGCCAACTACGGTTCTCTCAACTGTGGTCAAACTATATTTTTGGGCCCATAAACTCAATCAATGCAACAATTTCTTCTCTCTTATTTCTGATACTCCTGGAATTTGTAAATAAACACAGCTATTCATTTCTTGGTCTATATAGCCATCCTTCTGAAAGTATTATAGGATACAAGGCTTTCAGAAGGGGATGACATGACAGAGGGACATCTATCACATCATTATCTTTTCTCCTATCTACAATGTCTGCAGTCCATATACTCTCAATCTGACCTAATAATCTGCATTCCATAATCTTGATATAATCTTTGTTACTCTTCTTTGCTCCCTTTCCAAAGCTTCTTCATCCCCTTGCAGAACCCAGGAAACTAAATCTGCACACGATAGTTCAGGTGCAGTTATATCAAGGAAGGCCTTGTAAAAAGCCAAAATGACTTCCTTATCCTTATATATTAATGTTCATTTCAACATCAGAATTATTCTTTGAGTTATGCAATTTTTGCACTGCGACCTTTGAATTTCAAATTCCTATCCGCTATTACTCCAATATTCCCAACCTTACCAGTTTCAACATAATCCCACCAGTATATTCTATCAGATCTCATTCTGGCAAAGTGGATAACTTTACATTTATTAACACTGAAAAGAAAGCCACTATGATTTGCCTACAGTTCAAACCTTTCTAATTCCAGCACTTCAAAATCTTTCTTTGTATTTTTTTTAAAAGACTACTTCCCATAGTACATAAGATATCTAACTGCTCATCGCTGAGTTTAACAACTTTCATTGTTTCATCAAAATGTAATATTAATTATTAATGTACAGGAATTGTTTATCAAGGTAAGCTTTTTTTTTGGGGGGGGGGGTGTTAAAAATGAATTGTGATCCATCACTAACACAGATTACAAAGTAACATTCTAATTTTATTAAAAAGGAAAAGAACAAAATCAAAAAGCAAATAAAATATACTTCACTAAGAATAACAATGCACTATTTCAAAGATACAGATCATTATTCAGTGTTATTAATTAACACTCTCCAATATCCAAAATAATTTTTCTTTAAAATACATAAAACATTTACATATATTATTCTTACCATTTTCAGCTGATCTATGTGTATTGTCATCTTTAGAAACATAAACTAACTGTAAGATAAGAGGCCGTCTTGTAACAATCCCAGCTCCACGAGGTAGAAAATCTCTTCCAACCAAACTTTCCAGTACAGAACTTTTTCCTGAACTCTAAATGCAAATAAAATCCATATATGGTTTACTTAAAGTAACACTATAATGCCATTAATTTCATTATACAGTCAGAATTTTTTTTATTATTGAAATTTATTAAGATTAATGGAGTGATACAAATGATAACATATTACAACAATGATGCTTGTTCACAGAAATACAAGCGATACCAAAATATAGAAAAAAATATCACATATATATTTTTTCTTTTATTAAACCAAATGGAAGTTTTTCCCACTTGGTTATACTATAAATTAAAGATACCGAGATATTATATACTTGATTTAATCCTTTAACCAAATGTAAGCAAGTCCGCACCTGAAGTATTTTCAGGAATAGGGCAACTTGTATATAGAGGCTAATGACTTCACATCATTTGTCTTAGTATCCCATAATGCAAAGCACATATCCTCATAGCATTAAACATGCAGACATGTTTAATGCTATGCATTATGGGAAGGGTCACTACCCAGACTAGTTTCGACCTTTATTGAGGTCTCATCAGTGGGAGCCAGACCCAGAGGTGATACTAAGGTTGTAATGCAGAAATCATATTTTCATATATGAGTGGCCAAAATGTATCGCACCTTATTATTAAAATACTCTAGATTAGAGATAGTTGTTGGAAGTGAAGGGTTCCTTATGAGACAGTATGACAAGTGGTGTGAAGTCATTAGCCTCTATATATGAGTTGCCCTAGTCCTAAAAATACTTCAGGCATAAACTTTGTTTGCTTACACTTGGATAAAGGATTAAACCAAGAATATAATATCTTAGTATCTTTACTTTATAATATTACATATATAATTAATATAATATAACTACTCGAAATATAATATCACCACTTGAACAGTAATACAGAGACTGATATGTTAAAGAAAAGACTTATGATAATAAACAGGAAAAGGAAATATAAGGAACTATACAATGTGTAACCAAATTTTAAATTAATATAAAAATTAAATTTAGGCAATACAGTCACTAAACTTAAATGATTGTATTCTATCAGGGCTCACGTAACATGGTATATAGTTAGTCATAATTAGACATAATATATAAGTTACAATGATCTCTTATAATATACATTTAAAATAAAATGTTGAAAGTTTATTTTTCACTTGGTTAGACTATAATAAATTTAGTTTAATCCTTTATCCAAGTGAGAGCAAACAAAGTTTGCGCCTGAAAATATCTTCAGGACTGGGGTAAGGTAGTACAACACCGGGCAACTCGTAGCAAAGGTGGACCAAGTGAAAAATAAACTTTCAACATTTTTCTCTAAATCCAGAGTAATTTAATAAAAATATGGCACACTGTTTGGCAACTCCTATAGGTAAAGATGACCTCGCCATTGCTTCTGCCTGGTATCTCCACTTCTGGGTCTGGCTCCCACTGAAGAGACCTCAATAAAGGTCAAAACTAGTCTGGGTAGTGGTCCTTTCCTTAATGCATAACATTATACATATCCGCAAGGAGATGTGTTTTGCATTATGGGAGATACTGAGATAGGAGTGATGTTAGCTTGGTCCACCTTTGCTACGAGTTGCCCAGTGTTGTACTACCTTACCCCAGTCCTGAAGATATTTTCAGGTGCAAACTTTGTTTGCTCACACTTGGATAAAGGATTAAACTAAATTTATTATATTTAAAATAAAAGTCAACATACTTAATCCCATAAGATAGATTCTCAATCTTTATCTGAAAGCATATTTTGAGGTTACTCACATTATTTCATTTTGCAGTTTATTGTAACTGCTTGTTGCTAAGCATTCAAAGGATTTATAAAAAATTTCTTTGTTTGATTTAGGAACTATAAGCAAGTTGCAGCCACAGCATAAACCAGTCTACATTATATACAGAAAAATTACAATGTTATTCTTTACATATAATATTATTATTATTTATAGCAGTTGACTCCACAGAGTCAAAATAGTCATCGCAGAAGACCCACTCTATCCATTAGCACAATGCCTATCATACATCTTATTAAACCTATTTGCTGTTGGGGCACTCACAACCACCTCTGGCAACCCATTCCACTCATCATAACTCTCCAAGTAAAGAACCTCATCTGCCCACTTTATTAATCACACTCTTACACAATTAATGTGTGAACCTTGTTTGTATGTCTGACAATGATTGTGAGACATACAAAAATATTTTGGGAAAGTTTATTTTTCACTTGGTTAGAGTATAATAAATTTAGTTTAATCCTTTATCCAAGTGTGAGCAAACCAGTCCTGAAGATACTTTCAGGTGCAAACTTTGTTTGCTCACACTTGGATAAAGGATTAAACTAAATTTATTATATTTTGGGAAAATTTGGAGAAAAGAGCAAAGCTAATAATATTGGCAGATACCTGTTGGATTTCTGCTCAGGACATGGACTGGTTATTATTAACACAGTGTTCCAACATAAAAATGTCCACAAATTCACATGGAGAGAAGAGGCAAGGAATAAGAAAAGTCTCATTGACTACGTTATTGTTGATGGTGATGTTTTCTTCCTGGTGCAGGACACCAAAGTGTACAGAGGATTTGAAATTGGAAGTGAACACTAATTAGATCTTGAGCAGAATAAAATTGAATTTCATATTGAAAAGAAGAACATATAAGAAAGTTTTAAAGCGAATAAAAGTTGAGCAGCTCTCAGATATTAACTGTAGACTAAAATACACAAATATTATTCAAGAAAATATGAAAGAGTTTGAGAACAGGAACAAAACATTGGAGATTCAGTGATAAGCCCTGAAGAAAGCACTGATTGACTCAGCCAGAGAGGCATTTGGTGAGGTTATCTGCAAGGATAGAAAAATCAGAACTCCATGGTGGACATAGGAAGTTAAACAGGCAGTGAAGGAAAAGAAGAAAGCATATCAAAAGTTCCTGGCAAATAAGTCAACTTGTGTTCTTAGAGCATGCCTGTTGAGTGTTTTTTTTTACCACTGTGCTGATCTGTAATTTGAGATCACATTCTCAAATTGTAGATCAGCACAGATCATGAGATCTAAATAAATTCAGTACAAATCTGCAAGATTCCCTGACTAAACTGAATAACTGTTCTAATAGATATGGCATGAAGGTCAGCAATAACAAAACAAAGGCAATGAAAATAGGCAGAAGCACTGAAATTATCAACTGCATTGTGAATGGAGAACCTATAGAAGAAATAAAACATTTCAGCTACTGAGGCATAATTTTTAGTGATAATGGTAAATTAAATATGGAAATAGATAAGAATCAACAAACCCGGTATGGTAGGAAGTCAAATGAATAAATTTATATGAAACAAGAGAGAAATTAGTGAAAACACTAAATTAGCTGTATACGAGACAGCATCCAAATCAATTTTAACTTATGGATTGAGAGCTGGGTTAGAAATAGAACAGTTGACCAAAGACTACAGACCACAGATATGGGAGTCCTGAGAAAGATTAGGGGTATTAACAGATGGCATCAGTGGCATTATCATATCAAAAACAAGGATATTAGGAAAGAACTTGACATTGTTAGCATTCAGGAATGTGTTAGCGAAGCTAATCACTTAAACAGAATGGGAGAGGAAAGATTAGCAAAATAAATGTTTTCTGCCAGGTTGGCAGAAAAAAAGACCCAGAGGAAGACCAAGATGAAGGTGGATTGATACAGTAAAAAGTGTCTTAGAAGACAGAAATATAAGATCTAATAATGTTGGAGTCTTGACAGGTAACAGATTGATTTGGAAGAAAATTGTAGATAGGAAATTAGTAATGAGGTAAGTTTTTCATGTAGTACTATCATTTGGTTGAAGTGTGAATATTCGGCCAAAAGCATAATTAATTAAATTATATAATAAATATTTTGAAAAAAAAAAATGTACGTTGAATAAAAAAATTTTTTTATCAATTTTTAAAAAGTGTACCCCCCCCCTCAAAAAGTGCACTGAATTTAATTCAGTATGCTTCGGTCAAATTTCAAACTTAATATTCATTATTTTGGGCAAATCTCACTTTGACGCATCCCTATTAGGAAGGAACTTAACATTGCTAACAATCAGCTGATCAACTGGTGACCATATCTCAGGTGATATGGTCACCAGATCAGAATGGGAAAGGAAAAGTTAGCAAAAGAAGTTTTTTTTTCTCCCCAGGACACCAGGATAAAGACTTATCCTGGTGTCCTGGAACCAAGAGATCCAGATGGATTAATATCGTAAGAAATGTCTCAGAAGACCTAAATATATGATCTGATTATAGAGTCCTGACATACTCATTTGGAGGAAAATCGCTAGGAAATGAGTAATAGTGCAAACTTTTCATGGTACTGTCAGAGTATTGTGTATAATCCCTGAAAGTACATATTGGAGATATGAACTATTGATGGTTCATATTGATGATATGAACCGTCTCTACATACAAGAGCTTAGTTCAAAGAATATATATATCAAGTGCAAACTTTTGTTGGTTCATGCATCGGTCAAGGACAAGAATGAATATATAATTTCTTGTTTCTTATCATTTACTTTCTGACTATTAAGAAAGAACTGACTACAAGTTGTTTATTTGCTGCTATAGGCTTGTGGGAAAAAAGTGCAGAGAGGATGTTGATACATACATTGACAGGCTAACATACTGAGTGCAGGCCAAGTAATTATTTATTATGAAATTATCAGTATCAATCTTAAAATTTATTCTAATAATCTCTATTTGGCCTGAACCCAGTTTGTTCTTTTCCTAGTTTCACTTCCACAGTTTTTCTTAGCCTCTTTTCCAGTATGCTTGCATCTGTCCTGCTTAGAACACTCAGTGCAGAAATTCTTCTAAGTTGTACATTCAGTTTTATTCCCCATTTATTAGCTATCAAGACATAGATATGACATCAAACCATCTTCCTGAGAATGGAATTTATTTAAATACTAAATGATAATTTCTGAAACAATATATGATGACGACTCGGGGTTTGAGAAGTACTGGGTTTGGTGACCATGTTTGAAGATATATGCATAGCCAGGGTAGCCACTTTACTTCTAGTTGAGGAGATTCATTGTGAAGTCTTGACTTGGGGGTGGGAGTTACTAAACATGTGAGTTTTCATGTCCACGTGAATGGAGAAGTAGTGAAGAGATGTTTGAAGAAAGAAAGCATTATGAGAGACTGCATACATACTCTAGGTTAGTCGTAAGAGGTGTGAGTGAGAGAGAGAGACCAAACATTGAACTTCTTTGGAGCCAGTTCAGGCTTCCAGTAATCTCATGCTGAATGACAAAATTCATCTACCACTTAAAAGTGATTCACAAACATCTGCATCCTCAGTGGGATTCAAACTCACAATATGTTAGTTGGAAAGCCTGAATGAGGTAAATGGAGAGTATCATCATTAAGCAGGAGATGCAATATAAAAAAAAATCATGGGGGAAATATAAAGAGAAAGTTGATCAGCAAGCTCATAAAGCACAGGTTAAAAGAGTGACGAGGATAGTAAAGAATGCAAAATCAGATTATCAAGAAAAATTAGCCAAGCTGAAGGAAATTCCAAGAATTCTTTTGCTTTATGGTAAATAAAAGAAAGAATGATTATGAGAGTGAACTTTAATGAATGCTGATGGTAGGTGACAGAAGCAGAAAGAATAGCCTCAATTACCGAGATCATTTTACAGACGTCACCCTATTATAAAAAGTTAATAGATTACTAAGGCATGACTTTCTGTTCACAAGCATGACCTAATTGAAATATAATGTACTATACATGACAAGAAATTATATTTTTGTCTTCATCCAAATTCATTCTTATTTAACCAAATCATTAGCAAACAGAAGTTTGCATTGAGAAATATCCTCATGACTAGGCTACTTGTATATAGTTGGCAGTTGCCTTCATATCAAGCTGACCTGCATCTCATAAGACAATATCTCAGAGAATTCTTTTTATTAAGATGACAGGGTTATTAAATCTGGGAAAAAGTAATGACAGTTGTTATGGGAATATTAGAAATGTATAGTTATTCTATACACAAATGCAGGAGAAATACCAAGAATAAAGGGAATGAATTTGTAGCATTGATAGATAGGTCTGCACAAAGGTTATTAGTATCAGCAAAACTTGCTTTAAAGAGAATAAGGAAATGACAGGTATAATAAATAAGAAATAATAATAATGCCAGAAGTTAAAGGATATATAGCATATTTCAGAAGGATGGGGAGCATAAATGATAGTGTTACTTATAACAATTGATGAGGTGTGTCCTCTCAGGGTATTGAGTCAGTAAGGATGGCTTCAGATGGTGTGCAGTAGAGGTGGGCAAGACATATTTAGTAGAGAAATAAGTAGGAAACAAATGCCTATTAGGGGGAATTTTAACAATATAAATTGTATAGAAGAATCAGGAGACAGTAGTAAAGGGGCTGGATTTCTGGAATTCTTGATGGTCAAAAATCTTAAGCAGCATGTGGTAGAGAAAAGATAAGAATCAATTTGATTTGATTATGCAATCAAAGAATATGACTAGTCACACTTGTCCCCAAGTTGGGGGACAGTGACATTCTTTCTCCAGCTCAAGAAAGAATAGGCATGCAGATATTTTACAGAGAATAGTGGGAGATCAGGGGAGAACCCGAGGTCATCCCTGGAAACCGTATAAAGAGGGTGTGAATAGGGGAGTGAGAGGCAGGTTTTTTTTTGTGCGGAGTTGTGAATGATTGGAATGCCTTGCCTGAGAATGTGGTGTCTGCAAAGAGTTTGAATGTGTTTAAAACATGGTATGATGAGCTATGTGTGTGATAAAAGGACCTTCCAGATGAGTCTTTGATTTCATGAGGTCTTGGGGTGGTAATAATCATCATCATCATCATACGTATCAAGGATTTAGGCCTAGCAAGGCCTGTTCCTGCCTTAGAAGTCATCGTTGAATCGTTTAAGAGGACGTCCTGGTTTTCTTTTTCCTAATGGCTTGTACTTTAAGGCTTGTTTTGGTAATCTTTCTGTTTTCATTCTTTGAACGTGTTCCATCCATTTATGTTTATATTTTTCAATTTTTTCTATTACTGGTTCTTGGTTTAATTCTTTCATAATTTCTTCATTTCTTTTGTGATCAAATAGGGTATACTTTACAGTGTTTCTCATAAACTTCATCTCTGCTGTTGTTAATCTTTGTTTGTCTTTTTGTTTTATTGTCCAGATTTTGCTTCCATACATTAAGACTGATAGGGCTAATGTATTGTATACTTTTAGCCTGGTTTGTTTTTGAACTAGGTTTGGTTTAAATATAGAGTTAATTACACCTGTTATTTTTAAATATTTTGCAATTTTTACATTTATATCTTTTTCATTTTCATATGTGATCATACATCCTAGGTAGTTAAATGAATTCACCTGTTCTAAGATCTTGTTATCTATTATTATTTTAGTTCTTGCTGATCTTGTCCTTTAAAGGCCATAGTTTTTGATTTTTCCGTTGATATTATCATACCATAATCTTTGGATATCTCATTTAGATTTAAAATAGCTTTCTGTAAGTTATCTTCAGAATTTGTAATTATTATTTGGTCATCTGCAAAGAGGAGAGTGTTTAAGTTAACTGTAGATGAAAGTTTAATTCCTTGATGTAAATTTTTACTCCATTTTATTATTATTTCATTTAAATAGATATTAAAAAGAGTTGCTGAGAGGGGACATCCCTGTCGGCCCCCTTGGTTTATCTCTCTTGTATATCATAGCTCGTGATTTAATCTTATTTGTATTTGATTATTTTCATATATACTTGTGATAGCTTTTAGGATATTATTTGGTATTTTGTCTTTCTTTTAATATGTTAAATAATATGTTTCTTTTAACTTTGTCAAATGCTTTTTCAAAGTCAATAAATGCAATATGTGTTTCTAAATTATATTCTCTTCTTTTCTCTATTATTAATTTTAGGCAAAAGGCTGGGTCTATACATGATCATCCTTTTCTAAATCCATTCTGTAGCTCTAGAATAAAGTTTTCAGAATATTTCATTAGTTTGTTATTTAAGATTCTGCTATATATTTTGTAACAGGAATTTAGTACACTGATACCTCTATAGTTTTTAGGGTCATCTCTATTACCTTTCTTAAAGATAGGAATCACAATTGCTTTTTTCCATTCTATTGGGGGGATACCAGTTGAGTAAATTTTATTTAAAAATAATAAGAGTCTTTCTTTGAATCTTGTTCCTGCATATTTATATAGTTCTGAACCTAGCTGATCTTCTCCAGGTGATTTTCCGGTGGTAATAATAATAATATATCAAACATGAGGAAAGAAACTCATGTGGCATTATAAGGTAAATGGCTATAATAGACTTTGAAATCAGCACAGTGGATGGAAAAATTTGAAGAGGGAGATAGAGAGAGAGATCAGTACTACATGGAAGCTAGTTATTATTATTTAAATAGCTACTCCATGGAGTCAAAAAGACTCATTGCTGAAGACCTGCACTATCCATTAACACAATACCTATCATACATCTCCTTAAACTTATTTACTGTTGGGCACTCACAACCACCTCTGAAAACCCATTCCACTCATTCACCACTTTTCAAGTAAATCACCCTTACTAACCAAACTCTTAAATTAAACATACCAAGAAATTATATATACCTGATTTAATCCTTTATCCAAGTGTAAGCATACAAAGTTTGCATCTGAAGTAATTTCAAGCTGGGTAATTTCGTGGCAAAGGTGGTATGACTTCACATCACTTGCCTTAGTGTCCCATAATGCAAAGCACATATCCTTGCAGAAATGAATAATGCTATGCATTATGAGAAGGGTCACTACCCAGACCGGTTTTGACCTTTATTGAGGTCTTGTCAGTGGGGGCCAGACCCAGAGGTGATATAACATTGAAGTAATGCAGAAGTCATATTTTCATTTATGAGCAGCCAAAAGGTGTCACACTGTATTATTAAAATACTCTGGATTAAAGATACCTGTTGGAAGTTTTTCCACTTGGTTATACTATAAATTAAGCGACCAATTATATACATGGTTTAATCCTTTATCCAAGTGTAAGTAAACAAAGTTTGCACCTGAAATATAATCAGGACTGAGAACAAACTCTTACACAATTTCCAAGTGTAAGAGTTTGTTCTCACATGACCCCTTGTTTTCTACATACTCCTGATGAATTGAAAAATTCCTTTTGTGTCAATCTTATAATAACTTATTAAATTTCTATCATATCTCCTCTCCTCCACCTGTCAGCTAAACTCTGCAACCCACACACACACACACATTTTCAATCTATCCTCATAGAGAACATTTCACAGGCCTGTCACCAACTTGGTTACTCGTCTCTGAATCCTCTCCACCACCTCCCAATCCCCAAGCAATGCAAGTGACCAAATCTGTGCACAGTAGTCAACATGTGGCCGAATCATAGCCTTAAAGAAGGATAATAACCTCCCTATCTATACTTGTTAATGTGTTCAACATCAAAGTAATCCTCTGAGCTATTTTGCCACCTCTTGCTATGTCTTCTGAATTTCAAATCTGCATCCTCCATCACTCCTCTCCCAGATCCCTAGCCTCATCAATTTCCTGTAATCTACTACTATGAATATGAACAAAGTATGTAATCCTTTCATCCCAAAGTGCATTATAACATTAAATTGACAAAACCATTGTCCTTTGCCCATGCTGCCAGTTTATTTAAATCATCCGACAAGATATCTATATTAACTTTATCAACTATTGCCCTCCTCAGTTTTGCATCATCAGCAAACAAGTGAATATTCCACCCTCAAATCTTCCATTATATCATAAATATACAAATTAAAGAGTAGTGGCCCTAGTTTAGAGCCTTGAGGCTTTGTATCTCTGCCTTGATTCCACTCCAAACACCACCCTCTGATGCGGCCCCTATCCATGCCATCAACCACATATCCATTCCTATTTTCCTATTTGCTCTAACTTTTGTAATAATTTTCCATGCATTATTCTGTCAAATGCCTTTGTAAAATCCAGCAAAGCATACTGTAGCCATTTCCTTTAACCAATTCTGATTGGTTAAATTGAATACTGAATGTCAGTAAAGCTGTGGGACTTTACAGAGAATTTTACAGAGAATGTGCTAGGGAACTGACAGTGCCTGGAGGTGGGGGCGTAGCTCAGTGGTAGAGCGTTCGTTTCGCATGTGAAAAGTCTCGAGTTCGAGCCTTGACTCCTCCAGTTTAATTGCTTTTGGGAGCCTCCGTAGCTCAGTTGATATGGACGAAGCCCTCTGGTTGGAAAGACCTCGGTTCGACTCTCGTCCAAGACGTGAGGAACCTTTATCTAGTCTCTTTCCTCGAAAGGTGAGTTAACCGGTCTCATGCACATATAGTTTTTGGTGTGAGGTAGAGGTGGGCAAAACAGGATATTTAGTGGGGTGTTGCTACAGACCCAGGAGTACAGAGGGTGGGGACCAGGAAATGTTTAGACAGTTGAGTTTGGCAAGTGCAAGAAGAATGATTGTTATGGGAGATTTTAACTACAGTAGTATAAACTGGGGAGAGGAAGATGCATGTAGCAATAAGGGAATGGAATTTCTAGAATTCTTGAGGGACAAATGTCTTAGGAAACATGTAATAGAGGGAACAAGAGGTTCAAGAGTTTTGGATTTGGTTATAGCATCAGAAGAGTTGATAATAACCGAGATGACATCTCTCCCACCAGTTGGAGAGAGTGACCATATGGTTTTGACTTGGAAAATGAATAGACATGCAGGAGTATCAAAGAAATGGGAATGTATGTGGAATTATAAGGTAGGTGATTATAATAGTCTAAGACGTCAACTTGGGGAAGTTTCATGGAGGGAGGAATTGGAAGGCCGGGATATCATTAGTGCATGGGAAATTATGAAAGAATACTTGTTAGCAGCAATGGTAAGTTGTATACCATGAGTGAACAAGAGGACACAATTTGGAGTAAAGTGGATGACAAACAATATTAAACAGGAATTGCATGCGAAAAAGAGGCTGTGAAAGAGATATAAGGAGACAGGTGAAGAGAAAATGCATGAAGAGTATAAGACACAGGCCAGAAGAGTGACTAGTATGGTAAGAAAGACGAAGCTGCAATATGAGAGGAGATTAGCCTTAAGATCTAAAGAGAATCCTAGGGAATTTTTTAGATATATGGCCAGTAGGAGGCGAAATGACTGTGGGATAAAAATGGGAATAGAGTGACTGATGCAGATGACATAGTAGAATTGTTCAATGAACACTTTATTGGAGTATTTCATCCTAGAGGAGTCAGTTTTAATGCTAGAGGGATAGGACTGGTACGAGGTCTGGAGGTACAGGAGGAGAGTGTGTTTCAGATACTGAGTACTCTGGATGTCAGTAAAGCTGTGGGACTGGATGGTATTTCACCACGAGTTTTGAGAGAATGTGCTAGGGAACTGATAGTGCCTTTGAACCTGGCTTTTCAATGAAAGTCTGGCTGCGGGAAAGGTGCCCGTGGAATGGAAGGAAGGTAAGATAGTGCCATTGCATAAGGGCAGTAGCAGACTGGAAGTGTCTAATTATAGACCAGTTTGTGTATCATCAGTAGTTAGTAAGATCTTGGAGAAAGTAGTGAAGAACCATATACAGCATTGGGCAGATGAGGGTAATGTTATCTGTGAGAGTCAACATGGATTTATGAAGGGGCACTCTTGTTTTAGCAATATGCTAGCCTTTTATGATAAAGTTACAAGAGCATTAGATGAGGGAAAGGCATATACTGCCATTTTCTTAGACTTAGCGAAGGCATTTGACAGGGTGCCACATGATAAGCTAATATTTAAGTTGCAGCACATGGGTCTGGATGTCAAATTGGTCAACTGGATTGGCTGTCCGATAGGTATCAGAGAGTTGTGTATGGTGGAGCAGTTTCAAGGAAGCAGAGGATTACAAGTGGGGTCCCACAGGGCTCAGTACTGAGACCTATACTGTTTAACCTTTATATCAATGACATTGTCCGTGGATTGCAAGGGAATATTCGGTTGTTTGTGGATGATGGGAAGCTGGGAAGGGTTATTAGTAATAGTGTAGATGCAGCAGCCCTGCAAGAGGATTTGAATAAGCTAGATAGATGGGCAAATGAATGGGGGAGTGTCAGTTTAATGCAGCAAAATGTAAGGTCTTGAGGTTTGGGACGCTGCATACTCTATGGGAGGAGTTAAACTGAGGAAGTAGGAGAGACAAGAGATCTGGGTTTGATGATTGATAGAAACTTGAAATTTAGGGGACATATTGCAAAGGTGGTGAAGGTAACACAGAGGATTGCTGCAATAATGAGAAGGGCACTGACCTGCAGAGATAAAACAGTTATCATTCTGTTGTATGAGACCCTGATCAGACCACACTTCGACTATTGTTCTCAGATTTGGTCCCCAGGATTTGAAGGGGATAAATTAACTGTGGAAAGGGTACAAAGGCAGATAACAAAGATAGTTTCAGGACTGTGCAATGATAGTTATGAGGATCGGCTGAGGGAATGTGGACTGCAGAGTTTGGTGGATTGAAGGAGGAGGAGTGATATGATTGAGAATTTTAAACTGTTGAGAGGTGGTTACAGGGTTGACACTGGGGAGTTCTTTCGCTTGGTTGAACAGCAGGAAAGAGTAATGACAAGAGGCCATCCCTGGAAGTTAAGAAAGGAAACTGTGAGCAAGAGGGTGAGGAGTGGTTTCTTTGCATGGAGGATGGTTGAACCATGAAATGCATTGCCTGATGGAGTGGTGAGAGCGAGAACGGTCAATGAGTTCAAGGAATGGTATGATAGACTTTGTGTTTCTTAGGAAGGACCTCCCACAATGAGTCTTTTGACTTCATGGAGGCCTGAATAATAATAATAATTCTACTGTCACCTTATTATGAAATGTTAATAAATTATTGAGGTTGGACCTCCATGCTGCCCTCTGTAGAGTTTCATGTTCCTATTCACCCATTCCTGAATTTTACTTTCTAACCACCTTTTCCGATATTTTAACTGCCACTCCAGAGATACTAACTGGTTGGAGCCATCTTTATGTAATGGAACTATCTTACCCTCTTTGCTCTTGGAACTTTGCCAGAGCCAAGACTTAGATTAAACAACTTTGTCAGAGGCACTGTCAGTTCACTTGCACCTTTTCATAGCACACAAGCTAACATACCATCACAGCCCACTGCTGCATTCATATTGATATTTTTCTATCTACTGAGTACATCCAGATCACTTACCTCAATTCTCACATCATAACTGCAAATTCACCATCGGATAATATATCATTGTGAAGTGATCACTTAGTAACTGAACTATTTCTTCTGCTTCTGTCACTTTCCTCTCATCAACAGTGACTAAAGTTTTGTTTCCATAATCATTCTTTATATTCCTTGCAACATAGCAAAAAAACTTTTGAATTTACTTTGGCCTGCTTAGCTAATTTTCTCTCAAAATCTAATTTAGTCTTCCTCATCATAATTGTAACACTTCTTGCTTGTGCATTATATTGCTCATGAGAATGCTGATCACCTGTTTGTTTATGTTCTTCCCACAATGCTTTTTTTTTTTTTTTTTTTTTTTTTTGAGCATCTGCTTTATATTGGTTGTGATAAAAGGACCTCCCAGATGAGTCTTTGACTCCATGAGGTCTTGTTTAATAATAATAATAATATTGTTACTTATCCACTTAATCCCTGGGTGGTGGTAACTGGATGACTAATGCCAATGACATGTGGAGCTGTTTAATTCCAGGTGAAGCACATTTTATTCCTGGAGGGAGAAGGATGAAAAGTGAATGAAGAGTGAGCATTCTAGATGTTATTAAAGCAGTGGGAGTAGATGAGATTTTATCAGTGTTTTAGGAGAATGTGTTAAGAAACTGACCTGGTTGTTAGTAAAAGTTTTCAAGTGGATGAGTTCTTAAGGAGTAGAAGGAGAATAAGATAATGTCATTGCTTTGGTCATTTTGCAGCTAAGTAGATATTAATAGGATGCACCACAAGAGAGTGAGAAGAATGAATACTTGGATAAAATTTCCATTTGGTTTTCTTCATTCTTTATAGACTTGTGACAGTCTGCTTCCTGTCACAAGTCTATAAAGAATGAAGAAAACCAAATCATGTTATTATTACATTATGTTTTACAGTGAGGAATGGCCAAGGGAGAAAAAATAAGTTGCATAGTAGAAAAACAGTAGAAAAAAGTATCTTTCTAAAAGGCAAGCAGTGTTTATATGTATTTCAATATACTATTAGAATAGATTTTGGTTCCATACTCTATTGCAAATGTTGGTTTCTGTCTTTAAATATAATTCATTTGTCATGGTGGTAGAAGCATCATAGCTAGGCTTTTAGTACCACTGGCAAATTCATAGCTAAGCATATTTTACAATATGACAATTTTGATAATTGAGTAAAATACCCTGCCGCTGATGCCCTTGGCAACTGCAACAATGATAATGTGTTCTTATGCCACTCGGTGGTAGAATGGAGGTACAGATAACAAATGATAGCCCGGTTTGTATTTCTTCTATAGTTGTTAAGATTTTGGAAGGAAAAAAAAAACTAGTAAGAAGAAATAAAATACCAACTGGTATATTATTTCTTTCTTTCCCAGTATACAGAACTGGGTACCTTAATCTGCCTAGTAACATTATTTATGAAGAACAGCATGGATTTGTCAAGGGATGTTCTTGTTTTTTTTTAGCAATATGGTTGTCTTTTTATAATAAATAAGTGCAGCTGATAAAGGAAATGCATATACTGTTATTTATCTGGATTCTGCAAAAGCATTTGATTGGATGCCACATAAGTTAATACTTAAGTTGCAACACACAGGTTTAGATATTGGGATAGCTAAGTGGATTGGTAATTGGCTTTCTGATAGATATCCCAGAGTTATGTATGGGGAAGCAGTATCAAGGAGCGAAGATTACAAGTGAGAGTTCCACAGGATTCAGTACTGGGAATGCTACTGTTAAACCTTCATTTTGAGCTAGGAAGAACTGAAAATGAAAGGGGGGAAGAATACCAAATTAGGCAATCTCTGACATAATATTGTAATGGATATAAGCTTCTAAAAATGTAGATTCTGAAGTGGAAAACATCATGGAAGAAGTAGTCAGGAAAGTTGAGATGGTAATACTGTCATATACGTAGGCTGTTCAATAAGTTATAAGACTATATTTATACAGAAAATAGATTACCTTTAATCGTCATCATTTACATGGTCTTTTTTGAAGTAACTGCCGTGAGATGCAATGCATTTGTCCCAACGTTGCGTCCACTTCTTAAACACATGTGAAAGTGCGTTTTTTGAGAGTTCTTTCAAAACCGCCTCCGCAGCTTTTACACGTGCTTTGTTGCTTTCAAAATGGTGGCCTCTTAGTGGTTTCTTGAGCTGAGGAAGCAGCCAGAAATCGCATGGTGTGAGATCAGGACTGTATGGAGGGTGTGGTAGGATACCTATGTTGTTCTTCTGCAAAACGTCTACTACACAACCAGCAATATGTGGCCTTGCATTATCGTGGTGCAATAAGAAGCCATTCTTCAGCAATGGACGCTTCCTTTTGACGTGCTGTACCGCTGTCTGTAAAACATCTGCATAGTATGAGCCGTTTACAGTATTCCCGGGTTCTACAGCGCGTTGGTAAACAATGCCTTCGTAATCAAAAAACATTATGGTCATAACTTTACCAGCCAATTTTTGCCTTCCTTCCTTAAAAGTTTTATGCCAACGAAAAACACTTGCCCTCGACATTGCTTCATCGTGGAAAGCTTCGCGTATCATGTTAAAAGTGTCCGATGCCAATTTTTGCAACGCACACAAAATTTAATCGCATAACACTGTTCCAAGGACGCTTCCATTTCGACAACTGTTCGCGGCTCGTAGGTGTGCCGAAACAAGCTTGTGTTTAGTCACATGACACTCTGGCACATCAGCCCATAGATGCCATCTATCAACCTCTTTTGTTAATACTGACAGCAACATTTCTTTATTCCACAGAAATTAATATTGTGATGAGTGGTTTCGCAACAGTAAAATTAGTCTTATTACTTATTGAACAGCCCTCGTATATTCAAATTAAGTGGATATTGAATCCAACATTATTTCAAAGCCGAATAGAGAAACTACAAGAGCTTCGTGCCGAATATAGAAAATACAAAAGTTTCAGCAGATCCAAGCGTAAGCAAACCTTTCATGACAGGGGCAACTCGTAGTAAAGGTGGAACAAGCTCTGATCACTATCCTTAGTATTTCCCATAATGTAAAACACATCTTCTAGCAGACATGTGTGATGTTATACATTATGAGGGGTGGGGGAATCACTATCCAGGCCAGTTTTGACCTTTTTTGAGGTCTCATCAGTGGGAGCCAGACCCAGATGTATGTAAATACTCAGGTTGTAGTGATGCAGAGCTTTTCCACCAAAACTTTTATAGTTTCTATATTCAGCACGAAACTCTTGTAGTTTCTCTATTTGGCTTTGAAATAATGTTGGATTCAATATCCACTTAATTTGAATAATTGTGCATTGCCGAAGTGAAGCCTTTTGGCTCTCTTATTTCAGTAATTCTGGGTGCCTTTTGTGATGTGACACCTTTTTTGGCGACTCGTATGTAAAGTATAAGCTCTACATCACTACAACCTGAGTATTTACATACATCTGGGTCTGGCTCCCACTGACAAGACCTCAAAAAAGGTCGAAACTGGTCTTGGTAGTGACCCCCCCCCCCCTAAAATGTATAACATCACACGTCTGCTAGGAAATGCGTTTTACATTATGGGAAATACTAAGGATAGTGATCAGATCTTGCTCCACCTTTACTAGGAGTTGTCCCTGTCATGAAAGGTTTGCTTATGCTTGGATCCACCGAAACCTTTATAGTTTCTATATTCGGTACGAAACTCTTGTAGTTTCTCTATTCGGCTTTGAAATAATGTTGGATTCAATATCCACTAAATTTGAATAATTGTGCATCACCGAAGTGAAGCTTTTGGCTCTCTTATTTCAGCTGTCATATATAATTAATAGATTTTAAAATCCTCTTTTTATAGAAGCGATTTCAAACCTATGTCCGCTCTAAGCAAGTTATACAAAAATGAGCAACTTGGAGTCAAACCACTACTGTGAAAAGAGGAATTTCTTAGGCCTTTTTTCAGAAAAGGCAGACAATCTGTTCTTAGAGGTTATGGGATGTTCCCCCCCCCCCAAGGTTTTTCTTACAACAAAGAAGAAACTAACCTGGAAATACAATTTCAATGCCATCTTGTGGTTTAAAGTGTCTAATAAAGCAAGTCATACAGCAACCCCTAAAAAATTGAACCAAAATTTTTCAATGCATTAAGTGTCTCTATAGCACAATTGGATGAACAACAGGATATTGTGCCCTTTGACTGGAAAAGATCTCAAGTTTAATTTTAGTCATGATGAGAACTCTTTATAATGGCTTTTTCAACTGAAGGTAAGTTAGTTGATCTCATACAGATATAGAAGAGGTTTTTTAACTCATGAGAAATTGGGTGGTTCATTGTGGATATAGCAAATCAACTAGAGCACATATGCAATTCAGAGACAAAAAATACCTGTTCAGCAATAGATGCTCTGTGTGTGTGTGTGTGTGTGTAGACAGCGGAGATAGTGAGTTCTATGGAGTGCCATCTCACAATGAGTCGGAGGTGACAGATGATAATAAATTACTAACCCAAAAATCTACTTTACAATGGAACTGGAAGCTAACAACTGTCTGCCCTTACTGGATACATTAATCACACATCTTCCAGATGGTCCCTTATCATTCTCAGTTTATAGAAAACCCACACAAACAGGGAGATATTTACACAAACAATTACACCATCATCCAACAGTATGGTATCCTAAAAACGATAACCCACAGGGCAAGAGCAATTTGTTCCAATGACAATGCTCTTACTGCTGAATTCGCTCACTTACACCACGCCTTCTTAGCCAATGGCTATATTCCCCATAAGATAAGACAAAATACTAAATGCTCCCCAGAAATACCCCTTCCCCCCCCCCCCACTGTTCATCATGGAGAACACTATAGCAAAACAGTGACCATCCCACACATTAAAGGCACATTGGTAAAGATATCTAGAGTGCTCAATAAACATCAACTACACACCGTATTTAGACCATATGTCAAATTTACTACTCTCATCCATTCACCCCAAAACAGCATCTCTACCTTATCACATCCAGGAGTCCATGAGGTTACCTGTTCATGTGATCAAGCTTACTACGGTCAAACAGGAAGAACTATGGACATCTGCCTCAGTAAACACAGAAAATACATCCGGCACTATTGCTATGGCAAGTCACGTCTAGCAGCCCATGCTTTAGATACTGCTGCACACAGGATCAACTGAAAGAAAACTATTAAAGTACTGCACAGAAGCTTTTACAAGTCAGAGAGAAAGAGAGAGATTGTTCTTAGAATCAACAGAAGCCTTGAAACATACTCTGAACCTCAACAAGTATGGCTGTATAAATTTGCCTAAGATTTGGGAGACAGTCATCTTAAAACATAACTAATATCTGTTATCTCTCGCGTTTTTTTTTTTTTTTTTTAACATAGATGGTGCCTAATTAGGACTTGAGTCTTTGTGTTGCAGCTACAATTGTTCTAACTAGTCCCATTGTTACATCAGATTGTTGTTGTTGTCTCGCACACTGTGACAAACTGTTTTTTGTGCTCTGAATGAAGATGCTGGTTAGAATACCAGTGAAATATCAGCACAATAAGTCATATTAATTATTTACTTATCAGCCTGTGTTCTAATACATATTGTCAAGATTAATCAACAGGCTCAGTCTATATTTGGGATAAACCCATTCTTCAAGTTTCATTGGGCCTTGCGTTATTTCAATACTAATGGGATAAATGCAAGTAGTTTAATCTTTTCAAATCCAAGTTCAAATAAAGCTCACTGGAACAATCTTTGACAGTAGCATATTATCATACTGCAAAACAGTGCATTCAAAATTATTGCAGTATGGTAGATAAGCACTGCTAAAACACTCACTACACACAAGGCCCAAAAAACTGAGTTAAGCAAATTGCTATTATTCATGACACCTCCAAGGAGTCCGAAGACTCGTCACAGGAGGACACCTACTATACAAACTGTCTCCACCACTACACCAAACCTCTACTACCAATCATCTCCATCAATGCCATCTACCACCCACCACCACAACTAGTATTTTTTGTCTGTAAATTGTGTGTGTTCTGAAGGGCCGATTTCTCTGTGGAATGAAAAATCCCGAGTTTCCGGGAGAAAAACCCTGCTACCTCCATATGAGATTGGCTAACTCGCCTTCGATTTCCAGAAAAATCATTTCTGGAAATCACAGATATGATGCTTAGGTCACAATATTGTGATCACAGTTCTGTGTTCAACAAATAAGATCTAATTTTGAGTAAATCTTACATACACATGATGGTTTTTATTATTATTATTTTGGTAACCTCTATGGATTCAATAGACTCATCGTGGGAGGCCCACTCAACCAGCAAAATGTCTATCATAATGAACTTTGAAATTATTTACACTCCCTGCATTCACAATGCACTCTGGCAATGCATTCCACTCACTAACAACTCTCCACATAAAAAATCTACTCCTCATACCCTTCTTCATCACATCTTTATATAACTTTCAGGGATGATCTCTCATGTGCTTCCCATCTTAACAGTCACTCTTTTTATAATTCCTTCTGTATTAATCTGATAAAATCCCTTAACTAACTTGAATGTCTCTATCATATCTCTTCTTTTCCTCCTATCCACCAACCTCTGTAATCCACATTCTCTCAAATGCTATTCATAACTTCATTTCATAATAAATAAATAATAATATATAATAATAAATAAAAATATAAAATAAAAAATCCCTTATAGCAAACTATCCGCTATAACAAATTATTCATATGGTTTCTACAGGTTTGTTGTTGTGAGAGTCAACTATAGAATATTGATTAACATTTTATCTTTTCTAATACATACCTTTCTTTCAATAACAAATGCATAACAATGAATACAAATAATCATTAAATAAATATTAAATTCTCACCAACAGAAAACATAGTACTTAAAATAATATAAATAAAGCCCTGCTTACTGTAGTATCCAGAGTGTTTGAAAAAGTTGGATACTACAGTAAGCAGGGGGAAGGGCCACTACCCAGACTGGTTTTGACCTTTATTGAGGTCTCATCAGTGGAAGGCAGACCCAAACGTGGAGATACTAAAGCAGAAGCAATAGGAGATGTCATATTTACCTATACAAGTTGCCAACAGGTCACCTTATTATTGAATTACACTGGATTTAGAGAAAGATGTTGGAAGTTTATTTTGCACCTGGTTAGGCTATTTTATTGGTTACTTGGTTAGCCTCCCACTGACGAGACCTCAATAAAGGTCAAAACCGGTCTGGGTAATGGCCCTTCTCTTAATGCATAGCAGTATACATGTCTGCAAGGAGATGTGCTTTGCATTATGGGAGATACGGAGACAAGGAGTGATGAGAGCTTGATCTACGTTTGCTCGGAGTTGCACCACCTTACTTACCTCAGTCCTGAAGATATTTTCAGGTGCAAACTTTGCCTACACTTGGATAAAAGATTAAACTAAATTTATTATAGTCTAACCAAGTGCAAAATAAACTTCTAACATGTAGTAAGCTCGAGCACACAAACAGCGCACTTCATAGACTCCTCGATTTGATAAAGGAGAGATTCTGCCCTTGGGTGAACAGATGAGAGTTGTTAATTTCACATATGGTTTAAATACGGTGCATAGTTGATATTTATTAAGCACTCTAGATATCTTTTCAGATGTGCCTTTAGACATTTAGCCAAGCTACTAAGAATTCTCACAAACAACTCTCCCTCTTTTGTTAAAAATTCTACCCAACTAAAAAGTATTTTAGAAAACCATACCTTAAAAAGTTCAAGCATAATGATGAGTTTTGAAATCACTTCACTATTCACAAATATTCCATTAATTGAAACCCTTGATTTACTAAAGTCACAATTTCCCCCTGATGAATTTCAACTATTTAAATTTACAGTACAGGCAGGTTATTTTACATGAAAAGGGAAAATATACAAACAAGTAGATGGGATAGCAACGGGATCCCACCTTCACCAACTTCTACATTGAACACTTGAAAAGCTAGCTATCAATACAGCCATGCTTAAACCAAGTCTTTGGCTATGTTATGCTGGTGATGTGCTTGCTATTTGGTCACATGGCCCAGACACATTGGATAAATTCTCAGCACATTTAAATAGCCAACACACAAAATCCACTTTGCAGTGGAACTGGAACTAATAACTGTCTGCCCTTCCTGAATACACTAATCACACGTCTTCCAGATGGTTCCCTATCATTCATGGTTTATAGAAAAACCCACACATACAGGGAGATATTTACACAAACAATCACATCATCACCCATCTCAACAATATGGCATCCTAAAAACACTAATCCACAGAGCTAGAGCAATTTATTCCAATGACATTGCTCTCACTGCTGAACTCACAGACTTATGTCACACCTTCTTGACAATGGCTATAATCCCATAAAATAGACAAAATACCAAAAGCTCCCGAGAAACCCCTCCCCCAACTGTCTATCACAGAAGACTACAACAAAACTGTCACCATCCCATACATTAAAGGCACATCTGAAAAGATATAACATGAACTACGTAACATATTTAAACCATATGGGAAATTAGCAGCTCTCATCTGTTCACCCAAGGACAGAATCTCCCCTTTATCGCATCCAGGAGCCTATGAAGTGCCCTGTTCTTGTGTTGGAAGTTTATTTTTCACTTGGTTGGACTATAATAAATTTAGTTTAATCCTTTATCCAAGTGTATGCAAACAAAGTTTGCACCTGAAACTATCTTCAGGACAGAGGTAAGGTGGTACATCCCTTGGCAACTTGTAGCAAAGGTAGTTCAAGCTCTCATCACTCCTTGTCTCAGTATCTCCCATAATGCAAAGCACATCTCCTTGCAGACACATATACTGCTATGCATTACGGTAAGGGTCACTACCCAGACCAGTTTTGACCTTTATTGAGGTCTCGTCAGTTGGAGGCAGACCCAGAGTGGTGATACTAGGGCAGAAGCAATGGAGAGGTCATATTTACCTATATGAGTTGCCAACTGGTGTACCACTTCATTATTAAATTACTCTGGATTTAGAGAACGATATTGGAAGTTTATTTTGCACTTGGTTAGACTATAATAAATTTAGATTAATCCTTTATCCAAGTGCAAACAAACAAAGTTGGGGCCTAAAAATATCTTCAGGACAGAGGTAAGGTGGTACATCCCTTGGCAACTCGTAGCAAAGGTGGTTCAAGTTCTCATCACTCCTTGTCTCAGTATCTCCCATAATGCAAAGCTTGTTTGCAAGTTTGCTTACACTTGGATAAAGGATTAAACTAAATTTATTATACTGTTCTTGTGATGAAGCTTACTATGGACAGACAGGAAGAACTGTGGACATCCGCCTCAGTGAACATAAAAAATACATCTAGCACTATTGCTATGGCAAGTCGGGTCTAGCAGACCATGTTTTAGATGCCCCTACACACAGGATCAATTGGAAAGAAACAAAAGTGCTGCACAGAAGCTTTTATAAGTCAGAGAGGTTGTTCCTAGAATCAAAAGAAGCCTTGAAACATACTCCAAACCTCAACAAGTATGGCTGTATAAATTTGCTAAAGATTTGGGAAATAAGACAGTCATCTTAAGACCAAATTAATACCAGCTTTCTCTCTGTTTTTTTTCCCCCAACATAGATGGTGCCTAATTAGGACTTTAGTCTTTGTGTTGTATGTTACAAGTGTTCAAACTAATCCCATACCAGATTGTGGTTGTTATGCATACTGGGACAAACTGTTTAAAATTAATCAACAGGAAGAAGAGAATGCTGTGGAGTCAGGAAAGTGACTCAGTTGGTAAGAACAGCAAAACTGCAGTATAAGCAGAAATTAGCAAATCCAGCCGAGAAAAAAACCCTAGAGGGTCTTCAGATATAGTGTCTCCACAGAACAATAGAACATTGGATTTCTAATGGAAAAGACCTGGGTTCGATTCTCATCATGATGAGGGAATTCTTATATGGACTTTTTCAAAAGAAGGAGAGTTAGCTGATCTCACACAGAAGTAGCAGGGTTTTTTTCCTCCTAGAAACTAAGGTTTTACATCCTATATACACACAAATCAGCCTTCAAAACATATGCAATTTACAGGCAAAAAATAATGTTGTTGTTGGTGATCATCATCATCATCAGTTGCATCAGTTTTGGGACTGGTAGCTCAGCAGCAATTTCCTCCATTCCGCTCTGTCATTGGCTTTCTTCTTAACCTCCTGGTACCTCCTCAAACCCATGCTGTCTTTGACTTGGTCAAGAAAGCTTTTCCTTGGTCTGCCTCTTCTTCTTTTCCTGTCTATTTTGCCTTCAGTTATTCTTTTCACAAGTCCATCATGTTTGAAGTATATGTCCAAACCACCTATCCCTTCTAATTTTGATAGATTTAATTAGAGTTCTTGTTTCGTTTATCTCTCTCAGGACTTGTTCATTTGATTTTTTTTCTGTCCATTTTATTTTGTTCATGCAGCGCCAGCACCACATTTCAAAAGCCTCCAATCTTCTTACATCTTCTCTGCCTAGAATCCAGGTTTCGCATCCATACAGTGCAATGCTCCATATCAATGTCTTTACTAATTTTTTTTTCAATTGTTGGTTGAGGTTTCCTGTTAAAATGCATTTCATCTTAGAGAATTGGGCTTTTGCATTGTTTGTTCTTGATCTTATGTCTTCTCTTGTTCTGCCATCTTCTGTTATTAGGCTTCCTAAATAATTAAAGTTTTTCACTTGTTTTATTTGTTTCCCGCTGATGTCTATATGCTCTACATTGATAGGGATTTTGTCTGTAACAATGATTTTAGTCTTATCTGTGTTGATTTTCATTTTATATTTTTCAAGGTTATTATTTAGTAATTCAAGCATTGTTTTTAACGTTCTTCTGTTTTCTGCTACAAGGGCTATGTCATCAGCAAATCTCATACACATGATTTGCTCACAATTTATCTTTATGCCACTATTTATTTTATCTTTAGTTTCCTGAATGGCCTTTTCAATATATAAATTAAATAAAAGTGGTGAAAGCATACATCCTTGTCTTACTGCACTCCTTATATTTATTATTTTCTTCTTATCATTGATTTTAATCCATCCATTTTGATTTTTGTAAATTTGATAAATTATTTGATAAATTTGATAAATTATAATGGTAAGTTGTATACCACGAGTGAAGAAGAGGGCGCAATTTGGAGTAAAGTGGATGACAAACAATATTAAACAGGAATTGCATGCGAAAAAGAGGCTATGGAAGAGATATAAGGAGACAGGTGAAGAGATGCATGAGGAATATAAGACACAGGCCAGAAGAGTGACTCGTGTGGTAAGGAAAGCGAAACTGGAATATGAGAGGAGATTGGCCCTAAGATCCAAAGAAAATCCTAGGGAATTTTTTAGCTATGTGGCCAGTAGGAGGAGAAATGACTGTGGAAGAATGATATTGTGGGATAAAAATGGGAATAGAGTGACTGATGCAGAGGACATAGTGGAATTGTTCAATGAACACTTTATTGGAGTATTTCATCCTAGAGGAGTCAGTTTTAATGCTAGAGGGATAGGACTGGTACGAGGTCTGGAGGTACAGGAGGAGAGTGTGTTTCAGATACTGAGTACTCTGGATGTCAGTAAAGCTGTGGGACTGGATGGTATTTCGCCACGAGTTTTGAGAGAATGTGCTAGGGAATTGACAGTACCTTTAACGTGGCTTTTCAATGAAAGTCTGGCTTTGGCAAAGGTGCCCAGGGAATGGAAGGAAGGTAAGATAGTGCCATTGCATAAGGGTGGTAACAGACTGGAAGTGTCTAATTATAGGCCAGTCTGTGTGTCATCAGTAGTTGTTAAGATCTTGGAGAAAGTAGTGAGGGACCGTGTACAGCATTGGGCAGATGAGGGTAATGTTATCTGTGAGAATCAACATGGATTTGTGAAAGGACGCTCTTGTTTTAGCAATATGCTAGCCTTTTATAATAAAGTTACAAGAGCATTAGATGAGGGAAAGGCATATACTGCAATTTTCTTAGACTTGGCGAAGGCATTTGACAGGGTGCCACATGATAAGCTGATATTTAAGTTGCAGCACATGGGTCTGGATGTCAGAATGGTCAACTGGATTCAGGATTGGCTGTCTGATAAGTATCAGAGAGTTGTGTATGGTGGAGCAGTTTCCAGGAGGCAGAGGGTTACAAGTGGGGTCCCACAGGGCTCAGTACTAGGACCTATATTGTTTAACCTTTATATCAATGACATAGCCAGTGGATTGCAGGGGGATATTCAGTTGTTTGCAGATGATGCGAAGCTTGGAAGGATTATTAGTAATAGTGCAGATGTGGTAGCCCTGCAAGAGGATTTAAATAAGCTAGATAGATGGGCAAATGAATGGGGGTATCAGTTTAATGCAGCAAAATGTAAGGTCTTGAGGTTTGGGAAACATCGATGGGATGCTGCATACTCTATGGGAGGAGTTATACTGGAGGAAGTAGGGGAGACAAGTGATCTGGGGTTGATGATTGATAGAAACCTGAAGTTTAGGGGAATATTGCAAAGGTGGTGAAGGTAACACAGAGGATTGCTGCTATTATGAGAAGGACACTGACCTGCAGAGATAAGAGGGTTATCATTCCGTTGTATAAGTCTCTGATCAGACCACACTTGGACTATTGTTCTCAGATTTGGTCCCCAGGATTTGAAGGGGATAAATTAACTGTGGAAAGGATACAAAGACGGATGACAAAGATGGTTTCAGGACTGTACAAGGATAGTTATGAGGATCGGCTGAGAGAATGTGGACTGCAGAGTTTGGTGGATAGAAGAAGGAGAGGTGATATGATTGAGACTTTTAAACTGTTGAGAGGTGGTTACAGGGTTGACACTGGGGAGTTCTTTCGCTTGGTTGATCAGGGGGAAGGAGTGATGATAAGAGGCCATCCTTGGAAGTTACGAAAGGAAACTGTGAGCAAGAGGGTAAGGAGTGGTTTCTTTGTGTGGAGGGTGGTTGAGCCGTGGAATGCATTGCCTGATGGAGTGGTGGGAGCGAGAACGGTCAGTGGGTTTAAGGAGTGGTATGATAAACTTTGTGTTTCTCAGGGGGGGACCTCCCCTCGATGAGTCTTGACAGACTTTATGTCTTAGAAAGGACCTCCCTCGATGAGTCTTTTGACTCCTTGGAGGCCTGAATAATAATAATAATAATAATAATAATTTTCCTATCCCTTAAATCTATGCCAATATTAGTTAGACAATTTAGGAGTATTTGCTGGTTTACTTTATCAAACTTTCTCTAAATCAAGGAAGCAAATGTAAGTATTTTGACTAAGGTCTAATCTTCTCTCTATTATTGTTCTTAAACAGAGTATTGCCTCTCTTGTTCCTTTATTCTTTCTGAATCCAAATTGGTCTTCATCCAATAGACAATCTATTTTTGAATAAATTCTATTTTGAATAATTTTAGCAGAATTTTGCTAACATGTGCGATTAAAGCTATTGTTCTAAATTGGCCGCATTTGTTTGCATTATTCTTTTTTGGTATTGGTATTATGGTTGATTTCATAAACTCCTTTGATATTTCTCCTCTATCATAGATTTGGGCTATTAATTGATAGAGTAAGGTTTTTGTCTCATCACCTAGATTTTGTAGCAGTTCTACAGGAATACTGACTACACCTGGACTTTTTCCCTTACTCATTTCAGACAGTGCTTTATCAAATTCTTCTCGCATTATTGGGGGTCATAGATTATCTTCATTTTGATTTTCTATGCTGATATCAACATTATTATTATTCTGACACCTCCAAGGAGTCCGAAGACTCATCGCGGGAGGACACCTACAACTGTCTCAACCACTACACTGAACCTCTACTACGAATCATCTCCATCAACGTTATCTACTGCCCACCATCACAACTAGTATTTTTTGTCTGTAAATTGTGGGAGATTATATTGAAAAATAAAAAGAATTTTGAAATTATAAATTCGTTTTTTCATTGTTAGGCTGAGAACTTTTCAGGCCACCCTTGTACAATGCATAGTTGCATAATAACATTACTTTTACATAAAATCCCAAATTTGAAGATCATTATTCCTACAAAAGGAGAGCAAGATGAGAAAAAGCTTGTAATGTACAGCAGATTTGAAAAGGTTCTGCTGGTCAGACCTTGGATGTTATTTTCAGATAAAAGAGTGATATCAATCTGTGATAATACCATTATTGTATTCATACAGGCCAACATCAAAACCTCACTTCCTGTGCCCAGAGATCATGCCTTCTGGTCTCTTGCAAAGGTCAAATGCAACTTCTATGCTCCCATCTCTTTCTCTCTTTTCTGGCTAGCATTACTATAGATGCCATCTAGATTACTTTTACACCTAAAGATAAAGCTGACCAAGACAAAGCACCTCCATCATACCAGAAACAGAGCACCATATGTTGCCTCTTGTAGTTTTCTGACAGAATAAACATAAGAATAATAAATATGAGAGATGTCGTTCAGGTTTGAAGGCATCTCTCCAACTGTATTCAAATGTTGTGCTCTAGAACTAACACTTGTCCTATATTATAACTACAATCTTTTATATACTCAGCTGGCATCTATCTCAATGCTTGAAGCAATCACTTCTGCACTACCTATAGATTTCACTTTCACAAGCATAGATTCTGACACACTAAATTCATTGTTGATCTCTTAGCCTACATCACCTACCACTGGACATGTACCATGAAAGGCTTGGAGAAACATGCTGTTGCTCTTTACACTTCTAGAACATTTCATTGTGCCTAGCATTTCAACCTAGTCAGTAAATTTTCATTCTTCAGTCTTCCTGGCATCTTCTGTATTTGAGTAGCCAGCTTTCTCTATGGTTGTTTGCTTCATGTCATGGTGAATGGCTCTATCTCTTCAAGCTTCTCCACTACTGCAGGACTGCCTTAATCTGTTCTATTATATACCCTTTTTCTATACATGACATACCCTCAATTGTCACTAATGCTATCTACAGATCTGCTGACAATAGTGTACTTCATTCATCCTACTCATTCAATAAACAATGCAATGCTCAGACATCTCTTCAAGATCATCAAGACCAGTGGCTTAAACACCGATTACCATGTTACCTTTTAACAGAGCAAAGATAATTTAGTCACTTTCAATGATATTAAAATGGAGTGTTGTCTTTCTCCCCTCAAAAAAGGGGTCTCAGCAGCTCACCTACTCTTACTCTTTGGACTGACATTTACCTCTGGCTTCTCCTGGCATAAACAAACAGCCTCTCAAAATTGGCCATTCTTTTCCAATCAAAACACTATTTTTGTCCTTCCAGGTGCTAATTCTATACAAATCTCAAATCTGGCCACCTTCTGAATACCGCTCACGTGTTTGGCACAGTATACTTAAAACCTCCCTAAAAGTTCTTGATGATGCCCAGAGGAGAGATTTAGCTGATGATCTCTCTCTCAGTGACTCACTTCACTCCTTATTCTCACATATGCACTGTTTCAGCTGTTTTTCTCCAGGCACTTCCATGAACAATGCTTCACTGAACTGACGACTATGATTTCTCCACTTTTCGTTGGGCATTTCAAAAAATTCATTCTCTCCTCATTTATTCCTTTTACCTCTGTTCTCTGGAACAGTCCACATGAAGTGTTACCCAACAATTATAACCTCCAATTCTTCAGAAAAAATGCAAATATTTTCCATCTTTTCCAATCCTCACTTGCATCTCGCACAAGGCGATGATGTGTTATAGGTTCTTCTGCCTCTTGTGTATGGGATTAACAAAAAATTTATGTAAATCCTATTAATGAAAGTGGAGATCCAAAATGGAATTTTTTCAACTCACTTTAAGTTTCCAATATGCAGTTTGATACAATGTGTGATGAGATTCACCTCTTGTCTATAGAATTTCACAAACATCCATGCTGGCACCAGGATTCAAACATGTGGCCTATAATTTTGAGAGCAGAGATGCTATATACATTTAACTGGCAATCGCTGTATGTATGTATGTGTGTGTGTGTGTATATATATATATATATATATTAATCTGATTATGTTCAGATTTTGCAGATATTTTCTGACTTAAACAGACACAAAAATTTCATGACAAACCTTAATTCTCACCAAGAGGTTAAGTTAAAAACAATAAGCAACTTTTCTATGATATACTTTCTTTAGAAAACTATACATTTCAATTACTATAAATCAATTTAGTTTTCACATTTGAATAGACAAATCAAATAGTAACCAGGAACCTGAACTCAATGAAATGAATATTGTAAAGTAAGGACAGAAAGCCACATCATTTAATTTCTTAAAAGAGATTATAAGAAATTAAGAAATTTCAAGAAATTTCTTATTAAGCAAAAAACAAGTATTATATGGAGGCTATGGAAGAGATATAAGGAGACAGGTGAAGAGATGCATGAGGAATATAAGACACAGGCCAGAAGAGTGACTCGTGTGGTAAGGAAAGCGAAACTGGAATATGAGAGGAGATTGGCCCTAAGATCCAAAGAAAATCCTAGGGAATTTTTTAGCTATGTGGCCAGTAGGAGGAGAAATGACTGTGGAAGAATGATATTGTGGGATAAAAATGGGAATAGAGTGACTGATGCAGAGGACATAGTGGAATTGTTCAATGAACACTTTATTGGAGTATTTCATCCTAGAGGAGTCAGTTTTAATGCTAGAGGGATAGGACTGGTACGAGGTCTGGAGGTACAGGAGGAGAGTGTGTTTCAGATACTGAGTACTCTGGATGTCAGTAAAGCTGTGGGACTGGATGGTATTTCGCCACGAGTTTTGAGAGAATGTGCTAGGGAATTGACAATACCTTTAACGTGGCTTTTCAATGAAAGTCTGGCTTTGGCAAAGGTGCCCAGGGAATGGAAGGAAGGTAAGATAGTGCCATTGCATAAGGGTGGTAACAGACTGGAAGTGTCTAATTATAGGCCAGTCTGTGTGTCATCAGTAGTTGTTAAGATCTTGGAGAAAGTAGTGAGGGACCGTGTACAGCATTGGGCAGATGAGGGTAATGTTATCTGTGAGAATCAACATGGATTTGTGAAAGGACGCTCTTGTTTTAGCAATATGCTAGCCTTTTATAATAAAGTTACAAGAGCATTAGATGAGGGAAAGGCATATACTGCAATTTTCTTAGACTTGGCGAAGGCATTTGACAGGGTGCCACATGATAAGCTGATATTTAAGTTGCAGCACATGGGTCTGGATGTCAGATTGGTCAACTGGATTCAGGATTGGCTGTCTGATAGGTATCAGAGAGTTGTGTATGGTGGAGCAGTTTCCAGGAGGCAGAGGGTTACAAGTGGGGTCCCACAGGGCTCAGTACTAGGACCTATATTGTTTAACCTTTATATCAATGACATAGCCAGTGGATTGCAGGGGGATATTCAGTTGTTTGCGGATGATGCGAAGCTTGGAAGGATTATTAGTAATAGTGCAGATGTGGTAGCCCTGCAAGAGGATTTAAATAAGCTAGATAGATGGGCAAATGAATGGGGGTGTCAGTTTAATGCAGCAAAATGTAAGGTCTTGAGGTTTGGGAAACATCGATGGGATGCTGCATACTCTATGGGAGGAGTTATACTGGAGGAAGTAGGGGAGACAAGAGATCTGGGGTTGATGATTGATAGAAACCTGAAGTTTAGGGGACATATTGCAAAGGTGGTGAAGGTAACACAGAGGATTGCTGCTATTATGAGAAGGACACTGACCTGCAGTGATAAGAGGGTTATCATTCCGTTGTATAAGTCTCTGATCAGACCACACTTGGACTATTGTTCTCAGATTTGGTCCCCAGGATTTGAAGGGGATAAATTAACCGTGGAAAGGATACAAAGACGGATGACAAAGATGGTTTCAGGACTGTACAAGGATAGTTATGAGGATCGGCTGAGAGAATGTGGACTGCAGAGTTTGGTGGATAGAAGAAGGAGAGGTGATATGATTGAGACTTTTAAACTGTTGAGAGGTGGTTACAGGGTTGACACTGGGGAGTTCTTTCGCTTGGTTGATCAGCGGGAAGGAGTGATGACAAGAGGCCATCCCTGGAAGTTACGAAAGGAAACTGTGAGCAAGAGGGTAAGGAGTGGTTTCTTTGTGTGGAGGGTGGTTGAGCCGTGGAATGCATTGCCTGATGGAGTGGTGGGAGTGAGAACGGTCAGAGGGTTTAAGGAGTGGTATGATAAACTTTGTGTTTCTCAGGGGGGGACTTCCCCTCGATGAGTCTTGACAGGCTTTATGTCTTAGAAAGGACCTCCCTCGATGAGTCTTTTGACTCCTTGGAGGCCTGAATAATAATAATAATAATAATATACAAAAAGAAGTTGAAGTCAATTAGAGACTACTGTCTGGCTTTTTTATTTTATTCTAGTACCTCATATCAAAACAGTATGGTATGATATTTCACTTAACTTATTCAGGATTTTCCATTTTTCTTTATTATATGACCAATTACAAATTCTTTCTCTTTTTCTGCGATGAGCTTGTCATCTCTTTATACATACAACTTCTGAATACACTGGCTGTTTAACATTAAAAAATTTAAACATTTTAAAATGATACTGTTCCATAAGGAGATATGTATGCTACAATCAAGAATTATTTTGTCTTAATCCACAATGATGTTGAAATACACTTCAAGTAGAGGTATATTAGTATCATTATTGAAGGTATAGAATGAAAAATGCTAATGTATGATAATGAAATAAGAGATTTTTCATGTGGTTAAATTTAAAGGGTTTCAGGATGAATAAATACTAATTTGATTTTGATTCAGCAATTCTGAACTCACAAAATAATTTATTATTATTCTTAAGTAGGTTCAACTACTCTTATTCAGTAATTTTTAGACTTCAGCAGCTGAAATGAAAGGCCCAAACATTTAGCAAAAAAGCATGTTTTCTTTTCTGAATTAATGCATTTGTGCCTGGGTGTCATGCTCAGCAAATATTAAAGTACAATGAATTGTAAAAGTATTTGCTGTGTTGATTAAATGAAAAATTTTAAATATTTTCAGTTACTCTTGACATTTTGTAATCTTAGATAATAAATCTGTAGCTTCTGGCAAGAAGACAGCAAATAATAATGCATAAAAAAGAGGTTGGTTCGATGGAATGTTTCATCACTCTTCCTGCTTTTGCAAATGAATTCTAACACAGGAAATGTTTCCATATCTGTACTTACATAGAAGAAAACCGTTAAAATTATTCTTTTACGTAAAAAAGGGCAATTTTCTTTCTTTAAAGTTAATGATAGCATGCTATTATTTATATAAGGTTTTTTTTTCCATTTTTTTTTTTTTTAAAAAAAAAGGGTGTACAAGGTACAGCATTATGGAAGTGCGATCAACATCAAGTTTGTCGCCATTATAGAGATTTTCAAGATAATTCTTCCATTCCATTAATATATCCTCAGATTCTATTAGTAATTTTCCATTTTCATCTTTGATGGCATTGTTTTTGCTGTTCTTATTACATTTGAAAGTCAGTGTTAATTTCTTTATAGGCTTTCTCTACGTTTTCTTTTTTAAATAATCCATCTATGTTATTACACTGTTCTTTTAGGTATTCTGTTTTGGCTTGTCTACATTTTCTTGTAATTTGATTTTTAAGATATTTGTATTTGGCCACATCTTCTATAACAGCATTTTTATATTTTCTTCTTTCATTCATAAGGCCAAGTATTTCATCTGTTATCCAATGTTTTCTTTTTTCTTTTTCTGCATTTTTCAATAATTGATTTGATGAATTTGTAATTAACTCTTTAATCATATTCCATTGGTTTTCAATATATTCCGACTATGTTTTCTGGAATGTTATGATCAGTTGCCTCTCAGTATCCTCTCTTTAATTCTTTACTCTTTAATTTTTCAAGGTTCGATCTTATTAGTTTGTATCTTTGGATTTGTTTCCTATGTTTCAGTTCTGTTTTCATTAAGACAAGGTTATGGTCACCTAACGTTGGCACCTGGATAGCTTTTGCAATTTTGTATTTGGTTGCTGTATCTTTTCTTGACCAATATATAATCTATTTGAATCCCCAGGTGCTTTCCAAGTGTATCTTCTTCTTTTTGGATCTTGAAATAGTGTATTTGCTATAACTAACTATTTTTGTGTACAAATTTCTATTAATTGCTTTCCTCTTTCATTCCTACATCCAAGACAAATCTTCCTGAAACATTATCATTGCTATCTTCTCCCATTATTATTCTATTGTCTCTGTCTTTAAAGCTGCTCTAGATTTCTTCTATTTCTTCATTGCTATGTTGTGATGTTGGCATGTAGACCATTATAATATTGAGGTTTACTGGTTCATTTTGAATGCTTATCGCCATGATTCTGTCACTATGGTTAATTATTATAGTGATTCACTTTCCAACTTTTTTATAAGGCATTATTGCAACACCTGACTCGCCCTTCTTTTGTCCTGAATATATTATCCAAAATTCTCCACTCCAGAAATCACCCTGTCCCTCCCATCTCATCTCTTTAATGTCCAGAATATCTATTTCAAGTGTCTTTCCATTTCTTTTTTTCACATTTTCTATTTTGCCTGGTTCTAGCAGTGTTCTTGCATTCCATGTTCCAATATTCAGCTTATTTTGTCTTCATTTTTGAATAAGTACCAGGATTTCATTGGCTGTCGACCTGAGAAGCTGGTCGACAGCCAATGTTACTTCTCCTGCCAGGAATGACTCCTTCAGTGACGGCTCCATCGCCAATCTTGACGTCATTTTTAACTTGGGAATGCAATGTGGTGGTTTCCCCCTTGCCTTCCACATCGCAGTATTGTAACATGTATGCTACAGGAGGTTAATACAAGTAGTGCTGCTGCCCACCACTATAACTATTAGTGGTTAGTTGAAAGAGGAGGAAACATCCCTAGCCCTCGAGTACTCTAATAGCTTCAGGGAGAATGGAGGACCTCCTCCTGGGGTTAGTAAGCAAGAAAAGAGACAGACAGAAAGTTTTAAGTAAAGAATCCTCATTAACAAGAATGTTAGTATGAGGGTAAAAGCAGGAAGTGGAAGAGTTAGAGAAAAGTATGACCAAAAACTTTGAAATAGATCATACTTAGCTCTGGGACCCTGGGTTAGCCATGCCTGCAAGTCGTAGACCCCCCCATGGGGATTGTTGGTGATGGGCAGTAGATATCGTTGATGGTAGTAATGTCGTGGTAGAGAATTAAGTATTAGTAGCGAGGGTGAGATGTATTTAGCAAAGTAGAATGGCCTCCCATGATGAGTCCTTAGACTCCCTGGAGGTGTCATGTAATAATAATAATAACACTCTAGAGTAATGATATCACTTTGATCATTTGTCTTTGGACCCTCTCTAGTGTTTCCGTATCACAATGAAAACTAGGTGACCAAATTTGAGCACAACAGTCCATGTGTGGTTTGACCAATGCCTTATATAAAGGCACCACCTCCTTATCCTACATGTCAATGTACGTTTTTATCCTAGCAGCACATGATGCTGCTATGATAAAAAGTACATAGTAACAACGTTATATGAAGTCTTTGCAACGTTTGCAATGTGCCCTCAAAACTTCAGTCCACTGTCTACCATCCAGGAACGCCTCTTCTCCCTTATTTTTTGTATAGTTTAAGCCACTTTCCTGCCCCGTGCAAATACACGTCTTGCACCGTCGGTGGAGCCGGCCCTGCTACCATCATTCCAAGATCCCGAATCTCAGTTAATGCTGTGTCCTAGATAATCATTTGGCCCTCTAAATATCTCTGAAATTAAAAACAAATCTTAAACAGTTGTACTTAATTAATGATCTGCAATATGCATCTTTATGTATATAAAACAATATTTATTATTAGATCTCGTTGCACAGTTTAAGAGCTGCATGGTGCGAACATTTTTTGGATAATTTAATATACAACTTCGTCACCATGAAGATGTACATTCATTAGCAAAAGAGATTTTAATCTAGCTTGGTGTGCCCGCCATCCTTCTACATCTTTTAAGTCTGGATTATAATATACTCGGATGCACGCTCCTCTTCACACACAACCTTTCGCATTTTACAAAAACAATAGCTATTATCATACACCTAGAAAATGGAATCAATAGGTTATAAAGCTCTTAGCTATTTATAATATATTAATTGAGTAACTTTACCTGTGTACCAACAACAACTATTTGAGGTAGCTGGACAGAGTCGGCCCCAACGGTATTAAAAACATCCTGCAGTTTATTTATCACAGGAATTAAAGCTTCCATTTCGATTTCTTTATCTCAGATTGCTTACAGATGGAGCTTGTTCATGCATATACATTGCGCAAAGTAGAAAATAAAATGCATAAACGAATCCACCGGATAGATTTCGTATTTACGATCTTCTAACACAAGCACACGAAAAGCCGTTCACCTGATTGCACTGAACTTCCATGGCAAAATTTGTTTAGCGCCCTCTATTAGAAACATCTCCTTAATCCATTGCATATTTCATTATTATGTGCTCTTGTATCCGAATTTAAGTTTAAGTAGATTTATTTGAAATAATCTTGTCAGAATTACTAATTAAAAATGAAAACACGTGTTTTGAAAGAAGTGTGATTTATAACAAAAAGTCGATAGCAAAAATTTGATAGTAAACAGAAAAGGTCATGACTGAAGTAAAAGTCAAAGAGTAAACTGCTTTATTTTAGGCATTGATATTATACTTTAAGAGATTTATGTCAGTGTGGATCGAAAATACGTGTAAGTATTGCTGAATTGTTTATACAGGTGTTTATATTTACTATTTTTTTTCAGATATTCGATTCCATTCTTTGCGTAGGCGTATGTCCAGAAAAAGTTTTTATATTTTCCATAGCTAAAATACATTAGTGTTTCTAATTGTGAGGTTTTATGCTTGTTAATTTATTCGTTCTGAAAATGCCTCTCCCACTTGTTGGAATTAATTCTGCTGAGGAGCCCTTGGAAGAATTTTAAAGGCTTTTTATATATCTATTTTTTTTTTCCATGCTTCGCAATCTGTGCAGGTATATTTCATATTTTGTATAGCTTGAATGTATGCCTGATTGATTGGGATGAAATGAAAAAGAAGAAAGGGAAATATGAAAAATGGGGATGAATAACAGAAAAATAAATAAATAAAACAATTAGTGCGAACTGCTTATATACACACACATACATAGCATAGCAAAAAAGTACTAAATAAGAAATTGACCAGATTATAAGTAATTGAATTAGGATAATTACAGTAGTTTACAATAAAGTTTTAATAAGATAGCATTATTGCAATGTGCTTATGAAATTTTGGGACAACTTTACAATATTTGGATTGTTTAATGTTACAATTTGCACTAAAAAATTATTTCATGGCAATCATTATTATTACTATAGGGAAAAAATTAGTACAAAGCCTTTTTTCATGTAGTCACAGGACACTCATTTAAAAGTCACTTTACTCACTCGGTTCCAGTCATGCTTTTTTTTTTTTTTTGGACTGTTAATCACTGTATTCTCAGGCCACTTGGGCTTCTTTCCAGGAGTATGGGGGTGGGCATATTTACAGGGTTTCCATTGGATAGTACTGGTATTTATTTATTTATTATTATTATTAACACCCGACCTCCTTTGAGTCAAAAGACTCATTGCCGAATGTACACACTGTTACACACAAAGTCCCTCAAACCATGCTTTAAACTCATTCAATGTATCTTCATTCACCAATGTCAGATTGTGCATTCCACTCACAGGTCAGTCTCCATGCAAATAACCTGATCCTTATGCCCCTACTCACACCCTCCTTATACAGCTTCCAGAGATGTGCAAATATCTAAATTGTTGATAATTGCTCAACTTTAAACAAAAATTACATAACCATGTAATTATTTTTAATGAAATGAAAGTACAGATATTTCATACTGAAAATAACAGTACATCATCAGTGTGTAGAAACAAGCAAATCAAAGGAATGGGAATACAAGGTACATACAGCAGTAGGTGGTTTATCAATTAAAAACTGTTGCTGCATGCTAGAAATTAATATCAATAAATAACATTAATAAAAACTATTTTTGATGGTTACATAAAATCAGAATCTCCCAAACTTCTTGGAGAGAGATAGAGAGAGAGAGAGACAATTGTTCCGATTCAGATTTGGCCATATAAAAGGGCTTCGCAACTTTCTTTGAAAAGGCATTCATATTTAAACCTGCTTCTATGGAGAAGATGAGCTTCGTCCCACCAGATACTATGTTTAGTGTCAATACTATGTTGTGCCAGACCAGACTTTTGAGGTTTCATGTATTCAATACAATATTGATGTTCTTTTAATTCTTTTCTCCATAGAACAGCCTGTTTGCCCAAAGTATGTTAGATTACATTCACAAGGTATCTGATAAACGCCAGCTGATGATAGAGATGCCAGTTTGTCTTTTGTAGATGCAGCAGATGAGAAATTTTGTTGATAGGAAAATATGTGGGAATGAGATGATACTAATTGAAAATTCTGTCAATCAGTTCAGAGATGCCAGAAATATAAGGAATTGGAACCCTACAGTCTGTTCAAGAATCCCGAAGTGTTGGAACATAGGAGTTAATTATCTGCTGGATTTTATTATGGTTGTAACCATGAAATTCCATTAACATTTTGATAGTGAGAAGTTCTTGTTGTAAGCGTGAGGGAGAGGATCACACATTATGTGCTCTATTGATTAAAGACTTGATGACACCAATTTTTTGAGAGATGTGATGAGCAGACTTTTGATGAATGTATCTGCCAGTAAAGGTAGGTTTTCAATAAACGCTGGTTAATAAATTACTGGAAACTGTGTGAGTAAGAAGGATATCCAAGAATGGTAAACTACCAACCTTTAATTTTTCCATGGTAAATTGAATGCATTGGTGAAGGCTATTGATCTGTTGTAGGAAAGTAGTAAGTTCATTTTCAGAATGAGGCCAAACAGCAAAGACATCATCAACATAATGAAACCAATGGGAGGGTTGGGGATGAATGGATGAGAACAAGGTCGCTTCAAGTTGAGCTTAAAGCTCAACTTCAAGCTACTTTGAAGTTGAGCTTTATATGGTATGTTTTATGTTATAGAAAATTTGGGTCACTTGACTCATTATACAGTGATATATATATATATTATTTTAATATTAATCCCACACACTGATGTTTGAAGATACCTGAATATCTCACATCAGTGCCATGTGAGAGATTCAGGTAAGGATTGAGAAAGAAAAAATGAAGAGTATGTGGTTGTTCCAGAGAATGGAGATAACTGGAATAAAGGAAGAAGCAGAGAAGCTCGTTCAGTAGGTTTGCTTTTGGATTGAAAAGGGATGTTGGGCAGCTATACTGCTCTTGTTTTAACAGACCTAACAGAAAGCAGACAAATGATGACTGCCAGTTAAGTGGAGCAGTGACATAGAAGGAACTGTAGAAAAGACACAGCTGAATGGCAAAGAAATGGAGCTAGCTGAGGAATTGGATAATTACCAGATCGACATAATAGGGGTGACTGAATTTTTCTTGAGTGGCAAAAGACAAAAACTGGTGATATCTTTCTGAGCAATGTGTTTCTTTTTTTCTTTCTGGACAAAATGTTATATTCAGGCAATGACAATCAAGGAAAAGAACGAGTAGCTATAGTATTCAACACTAAATACGACGCTAATCTTCTTGAATGGCACGCGATATGAAGTTGACTGTTGTGGGCAAATATCAGAATGAGAAACTGGACAATGAGACTTATTTGTGCCTATGGTCCCACAGAAGGTTCTATTAAGGTAGAAGTGGGGGAATTTTTTGAGGCTTTCAAGAAAGCAACTGACACAATTAAAAAAAAAAAAAAAAGGGAAAAGTTGGTCCTAGTTGGGGATCTAAATAGCAGAGTAGGAAATGATTGTCAGGCATACAAAAATATTTTGGGAAAATTTGAAAAAAAGAGCAAAGCTAATAATAATGATGACAAATACAATTACTAACACAATTTTTTCAACATAAAATGTTCACAAATGCATATGGAGAGAAGAGGGAAGAAATAAGAAAAGTCTCATTGACTGTTATTGTTGATAGTAATGTGTTCTCACTGCTGCAGGACATTATAGTATACAGAGGATTTGAAATTCCAAGTGATCACCATTTAGTTTTGAGCAGAATAAAATTGAATTTTTTATTATTATTATTCAGGCCTCCATGAAGTCAAGAGACTCATCGTGGGAGGACCTTCATAGGAAACACAGTCTATCATATCACTCACTGACCCCTCTTGGTCTCACCACTATCAGGCAATGCATTTCACAGTTCAACAACCCTCCACGCAAAGAAACCACTCCTCACTCTCTTGCTCACAGCTTCCTTTCATAACTTCCAGGGAAGGTCCCTTATCATCACTCCTTCCCGCTCTTCCACCAAGTGAAAGAATTCCCATGTGTCAACCCTGTAACTGCCTCTCAACAGGTTAAAAGTTTCAATCATATCACTTCTTCTATCCACCAAACTCTGCCTTCCACATTCCTTCAGCCAATCCTTATTACTAACATTGGACAGTCCTGAACCATCTTTGTTATCCGCTTCTGTATCCTTTCCACAGTTAATTTATCTCCTTCAAATCCTGGATACCAAATTTGAGAACAGTACTCTAAGTGTGGTCTGATCGGAGTCTTATACAACAGAATGATAACACTCTTTTATTTCCGCAGGTTAGCATCCTTCTCAGTATTGCAGCAATCCTCTGGATTACCTTCACCACCTTTGCAATATGCTCCCTGAATTTCAGCTTTCTATTAATCATCACCCCCAGATCTCTTGTCTCCCCTACTTCTCTTCTGTATACAGCTCCTCCAATTGAGTATGCAGCCTCCCATCGTTGTATCCCAAACTTCAAGACTTTACATTTTGCTGCATTCAATCGACACCCTATTCATTTGCATTTTCCCATTTGTCCAGTTTATTCAAATCCTCTTGCAGGGCTGCCACATCTGCACTATTAATAATAACCCTGCCCAGCTTCACATCATCTGAAAACAACTGGATATCCCCCCCTCCCTCCCCTGCAATCCATTCACAATGTCATTGATAAAGGTTAAACAATACAGGTACTGAGCTCTGTGGACCCCCACTTGTAACCTTCTGCCTCCTTGATATTGCCCCACCATACAGAACTATCTGATACCATATTTCATATTGAAAGGAAGAACATGTAAGAAAGTTTTAAAGTGAATAAAAATTGAGCAGCTCTCAGATAGAGTAAAATACACCAACATTATTCAAGAAAATATGAAAGAGTTTGAGAACAGTAACCCAACTTAGAAGGTTCAGTGGCAAATACTGAAGAAAACATTGATTGATTCTGCCAGAAGGGGACATGTTGAGGTTGTCTGCAAGGATAGAAAAATCAGAACTCCATGGTGGACAGGAAGTTAAAGAGGCAGTAAAGGAAAAGAAGAAAGCATATCAAAAGTTCCTGCCAAATAAGTCAGCTTGTGCTCTTAGAGAATACATAGACAAATGTAAGAAAGCCAAACACTGTATAAAACTAGCTAAACAAAAGTCATGGGAAGACTTAGGTAAGAACATAAAAAATAAATATCAAGAAAGTGGCAAGAAATTCTGGAGGTAATTCAAGAAGCTCAGAAGTGGAGGTAAGAGTGGGGTAAAGGGAATTAGAGATGATAAAGGTGATATGAAAACTGGTTAAAAAGATATCTTGAAGTATGGAGTAATTACTTCAAAAAATTGCTAAATGGAACAAGCAGTGATGACAGCACAGTGGTAAAAAACACTGACCAGGCATACAGTCAAGAATACATATCCATACTTGAAGTAGAAATAGCCATCAAAAGCCTGAAATGTGAAACAGCAGCTGGAGTAGATGATATTCGACCAGAAATGCTGACGTATGGAGGTATAAAAGACTTATAGTGGATGCACTGCATAGTTCAGAAGGCCTGCATGGAGGGGGCGAATTCCAGATGATTGGAGTAGAACTCTCATAGTACTCATATATAAAAAGGGAAATAAAACTGAATGTGAGAATTAAAGAGGTGTTTCCCTACTGAGTGGAACTTTCCTGGTTAGATTTATGCAAGTATACTTGAGAAACAACTGAGAAGGATTATGGAAGGGAATTTATTGAAGAACAAGCTGGATTCAGGCCAAATAGAGGCTGTCTGGATCAGGTTTTCACTTTACGACAAATAGTTGAGAAATCATGGGAATATAACAAAGATATATATTTAAGTTTTGTAGATCTGGAATAGATATATGACAAGATGCCAAGATAAAAGCTATTAAAAATATATATCAAGCAGCACTTGGTCTTTATTTGAGTTGTAAGTCAACAGTTAGAATTGAAGAAAGTACAGGAAGATGGTTTCATGTTAAATCTGGTATCAGACAAGGATGTACATTATCTCCTCTGTTATTCGTTATCTGTATGGATCACATTATGAAGGAAAGTGGTATTAAACCTGATATCAAAATTGCAGATGTTAATCTCAGCTCCTTTATGAGGATGATGTTATACTTCTAAGTCCTGTACAAGTCTGCATGATTCCCTGACTAAATTGAATAACTGTTGTAATAAATTTGGTATGAAAATCAGCAATAGCAAGATGCAGACAATGAAAAATAGGCAGGAGCATTGAAAACATCAACTGCATTGTGAACGAAGAACCTGTAGAACAAGTAAAACATTTCAGCTACTTAGCCACGATTTTTAGTAAAGATGCTAAGTTAAATATGGAAATAGACAACAGAATCAACAAAGCTGGTATGGTAGGAAGTCATCTGAATAAATTTATATGGAATAAGAGAGAAATTAGCTGTACACAAGATAGTGTTCTAACTAATTTTAACTTATGGATCTGACAGCTGGGTTTTAAAATAAAGCACTTGACCAAAGACTAGAGACCACATATATGAGATTCCTCAGAGACTTTAGTGGCATGAACAGATGGCATCAATGGCAATATCATATTAAAGATGAGTATATTAGGAAAGAACTTAACATTGTTAACATCTAGGAATGTCTTGAGCTAATCTCAGGTGGTATGGTCACTTAAACAGAAGGTGAGTAGAAAGGTTAGCAAAATAAGTGTTCTCTGCCAGGTTGGCAGGAAAAAGACCCAGAGGAAGACCAAGGTATAGGTGTATTGATATGATAAAAAGTGCCTTAGATGACAGAAAAATAAGATCTGATAATGTGAGAGTCTTGACAGGTAACAGATTGATTTGGAGGAAAATTGTAGATAGAAAGTTAGTGATGATGTAAGTTTTTAATGTTTTTATATAGTACTATCATATCCTGTACACCCTTAGAGGGTACATGTCAGGAATTCGATGATGATGAGAACATGGAATTAATCACAAATGCTGATATCATTTTCCAGCCAGGCGAAAGTTACTTTTACATTTAGAAAACATTGTGACTAACTTTTCATTTTGGTTGTTGGGTAGAAAAAGGACCAATTTCCTTACCACTTAATGGATAAAATGTATAAATTAAAAGTAACATCACTACAAGAGTAAAAGACAAAATTAGAGAAGCTCTAGTTACTTCAGAAAAATTGGGGCATACATGATAAGAGCTAAGTTGCAAGTTGGTTGTATGTTGTATGTTATTGTGACATGGAGGTCACAATAACTTGTTCTCCCCCCCTAAAGATGACTGTGCCTCTGTTTCCCTCTTTCATGTCTACCTTATGTGGATATAATTCCCCTCCTATCATCAGCAGCACTCTCCCTCTCTTCCCGTCTTTTCTATCCATGTGAAAAATCCTGTATCCTTCCATTTCTATTCCTGTTAGTCTATCCTCTTCATTCAACAATGTTTCACTTATTCCAATGATTTTGGGGCGAATAAACTCAATCAGTGAAACCCTTTCATCTCCCTCATTTCTGATACTTCTGGCATTTGTAAACAAACACTGTAATTCATTTTCAGGTCTATAAACAGGTAGAGAAATCACAACCAAGCCTGATTGTGATTTCTCTACCTGGGTGTTTCCCGTATCCCTGTTCCTCTTGCATTCCCATTCTCTCTTCATCTCTCACACTACTACTACTGTTTTCACTGCCAAGTACTTCTGTCTCTTCAGTACCACTCTTCTGATTTTTTGCTTCATCTCTTGCTTCTGATATCTTGCATGCATCACACACACTACTTCCACACACTGTGCTTCCATCCAGTTGTAGATGTTGAAAGTGGCAGTGAACTTGTATATGAAGATGGAGTATATTGCGATATGGGTGCGGAAGTTGAGTCACTCACTCCAAAGCCATTCAAATGCTATCCTTCATGCCGGTATAATTTCATTCTTTCCTCAAACATATGCCATACATCCACAGACTGTACTCCTTTCTCCTCGCACAGCTCCACTAGAATACCATTTATGATTTTGGCTCTCCATCACAAGTCATCATTGTTGTACCTCGGCAACACACTGACAACCTTTCCTCACTACATTGTTATCTTTCACTTTCTCTATAATCTCTTGATAGTCACCCTCACGTGCTCCTTATGTCCACTTAAATCATTTGTCATCACTAACTCTTGCTCGTTTCTTTCTAATGTCCAATGCCTGAATTATCCTACTTATTCTCCCTCCTGGATAGCAGACCACATGGACTCTCTTATTAACTAATCTTCTAACTATGGAATCTCCATATACTGCTATCCTGGAATCACTAATCCCCTCTTTTTTCTTCTTTCATTCTATTCTATTACTCACTTTCATTAGTTTCCACTAAACATCTAACATCATTCCACATATTTCTCATTTCATTTTCAATAACTGTTTCAATGCATTCCGACAATTTCATTCTCTATCACTTCCGCACCTTACTTCCATTTCATCATTCATACTTTCTTTCACTCCTTCAGTTTCAGTAGCTTTCATTTCATTTCTGTTTCTTTCATTTACACCATCTTCTATCTTTTCAGTCTGTTTCGCATTCATTGCCTTGTGGTCTAATAATATATTGCACTTCCTACAAATCCATACTTTCTCTCGTCTCCCGTTCATTCTCTCTCTCTCTCTCCAGAAACATCTCTTACAATCCGCCATACATAAATATTATACTCACGGCATCTAATCATTTTTGAAAAGTATGTCGTTAATGTCACTTGATTTTCGAGGCTTTCCTAGTCGCACTGGTCAATGCCTGCATGGTTTACCTCATAAGTACTGCCATTGTTATATTTAAAGAAAGCAATTTCAACTAATAAATCATGCAGAAATCACACTAAAAATCTTGCAGACACACTTCGTTATCAAAAATAAAAATTACAACACTAAAATTCATGAAATATGCCCATTATCACTCAAAATAGCACTTATCTTTCTGGAGCTCTTTCTAACACTATACAACTTATAGCCTCTGGCCATAATCTGAACTCAAGTAAATCTGATCTCAATCCAACATAGTTTTTTTTTTATGTGAATCCACCCATAAAATGCTGTAAGCCTATACAGTCATCCCTCAACTTATGTTCACTTGAGTTACGTCCATTCAAAGATACTTCTGCAATCCCATAAGGGAATAAATAACATTTTAGACTATGCTTTTGAACAAGTTGAGCGAGCATAAAGTAAAAAGGTTTCTATTTAGCAATAATGCATCATGCGCAGGAGCAATAATGCATTCAGCAGCAACCATCCTCAGCAGTCGGCACGTGTCTTTAACATTTCCTCTGTTGATTTGTTGATTTTGTGTTTGAGAAATAGATTATTTCTGTATTTATTGTTAAATATTTCACAATATTTTGTGCAACATGGCCCCTACACGGCCAAGTAAAAAGCTTAGTGAAGAATCACAGAAAAAGAGGCAAGCAGTTGATCTTGAAACCAAGTTGCAAGTTATAAAGCAACATGAATCTGGTAAGCCCATCAGTGTGATCGCACATGACTTCAGATGGTCTCATCTACAGTGACGCCATTTTGTAAAATATGGATAAAATCATTGAGGCTGTGAAAGGATCTGCTTACTTTAAATCGATAATGACGAAGCAATGAGAGGGTCTTAACGGTGATATGGAAAAGCTACTTGCATCATGGATAGAGGGACCTGAACCAAAAGCGCATACCCCCTTAGCACTAGGACCATAACCGCTAAGGCACTAAGTCTCTGCAACATGTTGAAAGAGAGAGCAAGGCCCAATTACGACTATGAATTCAATGCTTCTTCCAGTTGGGTTATGAGATTCAAGCAATGCTTTGTGCTGCATAATGTGAAAATATATTGTGAATCTGCAAGTACCGATGAGAAGGCTGCCAAGGAGTTTGTGTAGAAATTGGATAAAATTATAATGGAGGAAAATTATTGGCCACAGCAAATATTTAATACGAATGAGACTTCTTGTTTGGGAAAAAAAATGCCTGAGCAGACATTCATCCGCAAAAAGCTAAAATCTATGCCTGGTTTCAAAGCTCTTAAAGACCATATTACGATTCTGTTAGGGGTGAACTGGCTGGATATAAACTGAAACCATTTGTGATATGGCATAGTGAGAATTCCATGAGCTTTCAAAAACATTAGGAAGCATACTCTTTCAGTTCATTATTGGAGCAGTAAGTCATGGATGACTCAAAAATTGTTTGAGGATGCCTTAATCAACTGTTATGCGAGTGAAATGGAAAAATTATGGTGTGAAAGAAAATGTGGAACATAAAATTTTATTAATTCTATATAATGCCCCAGATCATTCGCCTTACATCGATGATCTTCACCCTCCCCCAAGATCAAGGTCATGTTTATCCCTCCAAACATTACTTCATTGAGCCTAGCAAACAATCTGAATCTCGAAGTGAATGATGACAGCATAGTTCAACTCACAGAAAGTGCCTCCGAAGAGTTAACCAACCACGAATTGGTCGAACTAGAGGAACAGTCTGTTGCAGAAGAGGGAAAAGAGAAATAAGAAGAGGTAGTTAAACAATTCACAATGAAGGGTCTTGCAGAAATGTTCTCTGCAGTTAGCGATGTTCTCAAAATGGAAGACATGGACCCCAATGTTGAACTCTACTTATTAGGAGAAAGGAAAGTACATGATGCGTTTGCTTGCTATAAACAAATTTATGATGAAAAGAAGAGGAATAAGCACAGCACATTGGATATTTTCATAAAAAAAAAAAAAAAAAAAACCAGAAGAGAGAGACAGCCTGGTCTTTCACATAGGGAAGGTAATGAAGATGTGATTGTGGCAGAAGATTTTGGTGATTATTCTTTTGTTTTATAGTGACAGTAACACACAGTACAGTTTTATAAGGTTTAAAAATTAACATGACAGTATACTTATTACAGTTAAGTCCTTATCCCCCTATAACTCTGTTGATTTAATGTATCGACTTATGTCTTGCCTGATGGAATGGAATCCCGACTTAAGTCGAGGGATGACTGTAGTACATTTTTCTGTGAGGTGATGAGTAAATAATCAAGGAAATTTTTCTTTAGGGACCAGATGTAGTACTTTTTACAATTCAGGCTTGAATAAATGCTCTAATAAGGAGGCCAGTGATCATATTGGATGTTGATGACTTTCACAAATATCCATACCATAGTGGGATCCAAAATCACAGCCTGTTCATAGAAAAATAGGTGCACTTATCCAACCAGGCCAGCAGATTCAGGCATACTTAGTTCTTTTATGGAGAGTAAAAAATTTTTCTTGATAGCCACTGGATTTATTTAACATCATTCTGTATATTAGTTTACCATCCTATACAATAATAGCAAAGCTACTTCTTGATACTGAACAACTTAACAGTAATGGGGGGGGGGTCCTTAGTTTTTAACAGCTACTGCTGCTAAACATTATCAACCAGTGGATTTTATTGTTTGATTGAGTAGCTCTTCACTAATGTACAGTATTTACTAAAATAAAGAGCCAAAAGGCTTCACTTCGGCAATGCAAAATTATATAAATTATTATTTCAAAGCCGAATACAGATACTATAAAAGTTTCGTGCGAAAATTGACCAGAGAGCTTGTGAGAATACACTTGCCGCCATACTACGAGTTGTCCTAGCCAAACCTTATTCACTTAATTTAAATAATTTTGCATCCATCCATCCATCTCATTGATGTTCTACCCCTTCTCTTTTTCCAGGAACTTTACTCACTGTTCTGAGAAGTTCCCTCTTCCATCCTTTCAATGTCGCCAAAATATTTTAACTTTCTTCTGTCAGTACCCTTAAGGAGCCTTAAAAATTCTACTGATCTTTTCTAATACCCATTCATTTGTATGCCTTTCAGTATATGATATCCTCAACAGCTTTCTATAACACCACATCTCAAAGGCAGATATCCATTTCTTATCTGACTACTTCTTTAGGTTCCAAGTTTCACATCCATAAGTTGCTGTTAGAAAAACAACTGCATCCAAAATCCTCAACTTTCTTCCCATGGAGATAGATCCATCCTTCTAGATTTTTGACAAGTCTCTGACTGTTATTTTAGCCATTCCTAACCTTCTTCTGAACAGTAATTCTTCACATTAATAATGGATAATGGATACCAGACACTCAAACTTGCTGACTTCCTCAATTCTTTCTCCATTAAGGTACACTTGTTTCTCAAGACCTTCCTTGTTGGTATTTCCTTTGAGAACCATAATCTCTGTCTTGCTAGGATTGAGTTGAAGTCCTTTGTTATTACTGATCTTGTTAACTTTGTCATGAATTAGTCCTAATTCTTCCATGTCATTACAAAGGAGTACTGTATCATCAGCATACCTCAGATTACTGATCAATCTACCTCCTACCCTAATTCCTGTCTTGAGCTCATCCAATGCTTCACACATGATGTCCTCCATATATACTAAACAGGTGAGAAGAAAGTAAACATCCCTTTCCAACCTGAAGCCAGTCAGTCAATCTAACAACTGTTCTTACCGTAGCTTGTTGCTCCCTGTACAAGTTGGCTATCAACCTGATGGTGTGTTGAGGAAAACTGATTCTTTTCATTACGTCCCACAGTTTCACATGCTCAACACAGTCAAAAGCTTTAGAGTAGTCTAAGAAACACATTACCAGAGGGAGTCTAAATTCTTTATATTTTTCTATGATCTGTCTAAGGCAAAGGATCTGATCTCTGGTGTCCTTACCTTTCCTGAAACCTGCTTGTTCCTCGTGTATCTCTGCCTCAACTTTGACCTCAATCCTATTTAGCATGATCTTCAATAAAATTTTGCTTGCATGCCTTCATGTCACCTTTCTTATGTATTGGTATGAAAACTGACTTCTTCCAGTCTCTAGGCCATGATATCCTGTCTCCCATATCCTTGTAATCAATTTATGAAACACTGTTATCCCTCCATCCCCTGTGGCCTTAATTAATTCTTGTGGGATATCATCTGCACCTGGGGCCTTGTTGCTGTTAAGCTATGCTCTTTCAACTTCATGTGTAAGTGGAGGAGGTTCCAAATCTAAATTTTCCTGGTGAGAGGGCTCCACATTTTCTTTATCCACTCTGCTGTACAGTTCCTCACAGTATTCTTTCCATCTATTTTTGATTTCCAACAATTCTGTTAGTAATGCTCCATTCCTGTCTTTGATGACATTCAATTTGGGCTTAAACTTGTGCTTTAAGTCACGAACTAAATAAAATATCCTTTTATAATTGTGCCTACTCATCTGGAACTCTATCTCTTCATATTTATTAGTATAGAACTTTTCCTTGTCCTGCTTGATGGCTCTACTGACTTCTCTATGTAATCTCTTATATTTTTTGGTTCCTGTTTTTTTTTTTTTTTTTTAAATAACGAAACCTGTGGTGCGATCATAATTAAAAGAAACACACATATTAACCACAGTGAAAATTATTTAATTGTACATATTTCATCCTAAGTATCTTAGGACATCATCAGTACAGTAGTTTTAAACAATAATAGGAATAACATACAGTTAGGGCGCATGATTACAATAGAATCTCATTAAACGTGCGTAACGTGCTACAGTAGTACAAAAAAAAAAATAATTAATTAATTAATTATTTAACACAATTTTGTATGACAATTTCCCATACTTTAGGAATAGTAAGAACGTCATTGCGGTTTAAGTTTGGTCTGTGTAGTAGGGCTTCAAAACTTTCTTTGTATAAACGTTCATGTTTATATAAAGATCTATGTAAAAGTTTAGACTTTTCCCATGGTTTGGATTTTCAATTCCGTGTTGAGAGAGGCCAGATTTCTGCGGTTTAAAAAGACGAATGTGGTCTTGATGTTCCGAGATGTATTTCTGAACAGACCTACCTGTCTGTCCAAAGTAAGATCATTTGCATGAGCATGGAATCTCATAAACGCCAGGCAACATCAAAGGTGAGAGTTTGTCCTTAGGAGAAGGTAACAAGTTATAAATTTGGTTGATAGGTTTGTAAGTAGTGGCAAAATTGTATTTCTTCATAATTTTAGAAAGACATTCCGAGATGCCTTTAACGTAAGGTATGGGAATCCTATGGACTTCTTCCTGTCTGGTTTGATGCGTGGAGAAGTGACTACTGATGATTTTTTGAGTTGTTTTAGGATTATATCCATTTAGGATGGCTGTATTTTTGATTACTTCTAATTCCTGGTTTAAAGATTCTTCAGAGGAGCAGAATTTGTGTGCTCTGGAAACTAGTGATTTAATAATGCCAGATTTCTGAGATGGATGATGAGCAGAAGAATTGTGAATGTAGCGACCTGAGAATGTAGGCTTGCAAAAGACAGACGTGGCGATGGAACCGTCTTCTTTTCTTTGGATGTGTAAATCCAAAATGGAGATACCCTGTGGAGATTCTTTTTCTAACATAAAGTTGATGCGATGATGAAGAAGGTTAATTTTATCTAGAAACAGTTGTAATTCATGTTCGGGATGATCCCAAAACAAATTTTTGGTTTGGGTTCAAAAGTGAATATTTTTTCCTTAAGGTGTTCTAGAAACAAGTTTGCTAGGTTTGATGATAAAGGAGATCCCTTTGCTGTTCCTTCTTTTTGCTTGTAAATTTGAATTTAAATTTGTGAAGCCCTACTACACAGACCAAACTTAAACCGCAACGACGTTCTTACTATTCCTAAAGTATGGGAAATTGTCATACAAAATTGTGTTAAATGATTAATTTTTTTTTTTTTTTTTTTTTTTTTTTTTTTTTTTTGTACTACTGTAGCACGTTTAATGAGATTCTATTGTAATCATGTGCCCTAACTGTATGTTATTCTTATTATTGTTTAAAACTACTGTACTGATGATGTCCTAAGATACTTAGGATGAAATATTTACAATTAAATAATTTTCACTGTGGTTAATATGTGTGTTTCTTTTAATTTTAATTTGGTTCCTGTGTCTCTTTGTTTTTCCAATTGCCTTCTTTTGAGCAGTTCTCATGTTGAATCTGATCTATGGATCTGTTGGTCTTCTTATTGGGCTGAGATACTTGGCTGTATCCTGTATTATCACTGTGACTTCTTCCCAAAGCATTTCTGGTGAGTTCTCCTCATTGGTCTCCAAAAAAATCATCCATTGGAGTTGATGTTTCTTCTGTGAATCCATTAGGAATTACTCTAACATCCAATCTAATGGGATGTGCCTGCCCTGGAAGTTTTCAGAGTCTTAGTCTTACTTGGGTTCTTACTAGCTGATGGTCTATACCACAATCTGCTCCAGGACAAGTATGCACATCAGAGATGCTCATCTTCCACTGCTGGAGAGCCAGGATTTAATCAATCTGGTGCCTTGACTTATCAATGTTAGATATCCAAGTGTAGGTCCATTGTGGATGTTTCTGGAAGCAAGTATTGGTAATAACTAATCTGTTAGCTCTGGCAAATTCCAATGGTCTTTCACCACATGTATTACGTTCACCCAGACCAAACATGCCACACTCTGGTCTGACTCTCATACTCTTTCCCACTTTTGCATTTAAGTCCCCTAAGATGTAAAGTATGTCTTCTCTTGGTAGGCAATCCAAAACAGTTTGTAAGTTTTCATAGAATTCCTCACTCTCTTCTTCAGGCCTATCCGTGTGGGGTGGTTGGAGAACATTTCTTTTTTGTAAGAACCATCAAAAAAGGAAAAGTCAATAATAAGAATAGGAAGAACAATAAAAACAAACATTGAATTTTTAGAAAGTATGCACTAATTGCGTCTGTGCACCCAGAGATTGTCGGAATAAGTGAGACATGGTTAGATGAGGATGACATCCTGACAGGAATAGAGATGGAAAGGTATGATGTGTTTCGTGAGGATAGAAGGGGTAAAAAGGGAGGGGGAGTGCTATTGATGATAGAGAAAGAGTTATGTCCATACACGGTAGAGATGCAAGGGGAAAATGGGGCCAGTGGTTTTGAGGCAGTATGGTGTGAGATAGAGGTGAATAGAATCAAATACTTGGTGGGATGTTGTTATAGACCTGGTAATGTGGATGGTGGTGATAGTGAAATGTATGGTCAAATAAGCCAAGCAAATAAGAAAAGGGTGATCATTATGGGTGATTTTAATTATGGCAATATAGACTGGAATGAAGAGATAGCAACTGGAAGTAAAGAAAATGAGTTTCTTGAGTTTTTGAGGGATAACTACCTCAGACAGTATGTAACAGAGGGCACAAGAGGATTAAGGGTCTTGGATTTGGTCATCTCATCGGAGGATGTAATTATCAATGAGGTATCAAATCATCCACCAATTGGTGAAAGTGACCATGAGGTGATTACTTGGGTGGTTGCTAGCAGTGCAAGGACCCCTGTGAAAAAAGGGTATATGTGGAACTACAAGGGGGGTGATTATGAAGAGCTCAGGAGACAGCTTGCAGGTGTAGCATGGAATGAGGAGTTAGCTGGAAAAGAGATCAATGCAGCTTGGGGGATTTTCAAAAAATATTTAGTGGATGCAATGTCTAAATGTATACCACGGGTGAGAAGGTTAAATAAGTTAGGTGTGAGATGGATGAATAAAGAGATTAAGCATGCAATACAGAGAAAAAGGGCATTGTGGAGGCAGCATAAGAGAAGTGGAAGTAACCAATTTCATGAGTTCTACAAAGACCAGGCAAGGAGAGTGACTTGGTTGGTGAGAGTAGCTAAAGAGAGGTATGAACAGCAGTTAGCTAATGAAGCTAAAAAGAATCCTAGGGAGTTTTTTCGATATGTAGCCAGCAAAAGAAAGAATGATTATGGAAGGATGACATTGATTGGAGGAAATGGTATAAAGACAGCTGTTGCAGAATGTGTGGTGGAGATACTTAATGAGCAGTTCATAAAGATCTTTCAATCTTGTGAATGTGACTTCATGGAGAGATTAAGAGCAGTTGATGATGGGGAGGAGAGACTGACTGTAAGTGAGCAAGAGGTGTTTGGGGAGTTGAGTAAACTAGATGTAAATAAGGCTGTGGGACTTGATAATATATCACCGCGTATTCTGAAGGAATGTGCCAGAGAGTTGACACCTGCCTTGACATATTTTTTTAATACGAGTCTTGCACTTGGTCAAGTCCCTAAAGAGTGGAAGGAGGGCAAGATTGTGCCACTTCATAAAGGAGGTGATCGAACTCGAGCATCAAACTATAGGCCTATCTGTGTGTCAGGTGTTGTGGTTAAGTTGTTGGAGAAGCTTGTGAGAACTAGGATCCAGAGTTGGGTTGACAACAATGGTATAATCTTTGATGGACAGCATGGATTTGCTAAAGGGAGGTCGTGTTTTAGTAATCTACTTACTTATTACAATAAAGTGACTGCTTCCCTGGACAGAGGAGAAGGATACACAGTAATATACTTGGATTTCGCAAAAGCTTTTGATAGAGTACCTCATGATAAGTTGACAGTCAAACTAGAGCAGATGGGGTTGGATATTAGATTAGTGCATTGGATTGGAGACTGGCTATCTGATAGGTATCAACAAGTTGTGTATGGGGGTGCAATATCCAGGAAAAGGAAAGTCACTAGTGGAGTGCCTCAGGGATCTGTTTTAGGGCCATTACTATTTAACTTGTATATTAATGATATTGGCGAAGATTTGGATGGAGATATTCAGTTGTTTGCAGATGATGCAAAGTTGGGACGAACCATAAAGAGTAGTGAAGATGTTGTGGCCTTGCAAGAAGACTTGAATAAATTGAGTGATTGGGCAAGCAAATGGGGATGTGAGTTCAATGTTGCAAAATGTAAGGTTTTAAAATTTGGAAAACAAAGATGGGATGCAGAATTTATGCTTGGTGAGAATATATTGTTGGAAGTAGAGGAAATAAGAGATCTGGGAGTGATAGTGGATAAGGATCTAAAATTTAGGGGTCACATCGCCAAAATTGTGAAGACAACACAAAGACTTCTGGGAATGATGAGGAGGACACTGACGTGTAGAAGTAGGGAGATTCTTGTTCCATTGTATAAGGCTTTGATTAGGCCACACATGGACTATTGTGCCCAGATTTGGTCACCTGGTTTTCAGAAGGATGAAGAGATGTTGGAAAGGGTCCAAAGGCGACTGACTAAGGTAGTTTCTGACCTCTGGAATGTCGAGTATGAGGAAAGATTGAAAAGATGTAATTTGCAGAGACTAGTGGAGAGAAGGAAGAGGGGAGATATGATAGAGACCTACAAGTTGGTAAGGGGTTGCTATAGGATCAATGGTGGAGAAGTTCTACAGCGAATAGTGGGAGATCTGGGGAGAACCAGAGGTCATCCCTGGAAACTGTATAAAGAGGGTGTGAGTAGGGGAGTGAGAGGCAGGTTTTTTTTCGTGCAGAGTTGTGAATGATTGGAATGCCTTGCCTGAGAGTGTGGTGTCTGCAAGGAGTTTGAATGTGTTTAAGACCCGGTATGATGAGATGTGTGTGAGATAAAAGGACCTCCTAGATGAGTCTTTGACTCCATGAGGTCTTGTTTAATAATAATAATAATAATAATAATAATAATAATTCATTGCATTTATTTTATTTTTGTTACTGGAATGGCCCTTTATATTATGCATATTCTGTGTTTTCTTGAAGTGATTAAAAAAAAAAAAAGATTTTATTTAAGTTTTTTTTTTTGTTAAATAAGAATATTGTTTTGCCCATTATGCAGCTACTCACCAGCTAGCAAAATCTATTCACCATGAGTGAGTGAGTGGGCAAGTGCATTTGTCAAGCCCTCTATATACATATAGTGATTCTAAATATAACAGGTTGTTAAACTTATAGACCAAAAAATGCACAGAATATGAATATGATGGCATGTACAGGATTTTCCTATAATGGAAGGAGTTGGCCTGATCTTCCTGAAGGGAGTGGTCACACTTTTAACTTTTTTCGTACTATCATCTCCTAAAATAGTTTAATTCTAATGATAAGTCAGTATGCAGTTCATTATAACTTGTATTAATCTTGTCTATTTCTCTGGATCGATCTTCTTCACTTTCCCCAAGGACTAAAACTTCCATTCATTATTATTATTATTATTCAGGCCTCCATGGAGCCAAAAGACTCATCGTGGGAGGTCCTTTCTGAGAAACAAGTCTATCAAGACTCATCGAGGGAGGTCTCTCCTAGGAAACACTAAGTCTATCATACCACTCCTTAAATGCATTGACCGTTCTCGCTCTCGCCACTCTATCAGACAATGCATTCCATGGTTCAGCCACCCTCCATGCAGAGAAACCACTCCTCACCCTCTTTCTCACAGTTTTCTTTCGTAACTTCCAGGGATGGCCCCTTGTCATGACATCTTCCCGCTGTTCAACCAAGCAAAAGAACTCCCCAGTGCCCACCCTGTAACCACCTCTCAACAGTTTAAAAGTCTCAAACATATCATCCCTCCTTCTTCCATCCACCAAACTCTGCAGTCCACACTCCCTCAGCCAATCCTCATAACTAACATTGTACAGTCCCGACACCATCTTTGTTATCTGCCTTTGTACCCTTTCCACAGTTAATTTATCCCCTTCAAATCCTGGGGACCAGATCTGAGAACAGTAGTCTAAGTGTGGTCTAATCAGAGTCTTATACAACGGAATGATAACCATTTTATCTCTGCAGGTTAGTGTTCTTCTCATTATTGCAGCAATCCTCTGCATTACCTTCACTACCTTTGCAATATATCCCCCTAAATTTCATCAGGTTTCTATCAATCATCAAACCCAGATCTCTTGTCTCTCCTACTTCCTCCAGTTTAACTCCTCCCATAGTGTATGCAGCATCCCAAACCTCAAGACCTTACATTTTGCTGCATTAAACAGACACCCCCCATTCATTTGTCCACCTATCTAGTTTATTCAAATCCTCTTGCAGGGCTGCCGCATCTGCACTATTACTAATAACCCTTCCCAGCTTTGCATCATCCGCAAACAACCGAATATCCCCTTGCAATCCACAGACAATGTCATTGATATAAAGGTTAAACAATATAGGTCCAAGTACTGAGCCCTGTGGAACCTCACTTGTAACCTTCTGCCTCTTTGATATTGCTCCAAAATACACAACTCTCTCATACCTATCGGACAGCCAATCCTGAATCCAGTTGACCAATCTGACATCCAGACCCATGTGCTGCAACTTGAATATCAGCTTATCATGTGGCACCCTGTCAAATGCCTTTGCTAAGTCTCGGAAAATGGCAGTATATGCCTTTCCCTCATCTAATGCTCTTGTAACTTTATCTTTAAAGGCTAGGATTTATGAAGGGGCACTCTTGTTTTAGCAATATGCTAGCATTTAATGATAAAGTTACAAGAGCATTAGATGAGGGAAAGGCATACATCTGATAACATATCCCTCATCTCACTGATAACATTACCCTCATCTGCCCAATGCTGTATATGGTTCTTCACTACTTTCTCCAAGATCTTACTAACTACTGATGACACACAAACTGGCCTATCATTAGACACTTCCAATCTGCTACCGCTCTTATGCAATGGCACTATCTTACCTTCCTTCCATTCCATGGACACCTTTCCCGCAGCCAGACTTTCATTGAAAAGCTAAGTCAAGGACACTGTGAGTTCCTTAGCACATTCTCTCAAAACTCGTGGTTAAATACCATCCAGTCCCACAGCTTTATTAACATCCGGAGTACTCAGTATGTGGAACACACTCTTCTCCTCCACCTCGAACCTGCCCAATCCCTCTAGCATTAAAACTGACTTCTCCAGGATGAAATATTCCAATAAAGTGTTCATTGAACAATTCCACTATATTCTCTTAATCAGTCACTCTATTCCCATATTTATCCCATAATGTCATTCTTCCACAGTCATTTCTCCTCCTACTGGCCACATAGCTAAAAAATTCCCTAGGAATTTCCTTAAATCTAAGGGTCAATCTTTTCTCATATTCCAGTTTTGCCTACTAGTCACTCTTCTAGCCTGTGTCTTATATTCTTAATGCATCTTCTCTTCACCTGTTTCCTTATATCTCTTCTATAGCCTCTATTTAGCTCCTGTTTAATATTGTTTGTCATCCACTTTACTCCAAATTGTGTCCTCTTGTTCACTTGTGGAATACAGCTTACCATTGCCGCTAACAAATATTCCTTCACAATTTCCCAAGCACTAATGATATCCCGGCCTTCCAATTCCTCCCTCCACGAAACTTCCCAAAGTTGACATCTAAGACTATTATAATCACCTGCTTTATAATTCCACATACGTTCCCGTCTCTTTGATACTCCTGCATGTCTATTCATTTTCCAAGTCAAAACCATATGGTCACTCTTTCCAATGGTGGGAGAGATGTCATCTCAGTTATTATCAGCTCCTCTGATGCTATAACCAAATCCAAAACTCTTGAACCTCTTGTTCCCTCTGTTACTGGTTGGCTAAGACATTTGTTCCTCAAGAATTCTAGAAATTCCATTCCCTTATTGTTACATGCATCTTCCTTTCCCCAATCTATACTGCTGTTGTTAAAATCTCCCATAACAATCGTTCTTCTTGCGCTTGCCACGCTCAACTGTCTCAACATCTCCTGGTCCCCACGCTCTGTGCTCCTTGGTCTGTAGCAACACCCCACTAAATATCCTGTCTTGCCCACCTCCACCTCACACCATATGCTTTCAAAATCATTAGTGTCACAGTCTTCCAAAGCCTCCACTCTTAGAGGACTTATCATAAGCAGTACTCCACCACCATGCTTTCCCTTCCTATCCTGCCGAAAAATGCTGAACCCAGCAACTTCTATTCCTGTTATTATATCCTCTTCTGTCAACCACATCTCTGTGATCCCAATAATCTTTGGCCAGGCTGCTGTATCAGTGCCACTAATTCCTCTCCCTTATTCTGAATACTTCTGGCATTGGTATAAAGCATAAAAATGCCATTGTTTCTATACCCCGCATTATCCCCTCTAGACTTCACTGGGCTCAGCGTTACCTGATGTCGTCCCCCCTTCTCCAAAGTACCCATTCCCACAAGAGGCCACCCCTGCTACCATCCACACTGGGACACTGACGCGTTCAGAACAGCAATCTCTCCAGATGCCTACGTCCTTCCTCATTCAAGTGAAGGTGGTCTCTCGCATACAATTCCTCTCTGCTCTCAAACGCACTCCAAGCATCCACATATTCGAATCCTCTCTTCTGACACATTCTCGCTATTATGCCATTCAATATCACTGCTCTTCTGCTCAGCTCGACATTATCATACCTAGGCAACACACACACACACTATCTTTCCACTCTGTCTTTTTTCGTACAGCCTCAAGCAAGAATCTCATATCTCCCGCTGCCCTATTTACATCACCACTCAAGTCATTTGTTCCCACCATCACAATCATCTCATCCACCCTTTAACCTCTCTTAATTGCCATATCCACACTTTCTATCGTTCCTCCTGGCAAACACTCCTCACGCATCCTTACCGGACCCATTGAGTCCCCAATAATTACATCTCTTACCACCATATTCCTCGATTGCTCACATGCATCCCTCACTCTCTCCCGTAACTGTTTCTCTCTGTGCTCCCCTACTTACCTGTCTTCCTGACATCACTCTATCTCTAGTCCCTGTGCTCCCTTGCATTCCTCTCATTCCTTCTCTCCTGCTGTTTCCATTCTTTCCTCTTCTATCATTCCTATATCTGACACTCCTTCCCTCTCTTCCACTTACCTGTTCTCACCTCTTCTGTCATTCATACAACTCTCTCTCATTCCCTCTCTTCTACTGTTCCCATTCTCTCCTCTTCTATCACTCCCATAACTCTCTCTCATTCCCTCTCTTATACTGTTGTTCCTATTCTCTCCTCTTCTCTCATTCCCATAACTCTCTCTCACTCCTCCTCTGATTTGCCTTGCATTCATCTCTTCCATTCGCTTAATTTCATCTTTCACACTAATCATCTCATTCCACCTGCTCTTTCAGTTCATCTGTCTCTCTCTGTAAGTCAGCCATTCTTGTTTTCCATTCATCCTCCCAATTGAGACTATTTCCTAAAACTTCAGAATCATTCAACCTTTCTATACTCCCCACTTTGGAGAAAATTTGAAGAAAAGAGCAAAGCTAATAATAATGGCAAATACCTGTTGGATTTCTGCTCAGGAGATGGACTGGTTATTACTAACACAATTTTTTCAACAAAAAAATGTGCACAAATTCACATGGAGAGAAGAGGCAAGAAATAAAAGTCTCATTCTCATTGACTATGTTATTGTTGATAGTGATGTTTTCTCACTGGTGCAGGACACTAGAGTGTACAGAGGACTTGAAATTGGAAGTGATCGTCATTTAGTTTTGAGCAGAATAAAATTGAATTTCATATTGAAAAGAAGAGCATCTAAGAAAGTTTTAAAACGAATAAAAATTGAGCAGCTCTCAGATAGACTAAAATACATAAACATTATTCAAGAAAAAATGAAAGAGTTTGAGAACAATAACCAATCCTGAAGAAGGCATTGAATGATTCTGCTAAAAAGGCATGTGGTGAGGTTGTCTGCGAGGATAAAAAAATCAGAACTCCATGGTGGACATAGGAAGATAAAGAAGCAGTGAAGGAAAAGAAGAAAGCATATCACAAGTTCCTGGCAAATAAATCAGCTTGTGCTCTTAGAGAATACATAGACAAATATAAGGAAGCTAAACACTGTGTACAACTAGCTAAAAAAAGTCATGGGAAGTCTTTGGCAAGAACATGGAAAATAAATATCAAGAAGGTGGTAAGATATTCTGGAGGTTGTTGAAGAAGCTTAGAAATGGGGGAAAGAGTGCTGTGAAAAGGAGTTCGGGATGATAAAGGTGACATGAAAACTGGAGAAAAAGATACCCTTGATATATGGAGTAATTACGTCCAAAAATTACTAAATGAAACAAATAGTGACAGCACAGTGGTAAAAAAAACACTCGACAGGCATGCTATCAGGAATACATATCCGTATTTGAAGTAGAAAAAAAAGAAAGCCTTAAAAAGCCTGAAATGTGGAAAGGCAGCTGGAGTAGATGATATTTAACCAGAAATGCTCGAGTATGGTGCTCTAAAAGTCTTGCAGTGGTTCACTGCATAGTTCAGAAGGCCTGGACAGAGGGACGAATTCCAGATGATTCAAGTAGCGCTCTCTCTCATAGTAGCCATATATAAAAAGGGAAATAAAACTGAATGTGAGAATTACAGAGGCATTTGCCTACTGAGTGTTGTTAGATTCATGCAAATATAATTTAGAAACGGTTTAGAAAGATCGTGGTAGGAAATCATGAAGAGAAAGTTGCTGTCTGGATCATATTTTCACTTTACGGCAAATAATTGAGAAATCATTGGAATATAACAAAGATCTGTATTTAAGTTTTGTAGATCTGGAAAAGGCATATGACATGGTGCCAAGAGAAAAGGGTATTAAAAACAGTACAGTTGTATGGTGTCAATGGGGCATTATATCAAGCATTGCTTAGTCTTTATTAGAGTTGTAAGTCAGCAGTTAGAACTGAATTAAGTAGTACAGGAAGATGGTTTAATGTTAAATCTGGTGTCAGACAAGGATGTACATTATCCTCTGTTATTCATTATCTATATGGATCACATTATGAAGAAAAGTGGTATTAAACCTGATATCAAAATTGGAGATATTAATCTCAGCTCTATACTTTATGCAGATGGTGTTATACTTCTAAATAAATCCGGTACAAGTCTGCAAGATTCCCTGACTAAATTGAATAACTGTTGTAATAGATATGGTATGAAGGTCAGTAATAACAAAACAAAGACAATGAAAATAGACAGATGCATTGAAAATATCGACTACTTTATGTATGGTGAACGTATAGAACAAGTAAAATAAAACATTTAATCTAGAAAGCATGATTTTTAGTGATGATGGTAAATTAAATATGGAAATAGACAATAGAATCAGCAAAGTCAGTATGGTAGGAAGTCGACAGAATAAATGTATATGGAATAAGAGAGAAATTAGTCAAAAGACTGAATTCGCTGTATACAAGACAGTTCAAACCAATTTTAACTTATGGATCTGAGAGCTGGGCTAGAAATAGAATACTTGACCAAAGACTAGAGACTACAGATATGAGACTCCTGAGAAAGAATATGGAGATGAACAGATGGTATCAATCACAATATCATATTAAAAATGAGGATATTAGGAAAGAATTTGACATTGTTAGCATCCAGGAATGTATTAGTAAAGCTAATCTCAGGTGGTATGGTCACTTAAACAGAATGGCAGAGGAAAGATTATCAAAACAAGTATTCTCTGCGAGATTGGCAGGAAAAAGACCCAGAGGAAGACCAAGGTATTGGTGGATTGATACAGTAAAAAGTCCTTAGAAGTATAAGATCTGATAATGTTGGAGTCTTGACAGGTAACAGATTGATTTGGAGGAAAATTGTATATAGGAAGGTAGTGGTGATGTAAGTTTTTCATGTAGTACTCTCATATCCTGTACATTCATTAAGGGTACATGTAATTTGATGATGATAGAGAAATCAGAATAGCCATCAGTCAGGACAACAAAAATTTTTATACTAATAAATGTGAAGACATAGAGTTCCAGATAAGAGCGATAGTTATAAAAGAATGTCTTGTTTAGTTCATGACCTGATTTTAGACCCAAAATGAACGTCATCAATTTGTGTGTTGTTTCAATTACAGGAATGGAACAGTACTAACAGAAGAAATTGCCCTCTTACTAAGAAATTTTCTTGGTGAGAGGGCTCCTCCTAGTTAAGGAATTTGAATGCAGCTGTTTTTTCCTAACAGGTTTATGAATGTTAGACTTGGAACCTAAAGAAGTCTGATAGGACACGGAAAGCTGTTTTTGAGATGTGGTTTTACAGAAGGATATCATATACTGAATGACAGACGAATGGATAGTTGCTAGAAAAGATTGGCAGAACTTGAAGATCCCCCCCCCCCCCCTTAAGGATATTGACAGAAGGAAGTTGAAATACTTTGGACACATTGCAAGGATAGGAGGAGGACTTTTCAAAATAGGAATAGAAGGTAAAATTCCTAGATAAAGAGGAAGGGATACTCTCTCACTGAGGTGGATGGATGGTGTGTCTGGAGTGACTGATCTTCAGAGTTGAAGTTTCCAGAAAAGCATAGAACAGGACTACCTGGTGATGACTAATGTTGCACATCACCAATCATCTGACTGGCCATTTGGCATCTGTTGTTGTCCAATGAAAAGATGGCTTTAGTTTGATCTCTGCACTAGCACGTTGTAACGAATGGAAAGAGTTATTACATTATGCAAGGATGGAGCAGGCAGGAACAAATTATAGACCACTAGTATCTCTGGAGTAATCATCATTAAGGTGTTGGAGGGGCTAATTAGAATCTGCATCTAGAAATGGGTAGATACTCATAGAATCTTGTTTCTCTCTAAAGAACATATCTTTATTAAAAGTAGTTTTTTTTTTTTTTTACTTTATTATCTAGGAGTTTTATTGATGTACCAGAGTAGTTTTGAATTTTGCTAAGGCACTTGACAGGATATGTTCCTTAATATTAACATTCCTTAGTATGTTACCCAAACTCAGAGGAAAGGGTATGCAAAATAGACTTGTGACATGGATAGGAAAATGGCTTACTAACTGATATCATAGTCTAAAAGATGGAAGGTGACCAATGGGGCATCATAGGGTTCTATACATTGGCCATTGCTATTCTTGTGTATTAGTGGTATTGTGATGTGTCTGCATTGTAACATATAATTATTTGCTGATAATTCAGAGTTAGAAAGGGCAACAAGAAACATGTCCAATACAAAATCCTTGCATGATCCGAACAAACAGATTCTATAGGCAAATGATAATGAATAAAAATTCAGTGTTGGTAATTGCAAGGTTACACACTTAAGACTGAGGACACTCCAGGCAGAATATTATATTAAGTGGTCAGAGAAGCTAGAGACCTGGGAATAATGGTTAACCGAGTGTTAGTTTTGGTACCACATTGCTAGAATGGTTAGACATCACATCAGATAACTGCAACATTGAAGAGAACACTGACGTTTTTTTATGTTGCTCCCACCCACAAAAGGTTATTTGCAAACTTATAGTACATTTCATACTGTGCGAGGGCTAAGGATTTGTTTTTTCTGTTTGTATTCATTTTACTTTTTTTTTTTTTTTTTTTTTGTAAATTATTAAAGATGCCAAGAAATGTATTTTTAGTTTATTTTTTACTTAGTCTGGAAAGCCTGCTCTATAATCCAAACATGGAACTTTTTTTCAAGCTACATTGGGCCTCTAATAAGTAGGGTAGTGGTCTCACACTTGTGCACTCAGTATATCATGTGATAAAGTTAATACATCTCTGAAAGATTAATGCTAAGATTTATAATTTATTGTACCTTAAAGCATATAATATTCGTATAAATTTGAACATTTTCCTGTCATTGCTATTATAGTATTTATGTAACAATTTTGATTTATCCCACAGGACTGTTTTGGTGTCTCATCTTATGGATCTGCTGGGGTGAGAATGTGGCAAGATAAAGCTATGGCATTGACACTTTGGTAGGTTATATTCAGTGAATTCCCAATTTGTTCAAAGGAGACTTTACATTCACACTAATATTTGTAAACTTCACACTGATTCATATCACTGTTACTACAGTTTTGCTAAGCATAGTATTGAATAGATTTTAATGAATGAATGTTGTTTTGAGTTTGAGTTTACATAAGAGATCTTTGCCAGTTCAGAGAATCAGTCATATTTGGCGACCTTTTGTATTCTCTGTCATTTTGAGTACTTACTGGAATTGTATAATAGCTTCTTGATCATCTTATAGCCTTTTCAATAACTGTTGCTGTTCTATATGCATGTTTCTCTATTACAGGGTGTTCGGGATAAATTTGACAGTTTCGTAAGGAAAAAGAAAATCTTCTTTGTATCTATTAAATTTAATGAATTGACAAAAAAACATTACAGGCAGAGTTAATTACAATACTATCAACAAGATTTACTCAAAATAACCACCATTAGCATCGATCACAGCTTCAATTCTGCTTCGGAACCTCGAACAAGCTGATGCTACAGTCTCCCTGGGAAGGGCCGCAAAAACTGTTTTAATTTTATCCATTAACTGGGCTTTTGTATTACTGGAAGTGCGATTGGTGTCTTTTTCAACTGCGCCCCATACAAAATAATCCATGGGGTTAAGGTCTGGGGAGTTTGGAGGCCAAACATTTGGACTGGTGAAGTCGTAGAAATTTTCAGTCAACCATTTTTGACTTTTCCCAGAGGTGTGGCAAGGGGCCGAATCCTGCTGCCATACATACGGCCTACCATTGGCTACCCTTGTTATCCAGGGCTTGACTACAGTTAGCAACTCCACGAACAAAGCCCGAATTCCAATGCCAGGGTTCTTCAACACCTGTTCCTGCAGATTTGCGAGGAATTCTGCTGTACGAACGCAATCAGATCGTCTGCTAGGGATCTTTCTTCTTGCTACATCCTCGTAGTCACCATTGCAAGTCTCTAGTTCATGCCTGATTGTTTTTACTGTATTCAGGGAGCATTGGGCAGCAGTCGTAATATCCTTATTTTGATGGCGGGCACGAATCATCATGATACAAGTTATTCTCTTCCATGATTCAGGTGGGTTCCAGCTATCCATCCTTTCTGACATCTTGTATATGAATGAAGAAGGGTCCAAACTTTTAAATGAAGAGAAGTGTGTGTTAATACATGTAACTTACGGAAAAATATAATTAATTATAAATATGTCAAATTTATCCCGAACACCCTGTAAGTGCTGTATCTTGATTAATTGCCAAGCTCTTAAAATATATACATATATTTAGATATTTCGGTCAGCCCATCCCAAAAAAAGGTGATAAAAGTCAACCAATGAACTATTCTTGCTGTCACTTCTGTTCTCTCTAAAATT